>NW_027202271.1:27468263-28068263 GCF_024711535.1 Dipodomys merriami
ACTCTCCAAAGATATTATGATGATTGAGGATGCTTCATCTCCCAGACTCGAGTGGAAGTTCACAGAAGAAGGAACATTACATGATTTCAAAGAATTTAAAACCAGTTCAATTAAAAGTAATAAAATATAAACTCTTTTGGTTATGTATTTGTTCTAATTATAGTGCTTTCACGCAAAGCTTTCTTATTGCTGATCTCCTTTCCAGTGACTTTCAGCTACATGGAGTGTTCATTTGAATCTCTTCATTCTCAGTCTGACCAAAGGTATCTTACTTTTCCCATGGCCTTGACCCAAGGACACTTGCTTGGCTCTATTTACAATTCTGTCCAGAAAAGACTGGCCATAAGCTGACACTTGATTCTGAGAGAAGATCAGGTCCTCCTACTTCTGTATTGCTTGGAATTTAATATTCTGTGGTTGCCATCTTGAAATTCTTAAGCATTGTTATGGGCTGAAGAACCAGCCCCTAATTTAGAGCTGAAATCCACACGTGATACTGGGATTCTGCTTGAAGGCAGTATCTTTATGGATGTAATTAAGGTCTTTGTGATAGGCCTTAATTCAAGGTGATTATTATACTTAAAGGAAGAGCTCAAAACATATCCATAGAGAAACAAACAAACAATAACAAAAAGAAAAAGAAAAACAGATGGGGGGAAGACAGTCATTTACAAGCCAAAGAGACAAAAGCAATTCTGCCATCACCTGAACCTTGAGCTTTTAGCCTCTAGAACTGTAAGGAAACAGATTTCTGTTGTTTACATCTATCCACAAGTTTACTCTTTAATTTGTGTGTTGTTGAGTGAAAGCTGATGCATCAATGGAACATGTGTCAGGGCTTAAAGCCTCAGTTCACCGTGGGATCCAGTCTCTCTATCTCCCAGCCTCCCCCAGCCTTCTTGGGCAGGTTCTTGACCCTCTGTTCCTTGTCCTCCTACACCCTGGGTTCTACTTCTGGGACCATGGCTGAGACGTGGTACAGGGCTTATTTGCCTGTGTTGAACTTTGCCCTCTGCCCCTGGTGTGGAGACCACATGGATGAGGAGTTCCCAGGGCCACTTCAGGGAGAAAGGTTTGGTAACACCATCACCCCTCATGCTGAGAGTTTGGTGGGTGACTTGGCAGCACTTAACCCCCTGCCCACCCTGACCCAAGTCCAAACCTGCTATTAGAACTTGCCATTTCTTACATGCCGTCTTTCTGCCGTGTGCTGGGGTTGTGGATGAGAAGGGGAGATTTTTCTGATTGACATTCTTCCTTATTCAACCTGCAAAAGGCCAGCCCTGTGTTGTGCCATGCTGCTCCTGTCGCCCAGCCCGGTGCTGTCTTGTGTCATTACATGTCTAGGTTCTCTGCCTTCGCTGTCTGTCTTCCTGCTGAGCTGTGCTTTGGCTGATCTCGTCCACCTGCTATCTGCACCCCACAGCAGTTGGAGAAGCTTCTCCCGAAGCCTACCCCTGCTCAGGCTTCTCGCTCACCACGATCTTCAGAGGAACAAAAGCAGACAGTGAGCTGGGCCCTTTCCCCTCCTTTGCCCTCTGGAGCCACAGACAAGGCAACCTCAGCCCTTTGCCCCATTTCTGTCTCTCTTCTTGGCCAACCCAACGTTTGCTTACATGCTCTCAATCCTATTTCTCAATTCCTCCCACAACGTTCCTTCCCACTTTACCTTCAACCTTTAATGTTCTATGTCTGCATGCCCACAAACACATCAACCTGTGATGATAGCTTTTGCAATCTTAGAAGGACCTCCCTTCGTAAACCTGTGTCTGCCTCTAACTTCCTTTTCTTCTCAGCTAGACACAGTGAGAAAGTGGAGGGCCGCTAGCTACTGCTTCTTTCACTTCCTCTTTGCTTCTTAGCTCCTTTCATGAAGGATTTGCCGCCCATTCCACTGCAACTTCTCTCTCAGACAACAAAGGCCTCCAAACAGCTCTCCTTGCCTCATTTCCTGCAACATCTGAAGCCGTGCTTCCTTCTGGAAAGTCAGCTTCTCTTTCCCTCTCTCCTCTCCCTCTTTCTCACCCCCTCTCTTCCCCTCCCCCCTTCCTCCCTCTCAACATATTCCAGGTATTATTCTTCCCTGATCATACTTATACCACTTTGACTCCATCCCCTCTGCCTTCTTCACCTCTTCCTCCTCTATTTTTCTCTCAGAGATTGCCATTGTCTCTGCTTCTAAACCCGCCTCTCTTCTCTCTTGTCCTCCCCTCCCTTCCCATCTCCTCTCCTCTCTCCTTCCTTCCCCTTTCTCATCTTTTGTCCTTTCCTTTCCTTTCCTATATATATGTATTCATATGTATATATTCATATATACAATTGTTATTGTAGAGGTGATATACTGAGGAGTTACATGAGTTACACTATCACCAAAGTGCTGTTACCTTATCACTAAGGTAAGCTGTTAAGAAGCATTTGTTGCCGGGCGTCGATGGCTCACGCCTGTAATCCTAGCTACTCAGGAGGCTGAGATCTGAGGATTGTGGTTCAATGCCAGCCCAGGCAGGAAAGTCTATGAGACTCTTGTCTCCAATAAAACCACTAGAAAACTGGAAGTGCCGCTGTGGTTCAAGCGGTAGAGCGCTTGCCTTGAGCTGAAGAGCGCAGGGACAGCGCCCAAGCCCAGAAGAAGCACTTATTGTCTGAGAGAAGTGGAATGATGGGTGGCAGATCCTTTGTGAAAGGAGCTGAGGAACAGAGGAAGTGAAAGGAGGAGCAGCCACCCTTCACCTTCTCAGTGTGTCTAGATGAGAAGAAAAGGAAGTTACAGGAAGACACATGTCTAAGGATTTACAATTACTCGAGTCAGGTAATGAGTAGAATTCTTTTTGAACCCTTCCCTTGCTCTCTCCCAGTTTTCCCCTCCCAGAACCCCCCACCACAGATATACAGTTCCTTTTCTATATAGCGTCTAATGAGTACCCTGTTGTATTTGTTCACCTTTTGTTCCACATTTTCTGTCCTTCCCAAAGACAAAAGGCAAACAAGACAAAAGGCAAAGACAACAAAAGCAACAAGAACAACCACAAAACCTCTTCTTTCCTTTTCTTGGAGTTCAGTTTGGTAAATATTATTTTGTAAGATCACATGCACATAGCTATTGAACCTTTGTGATCCACTCCTATGCATATCCTCCTGTGAATGTCTAGAGACCTGTTTAATTTACCACATCCTAGTGTATTTTCTTTAATCATTCAGTGTGTATACTTGAGGATTTATAGGCACATTCTATTTCTCTCTCTCCCTCTCTCTCTCAACCTCCCTGGATACATTCACCCATTCTCATGCCTTCAACTACTTTCTATTTTTTGGTGATAACCAAAGGCTAGGTCCTTGGCCCACTGAATCGAAGTGGCAAAATGGATTAAGCATCATGCCAGCCCCAAACTTACTTGCTGCATGAATTTGGGAAACTTGACTTGTGTGAGCCTCAGTTTCTTCAGCTGTTCAGCAGAACCAATAGTATACTCCAGATGAGTTTTTGTGTAACTGACTTTCCAGTTCTATCTTTGTTCCTGGACTTAAAAATCTTCTGACTTGGCCTTTCAGAGACCTGCAAATAGCTTTGAAATAGTCCTGTATACCTATAAAAGGCCAAATCAATTACAATCTAAATGAGGATTTGTGTAATGTGCTAATTACATTAATATTTAAGGAGCAGAGACACAAAAAAAAAGGAAGAAAGAAAAGCAATTAACAATAAAAAACAGACTCTGGGGGACACTATCTGAGAATCAAGGGCAAGTCTCGTGGCACTCTAGTCCTGCTCCTTGCTTGCTTCTCCAACTTTGGCTTCTTTTCCACAAAGTGCTGATGACTCATCAAATGAAACCCCTGGCGATTCCAGGAGGCCTGGTGCAGCTCCATCCTCCTGTGTGGATGGCTCAGCTCCACTCGGCTTTCCTTGGCTCAGCCATCCAGACTTCTTTTCCCTCAGTCTGCTGCCTGGGACCAAGTTCTCTCATCACAGCTTGCTTCTGAAACCTCAGAACCTCACATTTCAATCAGGCCTGTGTCTTCAGAGCACAGCACAATGCCTGGAACACAACAGACTTACATGGATTGACTGAGTAAATGAAACACTTCATCAGAATTCCACTAGGGGCCGCTTGCTCTACATTTTCATAAGAAACACTGCAGGAACGGAGTGAATCAACTCTCCATGAAAAATTCAGGTTTGTGTTTAATTTTTAAAGTCGTTTGTTGTTTATTTAATGGAAACTGAAATTCTGCCATGTTATACAAGCCTCGAAGCACTGTATGATTGTCAGCTCTATCTGATTTTATGGATAATGTCAATATTCATGTTTGTATAATAAATGAAATTGAATATGGCATTTAATTTTGTATATTAAAAATTCAAATCACTGAATTGATGGGAATGGTTTGGCTATATTTTAAGGTAGGCTGTCCTTACATAAAGTTAATATTTAATTAGTTCATTTTTAATACCTTTATAGATTATCCCAAAGACCTTCTAAATCTTTATTTTCCACACTTATTCATATTTAGCCTCTGTTGCAAAATTAATGATCTAATTATATATTCTTACTGATCATCTTGACCTGTTTAATACCACAGGCATTTTAATAAGGGGAGCTGAACTGTGAGAAGTGGATTTTACTAGCAATTAATAGCCATTAAGTGTAATATAAATACACTTAGCACAGTAATGCTCAAATATTTTGACTAGTTTCACAAATGCAATAGTCTTTCACGTACGTGTGTGTTACTGTTACTGGGACTTGAACTCAAGACCTTGTAATTGCTTACTTGGCTGGCACTTAAGCTATGCCTCTAGCCTGGCATTTTGCTGGTTAGTTGGTTCGAGTTTTCTGGTTGAACTGACTTCAAATTGCAATTCTCCAGATCTCAGTCTTATCAATCACTTAGTGAAGTAAGGAGGTCAGGTCTGGCGGGCGCCATATTGGCCACATGGTTGGATGGTAGGGTCTGGCATCTTGTCTTCATGCTGGGTTGGGAAACGCCCCCTGCCCATCACTTGCCTCCAAGATGATGGCTATGCCGGAACCCTGAAGACAGGGCAGGCGCTTGGCGGATGTCAGTCCAGTGCCTGGAACTGGGAATTTCCTGTGGATCGGCCCCCTGGTCTGGGCCAGCCCAGCCGCCATAACGCAATGCCACGTGTCCCTGTGATCCTGTCTCCGGTCATCATGGAGTCCCAATTCAGCTCTCCATCAAAACTGAATTGGCTTTGTTGGTATTGTTTTTGTTCGTTCCTTCTCTCTAGCTTGTTTCTAGCTGTGTTGTGTGTATTTTGGGGACTGCAGGCTTTTGTAACAACCGGCGGCCTGCATCCTGCTAACTGTGAAAGGGTCGAGATGCTCCAGCTGAATGGAGGACACTAAGAGACTTCTCCTGCAAAAAGCAAAGGGCTTTTATTGGAGCAGGCTCGGGCTCACAGCGTGACCTTAAACCAGTCAGCAGCTGAGAGCCCCGAGCTTCCCTGAGGGTGACCTTATATAGGACTTTATTATCCGTTATGGCAAAGCCTGCGCATTAGTAGCCAATAGATTTAAAGTATCGCATCGGGGTCTGCACGCAGGCAGCCAATCATTTTACACTGAGTCACATACTTTTACCAATCATCTTAAGGAGAGATACATGTCCTAATTTGGGCTAGTAAGAGATACATGCCAAGCTGCATGTGCGCGCGGATCCTTGGAATGGGGCAGTGACCTTTTAGACACAGTTTCCTGGAACAGGGCTGGTGCCTTTTGTTTGTTCCCTTGTTCCCTTTAGGGTGGGGTTGGGTAACTTTCTACTCAAGGGTACTGGGATGGCCTCTTTCAACTGTATAATAAAGACTCCAATATTTCACATTCCAAAATATGGCTTCTGCTATGATTCACCTTACAACACCAGCTCCCAACTGAACAAAGAATTTTTAAGTTGTAACCTCAATTGATTGTTAAGGAAAAGGAGAGAAAGGTTTATGCTGGCCATTCTTCTCAGTAAGACTTGTGTTGATGTATGTGAGGAAAGGTCTTTTGAGGAGAAGGAGGAGGAAGAAGAAAAGAAGAAGGAGGAGGAGGAAGAGGAGGAGGAGAAAGAAGAAGAGGTAATCCCTTTGTACTTCTTGGTTGTAGAAGATTCCGGAGGCCCGTTTCCTACTGATTCCCTTTATCTATCTATTCTCTTCCTGTGTTTAAGATTCTAAATCACAAAGTACCTGGGCTAAAAAGGAAAGCAATTAACATGCTCTTTATTATGTAGAATACTGTAACTTCTTTTTTTTTTTCATTCCTGCCCATTCAGCATAAACCAGGACTTTCTCTTCCAAAAGATTCTTAAAGTATTCTGTACTCTCTAGTCATTTCATTAGCATATATTGGTTTACAAGGGGGTTTCATTGTGATATTTCCATGCATACATACAATTTGTCCTGACCAAATTCACCCTTCTCTATTATTCCTTTTCTTTCCCCTCCTACACTCTTCTTAAAACATTTTCAGTGGATTTTGTTGTTCCATTATCACTAAAGTATTTCAACCGTATTTACTCTCTTTCACCCTCTCAGTTTGCCCTTCTCTATCTTACTGATAAACATAACTCCAAAAGAATCATTTATCAGCTGCACACCAGTGGCTCATGCCTGTAATCCTAGCTACCCAGGAGGCTGAGATTTGAGGAATGCCATTGGAAGCCAGCCCTGGCAGGAAAGTCCTTGAGACTCACATCTCCAGTTAACCACCACTAAACCAGAAGTGGCGCTGTGGCTCAAGTGGCAGAGCACTAGCCTTGAGCTGAAGAGCTGAGGGACAGCACCCCAGCCCAGAGTTCAAGCCCCATGACTGACCAAAGAAAAATAAAAAGAAAAAAGAGAAAGAAAAATGAATCATTTATCATTTTTGTCATTCATTTTCTTTTTTTTTTAATTTTATTTTATTTTATTTGTGAACATACTGTACAGAGGGGCTACAATTACATGGGCAGGATAATGCATACATTTCTTACCAAGCATTGCAGCCTCCTCCTTTGTTTACCCTTCACCTCCCTTCCCAGCCTCCCCCCTCCCCCCACCCAATTATACCCCCCTCCCCCCCACACACCGACATTGTAAAGTTGGTTTTGACATGACATTTTGTACTTCTCATTGGTCATTCATTTTCTTTAATGTGTACTAATTGTATGAAAGGTTTTCTCTATGTTATTCTATATTAGTATATATGTATCCTATATTAGTCAGATAACCCCCTCTATCGCTCTCCTTTACCTCTCTATGACACAACAGCTCTGTTTCCCTTATAGATACCATGCATGCATTTCAGTATTGTTTACCTTAACATTCTTTTACCCTTTTCTTGTCCCTTACATTTCCTTGAACAATATCAATCTTGTTCTATTATACACATACACATATATGTACATGTATATGTGTATTGTACGTGCACACACATCCTTTTTCACACCTAGTGTTTCTATATAAGCATGAATGTGGAGATATCTATTGTACACATATGCCTAAGATACATGCTCAAGAGTGGTGTCACTAGATCATGTTTTCTTGAGAAACCTCCACACTGATTTCCATGGTGGTTGCACTAATTTCCATTTCCATTAACAATGTATAAGGGTTCTCTTTTTCCTGCATCTTTTCCAGTATTTGTTATGGTGCTCCAAATATATGGGCCCTTACTTGGCCTATTTTTTTTGAAAGTCTCTCATGAGTTACTGTACTCAAGTCAAGTGCTGGGTTTGTACGGGAAGTCCCCACAGAGATGAAATCAGTTGTCTCTTAGATCACTTGTGACATAAATAATCGATGATGCGCCGTATTTTAGAGATTAGCACTAACCTCTTTAATATCAGCTCCAAGAGTCATAGAATTCTCTAGCCTTCAGGATTTCTTCTAAATAAACAAAACTCCTCAGGTCTCTGCACTGTGTAATTGCAGAAAATGCGTTCACATCCCAGCACTTCTGGGGGTTTTTGTGGCCTATTGTTATCTATAAATGACAGTGCTCTGTATTCTATGTGATCTTATTTCCATCACCTTTTTCAATTTCCATAACGCTCAGCCATCTTTGGACCACTTCATTCTTATAAGTACCGCGCGCTAACCGATTGGCCACTGGAGCTCCTGGACCACTTCATTCTGACCTGGCCATATCACCACAATTTTCCACTTGTAAGACCCTATGAGTTCAGCACTGCTGTCTGAACTGCTTGATAAAAAGCTAGGAGAAAATTCAGTGCACTTACTATATGAAATACACTTTAGAACAAAACTATCAGACTTTCTTTTATCCCACTGACCATGCTGCTCTGTTTCCTTTTCCTACCCTGCTGTGGTGTGGCTAATTGTGTTCTCATTTAGAGTAGATCTTGTCACCTGTCCTCTCTCTTCTCTGTTGTTTGAGATCCCAATCTTCTCTTCCCAGTTCCTTTCCTAAATTAGATAGGATTCATGAAGTCCTCCCAGGACAATGTCCTTTTCTATATTGTCCCAGAATCATTTTATTTACTCATGTTTAGTTGTTCTAATTCAAGCTAGGCTCTCGTTCTTGCTTTTAAATAACTAAGAAGTTCCTAAAAGCTGTTAATATCTCTGAATTGAACTCTGCTCCACTTCCTGCTCTGTATTTTGAAGACTAAACAGACACTCTCAAAAAAACCGAAGTGTCTTCAATGTTGTATGGCTTGTCAGTGATAGATTTTAGATCAGGATATTTTTTTTTCTAAGACTATCACCTTATTAGTCTGGCGTACTTTCTGTCCAAGTTTCCTTCTAGCCTAGGAGTTTCTAGAGGATATAGAAGTTAGATCATCACAGTTCCTAAAACATGGAAAGGTTATGCTCCATAAACTTTTGCTGAAAGGACATGCTTCATCCATAATCCATTCAACATTCCTTGAGCTCTAAGCAATCAAGCTTTTCCCTCCAGTGCTAGTGAACAACTTATGGCCAGTAGAGGGCATCTGAGGCACAAAAGCACTGACTCAGGAGGACCTAGTTGAAGTTACTGTTGCCAACTCAAAGCCATAATCAGCATGGGAACAAAATGTAAAATGCTGACTTGCCAGACTTAGCAAATAAAAATGCAACTTGCTCAGAGACATAATCTTATCCAAAATATATTCATTGTCTTCTGATTATTCATATAATCTGGGTGTCCTGCAACTCTCACAAGAGCCATTGCCCTTGAACCTAATACTCAGGAAGTGGCTATCAGAAACATATCAGAAGGGAAAAAAGAGAATACAACATTGAGTATGTAAGCTTCCAGAATTCGAGTGTGAGTGCTTATCACAATCAGTATTGGCAGTTTCAAGGGTAGCTGATATCAAACATCACAGTGACATATCCATCCTCCATGAAGCATGGTCTCCATGGATGCAATCAACATACCTAAATGGTAACAGCCACTGGACATAGGAAATCTCAGCATATGACCACAGACTGAGAAATACTTAAGTTCCCACACTCACAGCATACACTGGCAGTTAAAACTTGCAGCACCCCTCCTTTCTTGATCTTGGGGTCTTTCAACTAGTCTATAAATCCATTCTTTATTCTGGAAGCTTCTATTTCCCACATAATTTTATTCAACATTTTTTCATCCCTAAGGCTCATTTTCTTTTCAAGTTCTCCTGTAATTCCACTTACTAAACATACTTTTCCCTAATTAAATGGAGCCATTCATTCTTCTTCTTCTTTTTGCCATCCTGAGCTTGAACTCAGGACGTGGGCACTGTCCCTGAGCTTCTTTTGCTCACGGCCAGCACTCTACCACTTGAGCCACAGAGCCACTTCTGGCTCTGTGGTTCTAAGGAATTGATCCCAGGACTTCATGCATGTTAGGTGAGCACTCTACCACTAAGCCACATTCCCAGCCTGCCATTCATTCTTAATCCATTCAGTAAATACGATCATTGAATAATCTGGCACATATACATTTAGGTACACATTTACCAGGTGTCTGTTGAATAGAAGAATTTTATACTGTTGATAATAAAATAAAACAAAACTGGGCTGGGAAGTTGGCTCAGTGTAGAGCGCTTGCCTTGCATGCCTGAGGCCTTGGGTTTGATTCCTCAGCACTACATAAGCAAAAAGAAAAAAGCCGGAAGTGGCGCTGTGGCTCAAGTGGTAGAGCGCTAGCCTTGAGCTGAAGAGCTGAGAGACAGCGCCCAGGCCCAGAGTTCAGACCTCACAACTGGACCCCACCTCAAATAAATAAATAATTAATTAAAACAAAACTAAGTTGGGTGCTAGTGGCTCATGTCTGTAATCCTAGCTCCTAAGGAGGCTGAGCTATGAGGATTGTGGTTCAAAGCCATCCAGGGCAGGAAAGTCCATGAGACTCTTATCTCCACTAAACTTCCAAAAAGCCAGAAGTAGAGCTAGGGCTCAAGTGGTAGAGAGCTAGCCTGGAGCAAAAGAAGCTCAGGGACAATGTCTAGGCCCTCAGTTCAAGGGCCAAGACCGAAACAACAAAACAAAACAAAACAAAACAACACTGGTGCTGGTGACTCATGCCTATAATCCTCGCTATTCGGGAGGCTGAGATCTGAGGATCGTGGTTCAAAGCCTTTCCGGGCTGGGAAGTCCATGAGACTCTTATCTCCAATAAACTACCAGAAAACCAGAAAGGGCTCTGTGGCTCAAGTGGTAGAGTGGTAGCCTTGAGCTGAAGAGCTGAGGGACAGCGCCCAGGCCTAGAGTTCAAGCCCCATGACCAAAAAAAATCCAACCAAACAAAAAAACAAACAAAAAACCACAACCAAACAGCCCTAGAAACAGAAATTGGAAACTCATTTATGAAGCACTTAAATGTGAGTTGTCAGACAACTGGTCCATTTGAAAATCATTATTCTCATATTCTCCATGAATTTCCTTTGGAAGTCAAAAATTATATGTCCAAAAAGAGAAAGATAGGAAAGAGGAAAAGAACATGCATTTTTTTCAGTGGCCCATTGTGTAGCTCAATGGTAGAAGGCTTATGTACAGCACTACAAAAAAAAAGTAAAATAAAATATTCATCTCTTCTGCATGTGCCATTACTCTTAGACCTCTGAGTATAGAGTTCTTATAAATTGATCCAATAGCTGTATGAAAAACAAGTAACCTCCTTGCAATCTATTTATCAGTTATTCATAATGCAATGCTGTAACATTCTTACAATTCTTTTAAATCTACCTGAAAGTCCCAGAGCAATGTGTATGTGTTTGACAAATCTCAACTAACCTAGAAGCAACAAATCAAGGATCATTTATATTGTATTATAAATACATGCCTCCTTGCAACTCTGAGCATGTGCAGAGAGGGATAACACAGACCTCCCCACTGAAACACAGCAGCCAGCAGAGAACACTGGCCCTGATGTCCCTGACTTCAGATCCTGGTCCAGCCATGTCTACCTTTATGCAGGTCACTTAACTCTGTAGCTGTTTCCTCATAGAGTAAAATGAGCATTTCAACATTGCCTACTGTGTAAGGCCTTTGTGCAGAGAAAATGAGTTACTTCCTGAAAAGTAGGCCATGGCTGGCGCATCACTAACTCAATATTAGCCATTATTATTGTTTCTTCTAATTAAAGGAAAGGGAGACAAATATAAAAAATGTTGTATTTTTAGGCAGGTGCTGGTAGCTCATGCTTATAATTCTAGCTACTTACTCAAGAGGTTAAGATATTAGGATTGAGGTTCAAAGCCAGCCCAAACAGAAAAGTCTATGACACTCTTACCTCCAATGAATTAGCAAAAAAGCTGGAACTGGGGCTGTGGCTCAACTGACAGAGCACCAGCTTTGTAGAGAAAGCCAACAGAGATCATGAGGCCCTGAGTCCTAGCCTCTTAGCAAAGTATCAGTACAAAAAATACAAAGTTCTATTTTCTGAAATGAGCACATTTTCTAAGTTCTCAGTGTTTTCTTTTATCAAAAATGAAATTTCAGAGATTGTTGTGCTTCTTAATGAAAATCTGTCATTGGATAAAATGTTACTTTATTTATTTTTGTGGGTCATGAGGCTTGAACTGTAGGCCTTGGTGCTGTCCCTTAGCTCTATTTTGCTCAAGGCTAGTGTGCTCTACCATTTTGAGCCACAGCTCCACTTGGTTAATTGAAGAGTCTCACAGGGACTTCTCTTCCCCAAGCTGTCTTCAAACTGTGATCCTCAGATCCCAGCCTGCTGAGTAGCTAGGATTATAAACGTGAGCCACTGGCACTTGACTGAAATATTATTATTATTATTATTATTATTATTATTATTATTATTATTATTATTATTATTATTATTTTGTCAGTCCTGGGGCTTGAATTCAGGGCCTGGGCACTGTCCCTGAGCTTCTTTTTGCTCAAGGCTAGCACTCTACCACTTGAGCCACAGCGCCACTTCTAGCTTTTTCTGTTTATGTGGTACTGAGGAATGGAACCCAGGGCTTCATGCATGCTAGGCAAGCACTCTACCACTAAGCCACATTCCCAGCCCTAAAATGTTATTTTAAATGAAGTTGGCCTTCATCCACTTCCTGTATCCTCACTGTACTTCTCTGAATTCTAGTCTTTGGATACTTCAGTCATCTCTCCTTTCCTTTTGCTCTCCTCATTCCATCTTACTTCTTCACGTTGTAATTTTTTTCCAGTGTTTCACAAGCTGGAAGATTCTCTTCCCTCCTTGGCCAGAGATTAGAAGTGATCGATGGAGGGATGTTTGCAACCATTTAAAATAACCCTAGGAAAATTCATCTGTTAAGTTGCATGACTTTCTTCTTCACCAATACTGACACTATGAAATGCTCAAGTAGGTTTCTGTTCTATAAAGTCAATCTTCCTCCCCTGTTGTAAGCATAGAAGTCTTTGCGCGTCTCCTGATTTACAGCCTTTCTTGTCAACAACTTGTTACATTGCCAGAACAACACGTCTCATCAGAGTTAATTTTTAATATCTCCACCACTCTATCTACAATAACAAACCTGAATTCACTCTGTCCTGTCTTTGCTCGTAGTGTGTATCTTCTCTTGATATTTATGTTAATTTCCTGTCTTCCCCCCCGGGATGTACAAAGATGTGGTCTGTTTTGCTTATTGTTCCTCCAGAACAGTTAACTGTCTTGAAATATTTATTGATTGAATAAACAGAGTGCCATAATCTGCCTCTTCTTACTAATACTCTCTGTGCTTTTGCTAATTTTTTTCTTTTTACTAATCATATGAGAAAAATAATTTTCACCAAATGTCACCCATAATCCAACACAAGCACCAAGGGACTGAGCTCCAGTACCATCTCCACAGTAGTTGAGCTGATGTCATTTTGCTGTAGAGATTATCTCGTTTATAACATGTTTTGCTAAGAAAGAAGCTTTGGAAAGAGTATTTAAGAAAGCAGTAATCTTTAATCACATACTCTTCTATGTCTTACAAACCCATGGGTTAAATAGAAATATAAGGGTATGGACTTAGCTCATCAACTATTTTAGCTTTAGTAAATACTTCCCTAATAAAGCAAACTAGATTAAATTATAATTGAGGTGAGTGAGGCCATTACTTTGGTTGTAATATTTAAAGACAGAGACTTTAAATTAGATTCAAGTCATTAGAACCAGAAACAGTTCAAGCCAATGGAGCATGAGTTCAAGCCCCAGAACTGGCAAAAAATCAAATAATTAAGTTAACATTTCCATAGAATCACTCACATGGTCAAGAACAGGACATAAGTGGCCAACAAAATCTTGAAGCATTGTCTAACTCATCTCCTTAAGAAATGAAAACAAAAGTAATTTAAAAGTGTGTGTGTGTGTTTGTGTGTGTGTGTGTGTGTGTGTGTGTGTGTGTGTGTGTTTAATTGGATATGAGTCTCAGAGACTTTCCTGTCCAGGATGGCTTTGAACCTGATCCTCATATCTCAATCTCCTGGCTAGAATTAAAAGCATGAGGCACCAGTGCACAGAAATTTAAGGTGATTTAAAATTTTTATCTTAAATAGTCTTGTCAAAATTTAATTTTATGAAACCAATCTTTGTTTTAATATAAAAACAACATGTTGAATGTCATAATTTGAATCAACTGGGTATGACACCAGCCTTTCATTTTAGGTCATTTTGTTATTTCTGGTATAACATTTGCCATTTACCTGCAAGGAGTTTGGACTCTCAGTGGATGATTCTGGAACTAGATGTCACCTCCTTGAAGGTAGGCATTTCTGCCTCTGGCATCCAATTGATACTGCACAGTGCCATCTGTGTGCTGGTGCTGGTATTCCAGTCTTTGTTCTATTAACTCCAAATATACATATCCTTAAACTAATTATAGGACTCATAGAAACACTTTTGCTGATAGCTGATGCTTTTATCCTAGCTACACAGGAGGCTGAGAATAGAGACTTGAAGTTTGAAGCCATCACAGGCAGGAAAGTCTGTGAGACTCTTATCTCCAATTGACTACCAAAAAATCCAGAAGTGAAGCTGTGATTTAAGTGGTAGAGTGCTAGCCTTGAGCTAGTTCAAGTCCTATACTGGTGTGTGTGTGTGTGTGTGTGTGTGTGTGTGTGTGTGTGTGTGTGTGTGTGTGTGTGTGTGTGTGTGTGTGTGTGTGTGTGTGTGTGTGTGTGTGTGTGTGTGTGTATGACATATTGCTCTTTATCAGTCAAAGCAAGTCAGATGTCCATTATCACTTCAAATAGATGAAGAGATGTAGTTCTGCTGTGTATCTAGTAAGGGAAAGGAACCAGATATGTGAAGATTTGAGGACTGAATGAAATCCAACTAGTCTTTATTATCATTTCTATTCTGGGCATCACTGCTAATCTCTATGATAATGCCATTATTGACTACTATTAATTTTATCATTCTACCATGTATAGTACTTTAACAAACAAAACAGACAACATGATAGATTAAATGTCTTTCAGGGCAAATTTATTTGAAGTGCTTTTAACATAACCATGAAACCATCATTATCATCCTTATATCTTAATTGCATCCTTCACCTCATCACATGAATGAAACAGGTTATGAAATGTTATTCTCTCTGCACTCACTCAATGAAAAGTTAAAATTTTACTAACACAGTGTGTTACTTGCCTTGATATTATGATCCCTGCATACAAAAATGAGTGTCAAATACACATTCATTATATATGCATTATTATGCATATGTATATGCATATATATGTCACATTATATAAGCAACACTAAATATTTTGCTTTATGATTCAGATGCATTTGCTTATCTGATAAACATTTCCTAGAATGGATTTCAAGACACATTGAAATTAGAGTGTAGGTTTATGGGAGCTCAATGGCTATGTTTTCAAAAGAAAATGGTTTAGTGTCTGTTTAAAACCATTAGTGAATCCTGCATATAATCTCATCTACTTGGAGAGGCTCAAGATCAATCTGAGCCAAAAACTCTCACTTCAATCAACAAGCAGGTTGTACTAATCTATTGTTCAACCCTTAGGCTTGAGTATGAGGATCAAGGTTAAGCCTGGCTCCAAGCAATAAAGACCCTACCAGAGAAAGAAAATGCAAGTATAAACATAAACTCTCAAATGTGGTTACTCAAATGACATAGTGCCTATAGGGAGGAGGACCTCAGTTCAAATTCCAGGACCAAAACAAAATCTTTCTCAGCTTCTCTACAGCCTTGCTGTGACCCCCTAAAACAATGCAAGTTTTGGCTCCTGCCTACTTCTCTGTAGTCTAATCTCGTAACCTTATTATAGTGACTAGCTGTTAGCAATCCTGCAATCGCTCATTATCCACTTGTTTCTCCATGACATTGCCTTTTTAGAAAACCAGTCTAGTTTCTTATAGAATGTTTCATCTTCTAAATTAGGCATTGGCAAACTAAAGCTTAAAAACAGTTAAGTCCTACTAAGAGATTGTAAAATATGAATGTAAGGTCTGCCCCAGGCCACCCAGGCCCAGAGAAGACACCTCCCTACCTCTTGGGTAAGTTTCCACCCAGTATCTGTGTTACCTAGGTAACTGGCACACCTGGAAAGTTATCTCCCTTACATGCTAGGTCACGTCCTGGGCTGCCTCTAGTCATGCCTCCCATCTGACCATAAGAGGGTCCAGGGCCCTGAAGTCACATCTGGATCCAGGGTGGCCACACATTTCCCCTATCCCTCACACCTCTTCCTGTCCCTGACCTAGGTAAGTCCTGCCCCTTTTCTTTTTTTTTTTTTAATTTTTTTTTTTTTTTTGTGAACACACTGTACAGAGGGGTTACAATTACATGGGCAGGATAATGCGTACATTTCTTGTCAAGCATTGCAGCCTCCTCCTTTGTTTACCCTTCACATCCTTTCCAGCCTCCCCCCCCCATCCTCCCAGCCTCCCCCCCCCCCCCCCCGCACCAACGTTGTAAAGCTCTTTTTCGACATGACAACTTGTACTTCTCATTGTTGCAACAGGTCCACCTGTATCCTTAAACGACTTTTGTGCCATACGTCTCCACCATGCATGGCAGGGGCAGCAGTTTGGTAAATGAACTTCTTTTCCTGCCTGAATACTGATTCGTGTTCCCTTCATCGGCGACCTAATAAAACCTACCTACTTAATATACCTTACATTGAAGAGAAAGAAGAAAAAGGATGGATAAAGTAGATGATGAAAAGGGAAATTACATCTTGGAGAGCACATGTAGCTTGTAATACTTAACTAACATCTTTACTCTCTGGACCTTTTTTGTGTGTATGTGCCAGCCCTGGGGCTTGAACTCTGGGCCTGGGTGCTGTTTCTGAGCCCTTTAGCTCAAAGAGAGTGCTCTACCACTTGAGCCACAGAGCCACTTCCAGCTCTGTTTATTGGAGGTAAGAGTCTCACAGACTTTCCTGAATGGGCTGGCTTCAAACCACAACCCTCACATCTCAGCCTCCTGAGTAGCTAGGATTACAGGTGTGAGCTAGGATTACAGTTGTGAGCCACTGGCATCAGCTGACTTTTTTTTTTTTTTTCTTTGCTTAAGGCTGATGCTCTCAGTGGAGATAAGAGTCTCATAGATTTTCCTGCCCAGGCTGGTTTCTAACTAAATGCTCAGATGTCAGCCTCTTAAGTAGCTAGGATTACGGGCATAAGCCACCAGTACCCAGGTTCTGTTTGGACCTTTGAAAGAGCTTGTCCACCTCTATTCTAGAGCCTTCTGCTTCCTTCTGATATTATTTCATTGGTATTTCAACTCCTTGGATTTGGAGAAATTTGGAAATAAGGTATGATATGGTGCTCACTCATATACCATATTTAGCCATGGAGCATTTGAAATGTGAAATGTGGCTAGTCCAAATTGAGGTGAGCTAGAATGGTGTCATGTACACATCTTTCAAAAACCAGAGTGTAAAAAGTAGGGTGTTTTCTTAGTAGTTGTGGGTTCATTATTGTGTGAAATAATACTATTTGGGATATATTAGACTAAACAAAATGCCACCTGTTTCTATTATCCAAAGTATTCACTAGAAACTTTGCAATTTACATATTCTATTCTATCAGATAATAGTGGTCCAGAACCTTGACTAAAATCAGATTAAGGAAGTGAAGATCAGTGTTACTTAAGTGGCAGAACGCCAGCCTTGATTGAAAAAGCCAAACATGAGCATGAGGCCCAGAGTTCAAATACGAGTACTGACACAAAACAGCAATAATAAAAGTAAAGCAAAAAGGTCAGGTTAAATATCTTGGATGAGAACATTTCAATGCTGACTTAATGCACATGGACAGCATTACATGATTGCCTGGCATACAGTATCAGGCGTGTCACATGATCAACAGCACTAATAATCTAAGAGGCAGCTGATGAGGAATCATGCTATAAAGGCACATTTTTTTTTTGCAATTGGTAATTTATTATTGTCATGAGATTATTGGTCCTCTAATGACATTTTTCTGTAACAATGCAAGTATCTTCTGGTGACAGTTATTACATTGGGTGATCAACTTTAGAATTTCTTTATAAATGTCTTCTTAACTAAAATTCTTTTCTTCATTTTTTATACTTTTTAAGGACTATCTCAGTGGACACATCAATTTCTATTTACTCAGGTGATTATTGCTATTATTTTAAAATATTTGTATTTTCCTAACTTTGACTGGTGAGAGGTTTTCCAATCTACCTCCGGAATCTGTTTTTTTCTTTTTCTTTTTGTGCTTCTTTACTGTTTGGAGCAAGAATTCCAGTTTCACTTTATCTCTGTCTCAGAAGTAAAGCCAGCCATTTCTCAAGAAGCTTCACTAGAAAAGGAATAGCATTTGAAAACCAAAATTTGAGCAGTAGGTGTGATCAGGACTACTTTCTGATTCTTTTCAGTAATCACAGCTGCAAGATAAAATTTAAGAAATGACCAACTCATTCGATATTCTTAATGCCAACTGAACATTATAGTTTTCCTTAGTTTATTATTTTACTTAGTTTATATTTGTGTGATTCTTTTTCATATTCATTGAAAGCCTTCTTTTCATAGAACAAGAATATATTTACTTATTCCAATAAATAACAATTACAATAATAATATTACAACTAACATTAACTTTAATGAATAAAGTTAATTTGTATTTCTCTGTCTTTAGAGTTTAACTCAAGTCGTATAATCAGAGTAACTTAAAATATTTATGTAAAAGATGTTTTCTGACAGGCACTGGAGGCTGGAGCCTGTAATCTTAGATATTCAGAAGGGTGAGATCTGAAGATCACAATTCAAAGCCAGGTTTGCAAAGGAATCAAATGTAGTTGAATTATAAACAGGCTCTGAGCCCAAGTATTGTGTCAATTACAAGCATAGTCTGTAAGCACAGCACATACAATTGCACTGATCTGGGTAGCAGATATTTCAGTTTGGCCTTGCTGAGTACGAAGTAGCCCAGGGGCATTCAGTATAATAATCAGATTTGGTGGTGTCAATTAGCATATAAGTGATAAGAGTTGGTAGAAGATGTTTGAGGAGGTATTGTAGAGTAAAAGTGTTTTATTTTATTTATTTATTTTTTTGGGTCTGGTCATGGGGACTGAACTCTGGGCCTGGGCACTGTCCCTCAGCTCTTTAGCTCAAGGCTAGCACTCTACCACTTGAGCTACAGTGCCACTTCCGGCTTTTTTTTTCTTTTTGCTTATGTGGTGCTGAGGAATCGAACCCAGGGCCTCAGGCATGCAAGGCAAGCACTCTACCACTGAGCCACCTTCTCAGCCCCAGTAAAAGTGTTTTAGATTGTAACCTTGGGAGTGGGGAGGAGGTATTGGTAGTGGTGAAGCAATCCCCAAAGGCCAGAATAGGAATTCAGTGTTTTCAGCCAAGCATATATGAAGAAAATCCCAGAAGACAAGAGGCTACTGTCCAGTCAACAGTATAACAATATAGTTTTCAGCATCAACTACTGATGAAAGTTTAGGTGAGACAAAGTCTAAAATGTATCCACTGGATTGCTCCTTTGCTGGAGCAGATTGGGTGAAGCAGTAGAAACAGTAGCTCCCTGTGTGGGGTGAAGAAGTTCAAGCTCTACCAATGATCCTTGAAACCTCTTGGCTTTTACCAGCTGAAACACAACAACACCCCTCAATTTTCATCTGAGAGGAAGGAAAGTCAATTTAGTCTTTTTTTTCTCATAATTTTTTTCTTAAATCTTTGTTGCTGGCTGTTATTTGAACAGTATCCATGGAAGACTGGTAACAGGACCCCCTTAAATTGTCAAAATCTTATAAGATCCTTCATGTTACCAAAACCCATGGGTGTTCAAATCTCCTATATAAAATTGCAGAGTATTTTATAGATAGGCTGTACATATCTGTGTACTTTAATTCATCTTCCTTATTTATACTTAGTATTAGTACAATATAATGCCCTAAAGTCTTTATGATTTATGATTTACAAAATAATGACAAGAAAAGAAGCCTATACATGTTCAATACCAATGAAATCTTTCTTTTCTTTTTATTTATTTAGTTTTTTGTGTGTGGAGCCTCACTTGCTTACCTCTTTAGCTCAAGGCTAGTACTCTACCATTTGAGCCATGTCTCCAGTTGTTTGCTGGTTTATTGGCAATAGGAATCTCTCAGATTTGTCTACCCTTGAAATACTAAGATCTCAGTCTCCTGAACAGCTAAGCTAAGATCACAGGATGAGCTAGTGGAGCCCGTGATGATGAAATTTCTTTTTTAAAAAATGTGTTTGACTGGCAATTGGAAGAATCTGTGATAGTAGAATGCCTAAACATGGAGAGCCTGCTGTATTAGAATCCTACATCAAGTGCTTTTGGATCTAGCAACTAGTGTATGCTTGGTTATTCTAGGTTTATCATTAATAAGGCAATTACATAATAAACAGTGTCAGTACAGTAATGTGGCAATATATTTTATAGTCTTCCTTAAAATGTTCCATGACTTTCAAATCCTAGTTTTCTCAAGTAGGAGGGCCACACCGTAGAATAATTTTTCAAACCCAAGTGACTCAAGTGGTGGAGCTCTAGCCTTGAGCAGAAAAAAAAAAAAGCTCAGAGACAGTGTCTAGGACTGGCACAAAATGAATAACAATGAGTGAATAACTATAAATACATAAAATATGGTATATATTCAATGCATCTGCAGTCCTTTATCAGTTAAGGAAACCTAGGGCCAAATCAGGAACCACTTCGTTGTCTGCTGCTCTGCGATTCCAGGGTGATCCGCAGTCCTGAAGGACCACGTGCTTTGCTTTGGGGTTTTACAGTCTGGTACAAGCCCAGCCGTCCGCCCATAACCACGCCTCCGCCCGCCCACAGCCACGCCTCTGCCCGCCCATAGCCACGCCTCCACCCGCCCATAGCCACGCCCACCACGCCCTCTTCCTCCCCACCCTTGTGCTTGAGGGCGGAGTTTGGCGGTGCCCCTACCCACTAGCCCTCACACTGGCGGCCGACGTCTGGGCATTGCCGGAAGCGGACTGTCTCACGGAAGCAGCTGATTGGCTGATACTGGTCATGCACCTTTCCCGGGTTTTCCGGAGTTGCTTCGGTGGAGATGGCGCTGAGTTCTGACCATGGCCCGGTCCAATCAACATCTTCGGCAGTTGCTGGGACCGCTGCTCCCGCACAAGGATGAGGTGGAGGAGGACGGTGATGACCCGCGGGAGGAGGTGGAGGAGGATGAAGACTCCGTGTTTGTCGACGCGGAGGAGCTCTGCAGTGGGGGCATCAAGGCTGGCAGCCTCCCCGGGAGCATCCGGGGTGAGCAGGGCCCTGGCCCCAGGGACTGGTTGGTAAGGGTGGGGAAACAGATTTTCTGTTCTTCTATCTGAGTGAGACCCGGGTCGCTGCTGTGTCTTAACCCGTAGGCTGGCTGTTTAGCTGTTTCATCCTACTTAGGATAAAATACTGCTAATATTAGCAGTGCCTTTTGAGCGCATACTGTGTTTTAAGCTTGTTTAAAACAGTTCATTTGCTGTTCAGTTATTCAAGGAAGTTTTACAATTGGAAAAGCAGTGGCTGTACAGCTTCCCGGAATCTAGACTTTTAAGTACTGGAAGAAAAAGTGAGGATGGCACTATTTTTATATAGCCACTAACCACGTGACATGCAGCTAGTGCAACCGAGAGGCTGATTGGTTTTTTTTTTAAATTAAAAAATTTACATTTGAACAAACCAAACCAAAAAGTAAGTCGGTGCCAGTGGCTCATGCCTGAAATCTTAGCTACCCAGGAGGCTGAGATGTGAGAATTGTGGTTTGAAGTCAGCCCTGGCAGGAAAGTCCGTGAGACTCTTACCTCCAATAACCTACTCTGAAAAAGCCGGAAGTGGCTCTGTGGCTCAAGTGGTAGAGAGCTAGTCTTGAGCAAAAGAAGCTCAAGGACAGAGCTTAGGCCCAGAGTTCAAGCCCCAGGACTGGCAAAAACAAACAAACAACACACACACACAAAAACAAAACAAACAAACTACAAACCGGTGGGCAGCACAGGTTTAGACACAAACGTTCCAAGTCTCAGTGGAATGTGGAATGTTTGGTCATTCATTCCTTCTAAAGTATTATCAACTGTCTATCATGTTCCCTGTATTAGGTGCTGGTGGCATCAGAGAGAGAAAAGGAAGTCTCCATCAGAAAGGAGCCAATCTTTAGTGAATTAGATATTTCTTTAATCATAGAAATAAGTACAATACTAATTAATACATAAAAGGAATATTAATAGCACTGTGATTAGTCATTCCTCAGATGTGGAAGTGACAATTAACATGAGGTCTGTGGTAAATGTAAGAGCCTTAGTAAGGAGAGGAAAACATTTCAAGGAGAAGCAACTGGGCAAAAGGCCCTATGCTGAGAGGTACCGTAATATTGTCTGCAGTCATAGTAGCAGGGAGAGGGCTGGGTTTGGAAAGGAGGACAGCAGATACTTGCCACATACTGTGCTTACCTTTTGGAAAATAAAGAAGAATGAAGCATTGTAGACAGCACAGAGTAATAGAGGAGGCCATGTAGACAGGTAGGCAGAATAAAGTGTTACATGTATCCCAGGAGGTATTTGTTGTTGTTTTAAAAAAATTTTTTATTGTGAAAATACTGTACAGAGGGGTTACAATTACATGGGCAAGATAATGAGTACATTTCTTATCAAGCATTGTAGCCTCCTCCTTTGTTTCCCCTTCCTATCCCTTCCCATCCTCCCCCCTGCCCCTCCCCATCCAATACTCCTCTCCCCCCTCCACCAAAGTTGTAAAGTTGGTTTTCTACACTATCTCATTGTTGCAGTGGGTCCACCTGTATCCCTATTTAAATGATTTGTTTTTGCCCTTCCCCTCCACAAATTATAACAACATCAAATACAGTGAAAGCAGGGGTTATACCATGGGGGAGGGACATATAAAGCAACAAAGAAATAATCTTATAATTATGTTAGAAACAATCGCATGAAAGAAAAAAACATTTGAATATATATCTTAGGGTTCATTTCCCTAACATCAACTTATCTGACCTTTTCTGCTTGACTCAGACTAGTTATTACAAATAAGGAAAATCATGGGACCTATGTTTCTTTGGGCCTGGCTTACTTCCCTTAATATAATTTTTTACAAGTCTTTCCATTTCCTAACAAATGGGGCAATGTCATTCTTTCTGATGGAGGGATAGCATTCCATTGTGTATATGTACCACATTTTCCTGATCCATTCATCTACTGAGGGGCATCTGGGTTGGTTCCATATCTTAGCTATGGTAAATAATGCTGCAGTAAACATAGGTGTGCTGGTAGCTTTAGTGTGGTCTTGTTTGTGAACATTTGGGTAAATGCCCAAAAGTAGGATTGCTGGGTCATAGGGGAGCTCTATGTGGAGTCTTTTGAGGAACCTCCATACCGCTTTCCAAAGTGGTTGAACAATGCAGTAAGGTTCCCTTCTGTCCACATACCCTCCAGCATCTGTTGTTATTAGAGTTCTTGATTATAGCCATTCTAACTGGGGTGAGGTTGTATCTCAATGTTGTTTTGAGTTGCATTTCTTTTATGGCTAGGGAGGTTGAGCATTTCTTCATGTGTCTATTGGCCATCCTTTTTTCCTCTTCAGAGAAGTTTCTCTGTAGGTCTTTAGCCCACTTATTTATTGGGCAGTTGTTTCTTTGAGGATTTGTTGTTGGGGAATTTAATATTTTGAATTCCAGGTATATTTTAGTATCTTTTTTTGGGGGGGGGGCCTGGTTGTGGGGCCTGAACTCTGGGCCTGGGCGCTGTCCCTCAGTTCTTCAGTTCAAGGCTAGCACTCTACCACTTGAGCCATAGCCCCACTTCCGGCTTTTTTTTTCTTTTTGTTTATGTGGTGCTGGGGAATCGAACCCAGGGCCTCACGCATGCAAGGCAAGCGCTCTACCACTGAGCCACCCTCCCAGCCCCTCCAGGTATATTTTAGATATGAGACCCTTGTCCGTTGTATGGCTAGTGAAGATCTTCTCCCAATCCATGGACTTTCTATTGAGCTTGCTAGCTATGTCCTTTGCCATGCAGAAGCTCTGCAATTTCATGCAATCCCATTTGTCCAACCTTTCTTTGATTTCTTGTGTTTTTAGGTCTCTATTAAGAAAATTTCAGCCTGTGCCAAGGAGATCTAGGGTTTCTCCTATTCCATCCTGTAATGTTTTCAGAGTGTCTGCTTTGACTCTGAGGTCTTTGATCCATTTGGAGTTGATTCTGGTGCAGGATGATATATAAGGATTGAGCTTTAGTTTTCTACAAGTGGTTAACCAATTTTGCCAGCACCATTTACTGAAGAGGCTGTCTTTCTTCCAGTCTATTTTTTTTTTTTTTTTAGCTTCCTTATCGAAGATTAGATGGCTATAGGTCTGTAGGTTCATTTCTGGGTTTTCAATTCTATTCCAGGAAGTATTTGTATAGGCTGCTGTGTGGGAGGATGGTGGTGGTGGTGGTGGGGAGAACGGAGAAAGGAATGGGTAATAAAACATCAGGAAAGAGGTTTGTGAGTTCCTTTAATTAACTTTTTTTCCCTCTAGTTACAATTCCCGATGAACTCACTGGAGAGCAATGTGAAGTGCTTGGACGTTTTCCAATAACTGGTCCTTGGTGGCGAGTGAAGGTGCATGTGAAGCCAGTGGCATCAAAGAGTTATCAAGTTCAAGGTCACCCATCCTACTTTTTACAGTCTGACATGTCACCACCAAATCAAAAAAGTATCTGCTCCCTCTTTCTGAAAGAGTGTGAGGTCCCCGTTGAGACCATAAGTAAGTTTCTAGCATGGATAAAGCAAGTATCAAGCTATAAAGACCTGAACTTTGAACATCTTCGGGACACATTAAGAACTTTCTACAGAGAAATCCAAAGGAAGGATACAAAAAAGTCTGCAGGGAATGAGCAAGAAGATTTGGCATCAGAGGATAAGATTAGTCTTCCTGTGGAAAAGCAGCGTAAGTAGGATTTTTTTTTAAAAATTGAATTTTAGTGTAATTAAGATGCTTTATGATTGTGTTTAAAATATTAATATCAATGTTGAACATCTCTACTCTGAAGATCTAAAGTGCTCCAAAGCTGAGTACGGTTATGGTGTCACAAAGTGATCTTTCTGACTGAGGCCCACATATTTTGCTTCCTGCACAGAATTATTAAAAAAATTGTCTAAGATTATGCTCAGGCTGTGAGTCAGAGATGTATATGAGACATAATGGATTTCATGTTTAGACTTGGATCTCATCCCCAGGGTATTATGTTTGTGTAGCTATTCCAGATTGTGAAAAAATAGAAAATCTGAAGGATTTCTCCTGTCAAGGATTTCAAATAAGGGATGCTAGTCCTGTGTTCCTTTTTGAAATTGGTTTGAAGAAAAGATATCAATGTTGCTTTTTAGTTCGTAGTGTGAAGTGATTGTGTATGGTATCTTAAGATCTTTTCAGTTCTTTTCTGGATTTTAGATGTGATGCTGTTACTCTGACTTTGTGTTAGAAAACAACGTGAATCATTAAGGAAAAGTTCAAGCTGGATGGCAGTGGCTCATGCTTGTAACCCTGGCTGCTCAGGAGGCTAAGAGCTGAGGATCATGGTTTGAAGCCAGCCTAGCAAGAAAGTTTGAGATTCTTCAATTAACAGCCTCCCCTCAACCCCCCCCACCAAAAAAAAAACAAAAACAAAACAGGAAGTGTAGCTATGACTCAAGTGGTAGAATCCTAGCCTTGATGGAAAAAGCTCAGGGAGAGAGAGTACCCAGGCTCTGAGTTCAGGCCTTAAGAGTGCATGTGCATGCATGCGTACACACATATACACACAGAGTTTAATCTTTTTAAAGCAGAGGAGAGGTGCAAGGCAAGGAATAATCCATTTTGGAAAGATTTTAATTCATAATGACTTAAAATACTTTTTATCTAGACATTTACATATATATATATATATATATATATATATATATATGTAAAATTCTGGCACATCAAATATGACCTTGAGAATGAAAGATTTATTATATTATTTTTTTGTGTAAATAATCGGGCTTGAACTCAGGACCTGGGCACTGTCCCTTAGCTTTTTGACACAGAGCTCCAATTGATTTGTTGCTTATTACTTGGAGGTAAGAATCTTATATACTTTCCTGCCTGGGCCTGCTTCACATTGCTATCCTCAGTAGTTGGGATTATAGGCATGAGCCATTGTGTCAAGTGAGAATGAAAGAATTGTAATTAATTTGGGTAAATGGTTATAGAAATTAATGTATAAGTTATGTTTTGTGCTTAGTTTTAAGTTTATCTGAGTTTAAATTTTTATTCTGGTTGTGTTACAAACAAAAGAAACAAGTAGTAATTATTTATACATTGAAAGATCTAAAGTTTTTAAAAATTTTATTGTAAATATGATGTACAGAGGGGTTACAGTTACATGAGTAAGGCAATGAGTACATTAGTTGTGGATCATTATTATCCCTTCCCTAGTTGTTTTCCCACTATCCTTTCTTTTCCTCCCCCTCCCTTCCCCAAGTTCCGAAGTTGTAAAGTTCATTTCCAATATAGTGTCTTGTGGGTATCCTTGTTGCAATGGATCATCCTGTGTCCTTGTTTCAGTGTTTTGTTATTCCCCTTCCCCTCCCCAGATTAGACAAATGTATATACAAGATACAGGATGCCAAAATCAAGTATACAGTGACAACAAGGGATATGCCATAGAGGAAAGAACATACAAAGGAAACAACAACAAAAAATAAAATCACATGGTACATTTAAAGCAATAACAATAAAGATGGACCTCTTGTGTCCATATCTTAGGGTTCATTTCACTTAGCAACATCTTTGGTCATATGTACATGGCTTTTGAGCTTTTCAGCTCATCTGATAAGATTATCCTATATGTATACTAATTATTGCAAATAAGAGAAACCATGGGACCTAAATTTCTTTGGGACTGGGTTACTTCACTTAATGTTTTTTCCAAGTCTTTCCACTTCCTAACAAATGTGGTGGTGTCATCTTTCTGATGGAAGCATAGAATTCACACACACACACACACACACACACACACACACACACACACACACACACACACACACACACACACACACACACACACACACACACTTTCTTGATCCACTAATCTACTGAGGGGCATTTGGATTGGTTCCATATCTTAGTTATGGTGAATAATGCTGACATAAACATTGTTGTACTGGTAGCTTTAGTTCATAAAGTTTTAAAATTAAACACAGCTGAGTACCAACTCAGTACCAAACAACAGTTGTTATATCAGTTCTCTTGCTGCTTGAAGTACATTTTTGAATTTGATTTGGATTTCTTAAACCCGTTGTGCTAAATGAGAAAGTCCTTCAAATCCTTCTGTAGGCCCATTTGTGTTTTAATTTGTTCTTTTCTGTTATCCTGCAGTTCCGTTTATAAATGTAATGAGAGCTTTGCAGTTTCCCAAAATAATGGAATTCCTTCCAGTTCTTCTACCACGACACTTTAGACAGCTCATAAACTCGGGTTCTGGAGCTGTGTTGGAAGCGATAGAAGAGATTTTAGGTACAGATCCATGGAAATTGGGATTTAGTAAAGTAAGTAAGACATTTTGTTCAACATTCAGTAATGCTCTGTAAGGCGAGGTCTTGAAGATTTGATAAGTTTTTCATTTCTTTCAATAGAAAATGTTTTGTGTGTATCCTAGTGTTGATTTCTGTTTGAATTTTACAAGTACACATAAAACTTCATATATCTGTAACTCTTAGGCTTCTATAAAGTCAATACATTTTTGAATGAGGGGCTGGGAAGGTGGCTTAGTGGTTAAGAGTGCTTGTCTTGCATGCCTGAGGCCCTGGGTTCGATTCCTCAACAGACCAGAAGCAGAAAGAGATGGAAGTGGTGCTGTGACTCCAGTGGTAGAGAGCTAGTCTTGAGCTGAAGAGCTGAGAAAAAGTGCCCAGAGCCAGAGTTCAGGCCCATGACCTATAAAATAAGTAAATAAATAAGTAAATAAATAAATAAATAAGTTTATGAATGAAAAGCAAGATCACAAAGTGTGTGACATTTAGATGATTACTATTGATTTAATTATATAATTGAATATGACAGATTTTTTTTTTTTGTAACAAAACTGTTACTTCAGCTTGAATGTAGCTTTCATTGAAGACCAAGGCCTAATGAGTTTGGCAATCTATTCTCCTGTGCAGTGTAGTTTCCCACTTTACAATATTGACTATTGAAAACTCCCATCATTCTTGAGGATTTCATGATATTGTTTGATTTGTAGTTGGTATAATAACATCATTTATAAATGAGTCCATTTCTGTTCTTATTATTGAGACCAAGAGTAGAAAAGTAACTTTGAGGCTTCATTGGTGTTGGAATCAAATGTGGTACCCTCAGTTTTCTTCTTTTTTCTTTTGGGCCAGTACTAAGGCTTGAGCTCAGGGTATCATACTCGCCTTGACTTTTTTTTTTTTTTTAAACTCAGGCTGGTGTTCTACTACTTGACCCACATCTTCAGTTCTGTCTTTTTACTGGTTACTTGGAAATGAGTCTCAGGGACTTTTCTGTTCTGACTGGCTTCAAATATCCTCAGATCTCAGCCTTCTGAGTAGCTAGGATTACAGGTGTGAGCCACCAGCCACCTGGAGTTCAGTCTTGATAGTACTTCATTTTACGGTAGTTTTCCAAGTTAATATACAATTAAGAAATTCTGAGAAGGGCTGGGAAGGTGGCTCAGTGGTAGAGCGCATGCCTTGCATGCCAGAGGCCCTGGGTTCGATTCCTCAGCACCATATAAGCAAAAAGAAAAAAGCCGGAAGTGGCGCTGTGGCTCAAGTGGTAGAGCGCTAGCCTTGAGCTGAAGAGCTGAGGGACAGCGCCCAGGCCCAGAGTTCAGGCCCCATCACCGGACCCCCCCCCCAAAAAAAAAAAAAAAAGAAATTCTGAGAAGTATGAGAATAACAAAGTTATTCCTTGTGTCACAGGTCTATAATTTCAGTGGACTTTGAAAAACTCAGAAACTTACGTTATCATTGTGTATTTAGATGGTGGAGAAGAGAGGTAGAGCTCCAAGATGTTGGAAGAGAATAAAAACTTATCTTTTTGTTAAAAAGTTATCAGCCAGGTTCAGATAGCTCATACCTGTCTGTAATATTAGCTACTCAGGAAGGCTGAGATCTGAGAATCTCGGGTTGAAGCCAGCTGGGGCAGTAAAGTCCCTGGGAGAGTCTTATCTTCAAATAACCTCTAAAAACTGGAAGTGGAGCTGTGGCTCAAAGTGGTAGGGCACTAGCCTTGAGCAAAAGAGCTTAGGGACAGTGCCTGGGCCCTGAGTTCAAGACCCACAACCAACTGACCAACATATATAATACATACGTAATACATAAATAAGTAAGTAAAGTTATCAGTGGTTCATATTTGTAATCATAGCTACTCAGGAGGCTGAGATCTAAGGATCATGGTTTGAAGCCAGCATAGGCAGGAAAATCCATGAAATGCTTATATCCAGTTAACTACCAGACAGCTGTGAAAGTAGTGCTGGTGCTGTGGCTCAAAGTGGTAGAACACTACCTTTGAGCTGAAAAGCTCAGGCCAGAGTTCAAGCCCCATGACCTACCAAAAAAAAAAAAAAAAAGAAAGATTTTGAAAGTGGCACTATGGCTCAAGTGGTAGAGTAGTACTGGCCTTGAGCAAAAGAAGTTCAGGGACAGTACTCAGGCTCAGAGTTCAAGCCCCAGGACTTTAAAAAAAAAAGTGTTTCTGCCAAAACAAACAAACAAACAAAAAAACCTTAATGTGGAGCTGTGGATCAGATGGTAAAGCGCAAACCTCAAGGGAAAAAGCCAAGAGAAGGTGCCCAGGCCCTGAGTCCAATCATCAGTATTGACACAAAATGAAACAGCACAGGCTGGAAATGTGTCTTTGTGGTAGAGAGCTTACCTAGCATGCACAGAGCCCTAGATTGGATTCCTCAGTACCACATAAATAGAAAAAGTCGCAAGTGGTGCTGTGGCTCAAGTGGTAGAGTGCTAGCCTTGAGCACAGACAGGCTCAGGGACAGTGCCCAGGCCCTGAATTCAAGCCCCAGGGTTGGCAAAAAATAAAAAATAAATAAATAATACAAGAAGACTATGTATAATGCTTTTATAAATTATATTTTTTTAATAAATTACAATTGTAATTAAAAGTTATACAGATCTTGGGGTTGGAGGTGTGGCTCAGATCATAGAGTGTCAGCCAATGGTGTGTGTTAGTAACCATCAGATACTGAGTTTGGATCCCAGCCTAGAACCAGAAAAAATGTTCCTCAGATCTCTAATCACAGATTAGTAATTAAAAATATTTAGTGATGCTTTAGGTATAATTTTTCTTCCGTATGGTATGGCTCAGATCAGAATGCCAGCCAATGTGCAAAAGCAGGCATTCGGTACTGAGTTTGAATCCCAGTCTAGGACAAAAAAAAGTTATGTAGATTTCCATTGACAGTTCAGTTAATTAAAAAAAAAAGTATCACTATACTTTAGATATATAATTTTTCTTCTAAATTTAGTTGAAGTATGTATTTTTCTGGGGCTAATAATCATTATCAAATAATATTTTAACTTTTTTTTTCTTTTTTGCCAGTCCTGGGGTTGAACTCAGGACCTTGGCACTGTCCCTGAGCTGCTTTTGGCTCAAGGCTAGCTCTCTACCACTTGAACCATAACACCACTTCCAGCCTTTTCTGTTTATGTGGTACTAAGGAATCGAACCCAGGGATTTATGCCTCCTAGGCAAGCACTCTACCGCTAAGCCACATTCCAAGCCCTATTTTAACGAATTCTAATAACATGCATTACTATTTGTAACTCTTATGAAGCAACCTGGAACTTTGTTTTCCTAAAGATTACCTACAGAGACCTGAAGCTTTTGCGCTGTGAGGCCAGTTGGACAGCCTACTGTCAGTGCCCATCTCTTCTGCGGTTGATGAGTGATCTGGAGAAGAATGCATTGGTCATCTATTCCAAGCTGAAGCAGATGTGTAGAGAGTACGGGCACACGTATGTTGAAGAAGCCGACTTAACTTCAGAATTGGCAGAGCAGATGTCTTTTCAAGATGCCTGGCAGTCTCTGAAATTTCTGAAGGATATTGGTGTGGTGACATATGAGAGGGGCTGTGTCTTTCTTTATGACCTTTACCAGGCTGAAAAGGGCATTGCTTTTTCCATATGTAGTCTGATACAGAGACCTCCGTGGCACTTATGTGTGGATGTTAAGAAAGTGTTGGCATCTCTCTGTACCACCAAACCAGAGGAAGCAAGAGATGAGGATGTGATTGAGGAAAGTAAACCTGGTGAAACAAGCTTGGAAAATTCCACAGACATTCTAAACTCACAGGACGCTGATGACTTTATTTGGAATTGTGAAAATGAAATTGATGCAGGAATCAATGAAATGGAACTAGATCAGGACCAGGTGGCAGCTTTGGAAATGATTTGCGCCAATGCTGTGACAGTCATCAGTGGGAAAGGTGGCTGTGGGAAAACCACGATTGTCAGCCAGCTTTTTAAGTGCTTACAGCAGCTGGAAGAAAGAGAAGTGGAAAAGGCATGTGAAGATTTTGAACAGGACCAGGATGTTCCAGAAGACTGGGTTACCTTTACTGAGCAAAGTAAGCTGTCGACGGACAAGGCTATTGAGGTGTTGCTCACAGCACCTACAGGGAAAGCAACTGGCTTACTGAGGGAGAAAACCGGTCTTCCTGCTTACACGCTATGTCAGGTAAAGGCTGTGACAGTGTATATCTATAGATGAAAAATTTGTCTTATTTTCTTCTCCTTTTAAAATACTTTTAAATTAATTAACAAAAAGGTATTTCAATTCAAAATATCCTACTCTATACCAGTTGGGAATGTGGATCATCCTTGGTCCACAGTATCTGCACAGTATATACTTCTCATCTCTGGGATACTTTGTAGCTGTCTTGCTTATACATCACAGTACACCTCAGTGTGCTTTGTGGTGTCAGACATAGATCTTGTAACATATCTTCCATAGTTAACAGTTAATTATACAGCTAATAACAGTTAATTATACAGTTAATTAATATAGGCTTCCTACCCTGTAGTTAGCTCATTATGTAAATCAGTGTTATTCAAAGCAGACATTGGGTAAACTTGGTGTTTTTGTGAGAATGGAGCCAGTGCCATAAGTCAGTCAGTACACCTCTTCAGTCACTGAGAAAGTCATAGGATAAAGACAATGTCAGGTGAATGAAATATGCTTAGTAATGTAATTAGTTCAGATCCTGGCACTCTGTCTGTTTCTCTTAGGCACTGGTTACAAACATGTCATAGCCCACAGATGGTATTCTGCATGTCACTGGAGCTGGAAGGAATAGATCGATATATCTATTTTTTATGAATGAAAAAGCTTCTTGGAGGTGAGGACTTTATCTTGTTCTAGAATAGTGCCTGGCAGATAGTCATGTAACAAAAACTTCAAATGTGTCAATATACTTTAAAATAGTATTGGCTTTAATTGAGTTGGAGTTTGTTTATTTGTTTATGCTGTTGTTGGGGGCTTGAACTCAGGGTCTCACATTCTCAGTTGGCTTTTTTTTTTCTGCTCAAGGCTGGTATTCCACCACTTGTGCCCCACCTCCACTTCTTTCTTTTTTTCTTTTTGCTGGAGATAAGTCTCACAGACTATTGTGTCCCAGCTGGATTCCAACCATGACCCTCAGGTCTCAGCCTCATGAGTAGCTCAGATTACAGGCATGAACCACTGGTTCCCATGAAGAGTCTTGGAGATTAAAGTTGGAAAGAGTTGGAGACTTTGTTCTAGCCCTGATGTATCATTTTATATATAAAAGGACCAGGTATTGGGAAGAGTTCTGAAGAGCTCTGAAAGTCATAGAAGCTCAGGTGAGGAGAAGAGTTTTTGATTTAGGGGGAAAGCCTTTCAAAAGGAATTAGGGAGAATTATCATAGAGTGTAGAGTTTAGGGGTGGCCTCAGCTGGAATGAAATCTGTATTTCAAAATAATTGGAAAATCAACTTGGTTTAGACACAGAATTCAGGTGAAATATTTTGGCATTGTTTGACTAAATTCTTGATGAGCCAGTGAAGCAGGCAGGTGAAGCCATCTTCCCCTTTATAGAAGAGCTAACTGAAGTTTGAGGTTTTAACAGATTGCTCGAGCTTGGTAAGAGCTAGAACTAAGATATGAATTAAAATTTCTGACCTCCTAGTTTGTTGCCCTGCCCTAATTTCTTCACTCATCATAGATTTTGCACACCTGGTGATACACCTTGAACTTGCTTTGCTAGGGTGCCTTAGGCTCCTAAACAAGGAAGGAGGAGCAGGTTTGAGCTTACATGGGATCACAGAGCCAGCAGACACCTCAAAATTACTTGCCATTCATTACCTTTCCCAGAGGAATGAGAAGAGACCTGGAGAAGGTCAAGGTAGCTTCTCAGTGGAAGGATTCTGATGAGTTTATGATTTTATTTCTTCATGCCTGATTAGTCTGAAGGATTGAATGAGGAGAACCATCAGAGAGCAGTTATTACTGAGTTTCATAGCCTGCTCAATTCAGATCAATTGGTAGTGTCTTAATATTTCCTTCCTTCCTTCCTTCCTTCCTTCCTTCCTTCCTTCCTTCCTTCCTTCCTTCCTCCTTCCTTCCTCCTTCCTTCCTTTCTTCCTTCCTTCTTCTTCTTCTCTCTCTTTCTCTCCCTCCTTTCCTCCTTCCTTCCTTGCACCCTCTCTCCCTTTTTTACTCCCTTCCTTCTTCCCTCCTGTCCTCCCTTTTTCTTTTGATTCTCCTTTCCTTATTCCCATAGGAGTTTTGTTTTAGAATAACTTGCTGTTAATGTCTTTAAATCTGACTTTAGATATGCATACTTTACTTACAGGTCAATTACAGCTTCTATTTATGGGACAAAAAGCTGGTGAACAAGGATATGCCATGGAAATTTTCTTCAGTTAGAGTTCTGGTTGTGGATGAAGGGAGTTTGGTATCTGTAGGAATCTTCAAATCGGTTTTAAAATTATTATGTGAGCACTCCAAACTTTCTAAGCTTATTCTGCTTGGTAAGTTAAAATATTGATGCGGTTCATGGTTTTCAAGCATTGTGGGTTGGTGACATCAGTTCATGGTACATTTGCTAAAGATGAAAAAACATTTTTTGGATGTCATGTCACAGCTACACAGAGTTCAATTCAGCCACTCTCCTAGTCAGTTTGGGTTGGTCTTTGTTTTGGTCAATGTAGTAAAAGACTTGAGCAATGAAATAACATTGCGAAGGGTTGTTCCTACTTAGTTAAATGATGGCTATTCAAATAGTAAAGATGACCCACTGCTTGTGGCTTACAGTTGTGAGCCTAGCTTCTCAGGAGGCTGAGATCTGAGGATCATGAAGCCAGGCTGTGCAGTGAAGTCTGTGAGACTTTTTTTTTTTTTTTTGGTCAGTTGTGGGGCTTGAACTCTGGACCTGGGCTGTCCCTCAGCTCTTCAGCTCAAGGCGAGTGCTCTACCACTTGAGCCAAATCCTTAATTTTTTGTTTTGGTCAGTTATGGGGCTTGAGCTCTGGGACTAGGAGCTGTCCCTCAGCTCTTCAGCTCAAGGTAAGTGCTCTACCACTTGAACCATAGCGCCAGTATTTTTTTTTTTTTTGTCGGTCGTGGGGTCTGAACTCTGAAGAGCTGTCCCTCAGCTCTTAAGCTCAAGGCTAGTGCCTTACTACTTGAGCCACAGAGCCACTTCCAGCTTTTTCTGTTTATGTGGTGTTGAGGAATCGAACCCAGGGCTTCATGCATGGGAGGCAAGGACTCTACCACTGAGCCACCTTCCCAGCCCTCTGTGAGACACATCTCTAATTAACTACCCAAAAGTCTGAAGCCTAACCTTGAGCAAAATTGCTTGGGGAGAGCACCTATGCCCTAAATGCAAGCCCCAGGACTGGCAAACACACACACACACACACACTCTCTCACTCTCTCTCTCTTTTCTCTCTCTTTCTTTTCTCTCATGATTTGCAGTTAATAGCTCAAATTAGACTCACCAGACTTCTAAGTCCCTCCAGTCTGGTGAAGTTTAATTCTGTTCTGTTGGTTGATAGTGGATCTGTATACTATCTGATTTAATGAAGAAAATAAATTATAACTTAAGAGTCAAATTCCAGGGCTGAGAATGTGGCTTAGTGGTAGAATGCTTGCTTGGCATGCATGAAACCTTGGGTTCGATTCCACAGTACTGCATAAACAGAAAAAGCTGTAAGTGATGCTGTGGCTCGAGCAATAGTGTGCTAGCCTTGAGCAAAAGAAGCTCTGGGACAGTGCTCAGGCCCTGAGTTCAAGTTCCAGGACTGGAAAAAGAAAAAGCAAAATCAGAGTCCAATTCTATATAAATACTGTTTTATAGGTATTTGAGGATAGTTGATAAGCATCTGATTCTATTAATGGTTTACACATTCTCCCTGTTTCTGCCCAGTGTATATTTTTCTTAACTCTAAGATTTCTTGTTTGTTTTAAAGATTTTTTTTGTGCCAGTCTTGGGACTTGAACTCAAGGCCTGAGCATTGTTCCCGAGCTTTTGTGCACAAAGCTATTGCTCTGCCACTTGAGCCGCAGCTCTACTTCTGGCTTTTTGGTAGTTAGTTGGAGATAAAGAGTCCCATGTACTTTTTTTTTTTTTTTTTACCTCTGCTGGCTATGAGCTGTAATTAGAGGATTTCAGCCTCCTAAGTAGCTAGGATTACAGCCATGAGCCACCAGGGGTGGCTTCAACAAATTTTTTTTTAAAAATAGAGCAATACATTGTAGTTAGTATCAAATACATTTAGTTTATATTTCATGTGTTTATTTTTAGAGTCATAGATTTTTCCATTCCTGGTAGGGTAATAGGCAAGATGTCATACTTAAGTAAATACTATGTATCTAAGGCCTGTTTTTACATATTGGCTAAAATCCATATCTTACAGGGTTTACATATGGTTAGAGAAGTTTAGTTCAGATTTTGTTACTTTATTGTGTCTTCACATCTCTTTTTTTCTTTTTCTTTTTTGCTGTTCCTGGGGCTTAACCTCAGGGCTGGGGGACTGTCCCTGAGCTAGTGCTCTATCACTTGAACCACAGCACCACTTCCAGCTTTTTCTAAGTTGTTTATTGGAGATAAACATCTCATGGACTTTCTTGATCTGGTTGTCTTTGAACTACAATCCTTAAATCTCAGCTTCCTGAGTAGCTTAGATTACAGGCGTGAGCCATTGGCGCCTGGCTCTCATATCTTTTTATGTAGTTTACATTATTGAACTTGGAGGTTGCTTTTGTTAAATGTTTTAAAAATATTTAGTGTTCTGGGCTGGGAAGGTGGCTCAGATTGCTTGCCTTGCATGTCTGACACCCTGGATTCGATTCCTCAGCAGAAAAAGCCGGAAGTGGCGCTGTGGCTCAAGTGGTAGAGTGCTAGCCTTGAGCTGAAGAGCTGAGGGACAGCGCCCAGGCCCAGAGTTCAGGCCCCACGACCGACAAAATAAAATAAAATAAAATAAAAATATTTAGTGTTCTTAAGTAATGATATAAGGGCTTTCCCCCTCCCCCTCCTCCTCCCCGCTCCCTCTCCCTCGAGTTCTGAAGATAGCATGCATCATTTGGAAGAAGTAAAAATAATTTCTAATTTTAGAATTGCATCCTAAATCTACCATATCTATTTAATTTTTTTTAGGTGATATTAGACAGTTACCAAGTATTGAACCTGGTAACTTGCTGAAAGATCTTTTTGAGACTCTTAAGGCAAGAAAGTGTGCTATTGAGCTGAAGACAAACCACAGGGCAGAATCACAGCTAATTGTGGACAATGCGGCACAGTATGTAACTAGTATTTTTCAGTTTTCTCTGTTATGTTAGAAATAAAAGGTAAAATAAGGATGAATGCTTGTTTTAGAGTGACTCAGTAAAATATATTTACTCTTTTTTTAAAAATGGGTTATTTCTCTTTTTAAAACTTTTTTTTAATCGGGCTGGGAATGTGGCTTAGTGGTAGAGTCCTTGCCACGCATGCACGAAGCCCTAGGTTTGATTCCTCAGTACCACATAAACAAAAAAAAAGTGGAAGTGGCGCTGTGGCTCAAGTGGTAGAGCACTAGCCTTGAGCAAAAGAAGCTTAGGAACAGTGCCCAGGCCCTGAGTTCAAGCCTCAGGACTGGCAAAAAAAAAAAAAATCTCTCTCTCTCTCTCTCTCTCTCTTTCTCTCTCTCTCCACACACACACACACACACACACACACACACACACACACACACACACACACACACACACACACACACACACACACACACACACACACACACACACACACACACACACACACACAGATATATACGGAGGAGTTACAGTTACATAAATCAGGTAATGAGTACATTTCTACATTTCTTTTTGGACAATGTCACCCCTTCCCTTGCTCTCTCCGTTTTTCCCTCCCATCCCTATCTATAAGTTGTATAGTTCATTTTCAACATAGTGTCTAGTGAGTACCACTGATAGATTTGTTCACCCTTTGCCCTTCCATTTCTGTGTCTGGTCCCCCCCTTCCCTCCTCCCCCACCCCGTTTACCCTTCCAAAGACCAATTAAACAAGGCAAAAAGAAAAGAAAACAAAAACAGCAATGAAGGAAAAAAAACCCCTCCATTCCATGGAGTTCATTTTGATAAATATTATTTTATACAATCAGTTGCACATAAGCATATTGTGCCTTTGTGTTCCTCTCCTAAGAATTATCCTCCTTTGCTCTCATTATATGTGAGTGCCTATTTTTATTAAGACATTAAGAAAAATAATGGAGTTGGATGCATAATGTTCTTTTCTGGTAACACTTGGAAAAAATTTCTGCTTCTATCCAAAGGCAACTTCAATTTTAGTAGATGATTGGTCACTTTAAAGTCTATACAACATAGAAGAATTTAAAGCATATTAGATTTCTTAGAAAGTTTTATGAGAAACTCAAGAATTCTTTTTTAATTGGCCTCAATTAGTTGTACAAGGCGGTTTCACTTTAACAGGTCTATTTACATATATAGTGTTTTGTGGTCAGCCATCCCTTCTATGACTCTCCCTCTCCTCTTCCCCTTTTCCAAACAAATCTCATCAGATTTCCTTGTTCCATTGTCACACATATAATAAAGTATTCATTCACCCTTCCCTCCCCCCCCCCCCAGTCTGTTCGTCTGCCTCCCTTGTACACCAGACAAGACATACTTTTAACTCCTTGTTATTTTTCTGTTGGAGAGCATGGTAATTGTTTAAAGAGGTTTCCACCATGGTTCTCACATATGCATGCCTATCAGTATCATTTGGTCAAGGCTCTTCTCCTGTCATCATTTCTTATTTATCACCATCCCCTTGTATGACTGATTGAAGGATCCTGTGACATACCAGGAAAAGCTCCTAAGATGCTGCATGTCTTAGGTCAGAAGCAGAACAAGAAATTGCTATGCTTCCTAGATCCCCACAAATTTAACCTATGATATTTCCATCAAGAACAGCCTTACTCCTTGTGCTTTTTGCCCTTTCAGCTCTAGCCTGGGCAAGACTGATTGTGGCACAGAAGGGAATCCACCTCTGTCAGCAGGCTGCTGTTAGGTGTGTATTGAGAGTCAGTGGATCGTCTTTCAGCTAACCGAAGGAAGGCTTTCTTATGATGAAGTACCTATACCTCAGTGTCTTTTCTGATAGGATTTGTTGATCTGGAAAAATACAAGAATGAAAGAATAGGGGAATGCAAAGAAATGTGGATGCTTGTTTCAATTGGGAAGATGGGAATAAATATACAATAGATAGAGGAAAGAGAAGCATATGGTACAAAGCATGGGAAGGTTCTCAACTAGTTAAAGTTAATTTAAACTGAAAGGGATATGGCGCTGGTGGCTCACACCTGTAAACCTAGCTTCTCAGTAGGCTATGATCTGAAGATCTCAATTTGAAACCAGACGAGGCTAAAAAGTCCATGAGACTCTGTTCCAATCATCCAACAAAAAGCTGGAAATGGAGGTGTAGCTTACGCAGTAGAATACCAGCTTTGAGTGAAAAAGCCAAGGGAGAGTGCAAGCCCATGAATTCAAGCCCCAGTACTAGCATGGGGGAGAAAAAAGGAATATGTAACCAAATGGGTCCAGATCTGCCTCCCAGTTTCTCTGCTTCCTACCTTTGAGGCCTTGGGAACTCAGTAGACTTGACTAGGCCTCATATTGCTCACCTGCACAATTAAGATTATACTTAACCTTCCATAGTTCTTTTGTGATCTGGAGATGAGTAGGCCACATTCTTAGTTTGGTGCATTGTATATCTGTTATTATTTTTCTGATTCTTTTAATTTGCTAGGAGCAAGAGATTGATTGGTAAGTAAGTATAGGACCATAACTTCATGGTCTTCCAATTCTAGTATAAAACTCACTATCATGCTTATTGTGGCCTATCCTCTCTGCTTGTTTTCTATGAGCAGATATTATTATAAGGACATTAGACCAGATATATAAAGGTTTATTTGTGGATGACAGCACTTTCGCTTTATGTATTTTGTCTTTATTCAAGAATCTCCAGACGCCAATTTCCCAACTTTGATGCTGAACTAAATGTGTCTGAAAACCTTTCAATCCCCATCTCAATCCAAGATAAGACATTCATTTTCGTCAGACTTCCAGAAGAGGATGTCAGTTCTCAGTCATCTAAAAGCGACCATCCATCTTGTAAGTGTAAACTTCTCTATGTAGGGTTAACTGTAAGTATTTCAGTTTTGCAATATAGTTATTAAATGACTAATTATAATTTTATTTGATGGTAAAGGCAAATATTTCCACTAAAAAAATAGGGCATCAAGGTAAAGTACTCCATTAAAGCAAACAAGAACTAGGGGAGTGACTTAGGAAGTGTGAGACCCTGAGTTCAAATGATACAGAAATATTTAAAGTGAAAAATGAATGTTCTCCAGCAACTTTCTTTTCTCCTTTTCCCCTATGTCAACACATAAAGCTCACATACATAGCAAAAAGTTTTATCTCTTTAAGCCTTACTGTATCCATATGTGAACATGTTTATTCTAGCGTTACTTAAATTGGACTTTAAGCTGCAAAACCACTGATTTTTATTTACTATATTAGAAATAATAGCTAATGTTTATTCTCACAACAACGTGTGAAATACTATTTCAGATGAGGAAGGGGGCTTTAGACCATTCATAACTAGCTTTCTTTGCTATTTTAGTCAGATATTAGACTTCAGATGCAGTTTATTTTGCCCTGATCTGGTACCTATTCTTTGCATTAATGAAAGTGAACTTTTAAAAGAAAAAGCAAGTTGGCCATTTCAGAATGGTAACAAAGCTTAGCCAATTGTCTATTTTTTTTGGGGGGGGGGGTCTGATCATGGGGCCTGAACTCTGGGCCTGGGCGATGTCCCTTAGCTCTTCAGTTCAAGGTTAGCACTCTACCACTTGAGCCACAGCGCCACTTCTGGCTTTTTTCTTTCTGTTTATGTGGTGCTGAGGAATCGAACCCAGAGCCTCATGCATGCAAGGCAAGCGCTCTACCACTGAGCTACCTTCCCAGCCCCGCCAATTTTCTATTTTAATTAAAAACCTCTTCTGGAAAATTAGTCTCTTCTTGAAGAAAATTGAGTAACCATTCCTTTGAGAGGCATATGCTACCTCTTCAGTCATAATTGAAATAGTAAATTTATTGCCATTACAGCAGGTATATTTTAAGACAGGCTTCATCGCCAGGCTAGGATTTCAGAGATGCTAAAATTGCATCTAAAATCAATGGAGAGTACATGTACATATTGATGTGCAGCTTGTGGAGAGAGTGAACACACAAGGTGTGGCCTGGTGTATAACTGCACACCTTATTCTGGGAGGCATTGGGAATTCCAGGACTTGGTGGGGGAGGGATGTGTGTGAGTTGAAATGTGACAGTTTTCTGGAGATTATCCTTACCTTGTCTAAAAAAAGGAAAACTAGAAAGTGGCTTCGTCTTCCTAGAGCTGTGCTTTTAAGTTCCCCATGATTCCTTTGCTACTAGAAACAGCATAAGAGCCTGAAATGTTCCTACTCAATTTGTGTGTGTGCACGTGCACACTCGAGAGTATGGGGGCTTGAGCTTAAGGCCTGAGAGCTTCCCTTAGCTTTTTTGCTCAAGGATGGCACTTGATGACTTGAGCCACAGCTCCCCTCTGGCTTTTTGATAGTTAATGGGATAAGAGGCTCATGGACTTTTCTGCCCAGGCTAGCTTTGAACTGCAATCCTTAGATCAAAGTCTACTGGGTAGCTGAGATTACAAGAATGAGATCCTGGTACCTGTCTCCAAATTAGTCTTCTCTCTCTCTCATGAGTTTGCCATTTTTTGTGTGCCATTGTTGAGTAACTAGAAGAAGCCTGTTTGTCAATGTTGCAGTGTAAGGAGAAGTCGGGAGTATAGCTCTATAGTGGGAGGCTGGCCCTGCTACATTGGGAATATCACTTCCGTGAATTTTCATGTTCACATTCATAACATGGATGTAGTTAGTACATGGTTGCATAACCTAGAAGCTAGAAGGCTAATCTTTTAGTGGCTGGGTCATCGGAGAGCTTGTGGGTAAAGGTGGGGCTTGTTTTCTAAGAGCAGTGTCCATTTTCCAGCCTGTACAACAATAGCTCAGTACTGTGTATTGGTATGGCCAAGCCAAATATTACCTCTGATGTAATGACATGGGCTTCACCTGGGTACTGTGAATATGTTGACTGAGATAATATCTAAGACATTTGTATAGATTCATGCATTCTGACTCATTACCACTAGTAAAACAGGGACTTGGAAAGTTTTATCTTTGTAATTCAATTACACATTTGGTACTCTGATATTTTTAAATTCATCATCCACAAATCAAGAGTGCATACTTGACTGAGTTCATTACATACAGACTTGGAGCTGTCCTGGCCAGAGGTAGATTGGGATCTCTCTCAAGCACAGATGCTTTCAAGGCTTCTCTCCATTTCTCTGATTGGTCTGGCTGATTTAGGGGATGGTTGCCATGGTGAACCTGTGTTCCATTTGGTGGGATATTGTTCCCAGATCTCCAAGCAGGAATTCTGAATTACTTTCTCCATAGAAATAGTGTTACAGTATGATGACTTTCTGTGTTAACTTTTTCTCTTTAATTACCAGATTTATATTCTGCAGTTAAAACTTTACTCCAAGAAAGTGACTTTAAAAAAGCAGAAACATCTCAATTCATTGCATTTAGAAGGTAAAACATTCATAATGTTTTTTAAAACATTTCTTAAATCTCATTTAGTAGCATATATATTCTGTTTGGATTTGAAAAAATTATAATTTATCACTATTAATTCCTGTTTCTGCTGGGTGGGTGTCAGTGGCTCATGCCTGTAATCCTAGCTCTCAGGTGGCTGAGATCTGAGGATCATAGTTCAAAGCCAGCCAGACAGGAGTCTGTGAGACTCTTATGTTCAATTAATCACCAAAAAACTGGAAGGGGAACTGTGGCTCAAGTGGTAGAGTGCTGTCCTTGAGCATAACAGCTCAGGGACAACACCCAGACCCTGAGTTCAAGCCCCAGGACTGGCATACAAAAAAATTCTGATTCATAATTTGAAGTTTCCCATTGTTAGACAACAGAGAGGGCACTTTATAAGCAGGACGTTTTCCACCAAATATTATATTTAGGAATTCACATGAAATATCAATGGGACAATAATATATGTGAAGATAAAAACTATGAAAAACTTTTTTCTAGAGATGGGTCTGAAATTATATCAGCTAGGGGTATATAGCCCAATGGTAGAACTCTTGTCTAACATGTAAAAGGCTGTGGATTTAATCCCTCACACTACAGTAATAATAATATAATAAATATAATAAATAAATATATAATAATATATAATAATATAATAAAATGAAATAATAATTATAATAATGAAGTCATTGAATAATAATTGTGGCATTTTTGTGTTTCAGGCAGGACTGTGACCTGATCAATGACTGTTGCTGTAAGCATTACACAGGCCGCCTCATCCGGTGAGCATCTCCCAGAACTTGAGAATAATCCCTTCCTATTCTTATGTTGGCACTGACTTAGCTTACCACATTGAAAAATCATTTTCTCTCATCTGTGTCTCTTCAGTTACAACATATAAATATATATATATATATATATATATATATATATATATATATACACACATATATGTATGCATTTGTATATATGCGCACACACATATGCATACACATATATGTGCATATACACATATATACTTTTTGGTCATAATATACTTTTTGTTAGGGAGTGGAACAAGAAGAGAAATAAGGAATGAGATTTTCTTAGTGGTTTCCAAGTTGGCAACCTCCAGCTTCTCCAAGATATACATGGGTAGCAAAGGAGAATTCCTCTAATTCCCATGTGCATGTCATATTTCCAAGAACCTAAGCAGCAGGAAGTTGTTTAGTCAGAAAGCCTCTCCCTCTGTGGATGGTGAGCAAAGGGGCAGGAATGTAGAAAAGATTGGGCACCAGTGGCTCATGTCTAATTCTAGCTACTCAGAAGGCTGAGATTTGAGAATCTCGGTTCAAAGCCAGCCCAAGCAGGAAAGTCCATAATACTCATATCTCTAAGTAACCATCAAAGAGCTGGAAGTGAAGCTGTGGCTCAAGTGGTAGAGTGCTAGCTTTGAGCAAAAAAAGCTCAAGGATAGCAGACAGGCAAAAGCAAGCAAGCAAGAATGAAAAAGGAAAGAAGGAAGGAAAGAAAGAAAAAAAGAGAAAGCAAAGAAAGAAAAGAAAGGAGGGAGGAAAGTAGAACATTAGATAATTGGGTTGATTTGGAATGGGAATTGATGTGTTGATGTTTAAATATAATGAAATACAAACTTTACAAACTTTGCTCTGTTACCACTTCGTAACCTAGCGACCACAAGAGGAGACTCATATTCGGAGTTGGTGATAAAATCTGTTGTACTAGGAATGCGTACCTCTCAGATTTGCTCCCTGAGAGTGACTCTGGTTCTCAGCAAAGTCACGACCAAGAATCTGGAGGTGACGATCAAGGAGCTGGAGGTGACAGCCCTTGTGGGACTCCTCGTTATTGTGCTAAAACTAAGAATGAACTTGAGAGTGGAATTCGACTGTGCAATGGAGAAATATTCTTCATAAGGAAGGTAGGTCTTAGGAGGCTATGGTGTTTTTCTTTTTCTTTTTTTTTTTTTGGGTCCGGTCATGGGGCCTGAACTCTGGGCCTGGATGCTGTCCCTCAGCTCTTCAGTTCAAGGCTAGCACTTTACCACTTGAGCCACAGCGCCACTTTCAGCTTTTTTCTTTTTGCTTATGTGGTGCTGAGGAATCGAACCCAGGGCCTCATGCATGCAAGGCAAACGCTCTACCACTGAGCCACCTTCCCAGCCGGGCTATGGTGTTTTTCTTGCCCTAGAATTAACTCAAAATTGAATCAGACTGGAGTTGACATTCTTGTTCTATGTTTTCTGTCAAGGATTTTTACATTCATGTTCCTTATGAATACTAGTTTGTAATTTCTCTAATGACTTATGGTTTTGGTGTTAGAATAATGCTAGCATAATTAAGAAGAGAAGTGGATGATGTTCCTTTCAGTTGGACATGCTTAAGTAACAAAAGCTAGACCCAGCTTTTTAGTTGCAGCTTAACTAAAGAAACTGTGGGAGTAGTTGCCATGTGTGTTATGGTGCAGACACCTTGTGAGACCAGAACTCACACTTGGTACCTGGTGTTTTGCTCAGCTGTTGCTCTACCAACTAAGTCATACCTCCAACCCCCTAATTTTTTTAAAATTGCCATTATTAGGGTTTTGATGCAGAGTGACAGAGATGCCACTTAAGTCACATACCAGCCCTTTTTGTTTTGCTAGGCAAGCCAAAGTGGCAGAGTTGCCAGTCTTTTTTGTTTTAGTTATGTTTTAGATTGGGCCATAATTTTGCCTGAGGCAAGCATTGGATTGTGAACTTCCTATATCGGCCTACTTGCTTAGCTGGGTGGGATTACAGGTATGAATCATCCCATGTAGGATGTTGGTTGAGAGAGGATCTTGATAATTCTTTGCCCAAGCTGACTGTGAAGCACAATCCCCTGCATCTCCCTCCTCCTGCCAGCAGATAGGATTATTGATGTTTGTGGGTATGTGCCATCACAGCTGGCTTCAAATTATAGTATAGTTTAAGAAATCTTTGAGAAAAAGTACTTTGTAGGGTCTTAAGGACTGAAAATATCTTTCCATTTTATTAAAATGTGTGGCTATATTCAATTGAGTATACATTTTAAACCTTTCTGTCTCTCTTTTTGTGCTGGGGTTGAAACTCAGGGCCTCTAATGGCTAAGCACATTCTCTACAACTGAGCTACCCTCCTAGTTCCACATCTGGAAATTCTGTTGTAATAGACATACACGGTATTTTACTTATGAGGTGCTTCTGTTTTATGTTCAGACCAAAGAAACAGTAGCACAATAGTTTAAATAGACTCTGTCCATATTTAAAGACATACACGTTTCCTTTGTTTTTGGTGACAGGATGTAACTGATATAACTTTCAGAAAGAGAAGACTTCTGACCCTAAGTAATATGGCTGGCTTGGAAGTAACCGTGGATTTTGGAAAGCTAATGAAATACTGTAACATAAAACACGCGTGGGCCAGAACTATCCACACCTTTCAGGTAAGAGTGCTCTTTAAATAGCTTAACAAGCTGGGAGTACTTTGCTCTGTTTCTTTTTAAATTATTGTTGCTGTTACCAGGCCTGTGCATACTAGGCAAATGCTCTACAGAGTTTGCTTTTTTTTTTTTTAGCACCTTTAAATTTGACACTCAAGCGGCTCCAGGCCTGCTTCCCACTTTGCTCAGAAGTGACTGCCCTGTTTGCTGTGCATCACAGGCCCGGTGTGCAGAAATCTTTGCTTTTTTCCAAGGTTTCAACAAATAGTATCATTGTGTTTCTATCTTTCTGAAATTGCTTTTCTATTTGGTATGCTCACTTTGTTGGGGTTTGGTGTGATACACATTTAATTTAGAAAGCTTGGATAAGAGTTCTTAACCAACTTATGCTTTCCTGCTGACTTTGTAAGCCTCTCCCTCCCCTCACTTTTTTTTTGTGTGCCGATACTGGGGCCTCTTGCTCTCATTCAACTTTTTTTTTTTTTTTTGGGTCTGGTTGTGGGGCCTGAACTCTGGGCCTGGGTGCTGTCCCTCAGCTCTTCAGCTCAAGGCTAGCACTCTACCACTTGAGTCACAACGCCACTTCCGGCTTTTTCTTTTTGCTTATGTGGTGCTGAGGAATCGAACCCAGGGCCTCAGGCATGCAAGGCAAGCACTCTACCACTGAGCCACCTTCCCAGCCCCCTCTCATTCAACTTTTTGTTCATAGTTGACACTTTACCTCATGAGTCACATTCCAGTTCTGGCTTCTTTGCTGGCTAATTTTTTGCTGGCTATTTTCTGCCCTGGCTGGCCTCAAACTGAGCTCCTCAGACATCAGCCTCCTGAGGAGCGAGGGTTTCAGACATGAGCTATCAGTCCTTGGCTTTGTATTGGTTGTTTTTGAGGTAGGCTCTGGCTTCATGCCTGGTGCCAGCCTCCTGTGTGTGCTTCCCCACATCACTGGGGATAGCAGGCACATGTGCTTCACCAAGCCATTTTGTTTGCTTTATTGCTAGGATAACAGCCATGTAACCACTGCACCAGCTATTAGTTGAGATGGAGTCTTGTAAACTTCTTAGCCTGACCAACCTCAAATCTTGATCTCAGCCTCTTCAATAGCTAGGATCATAGGTATGAGCCATAGCTGCGAGTGTAATTAAAATTTCACTAGAACTTCTGCCCTTTTTTGTTGTTGTTGTTGGTTGTGGGGCTTGAACTCAGGGCTTGGGCACTATCCCTCAGCTCTTCAGCTCAAGGCGAATGCTCTACCGCTTGAGCCCCAGTACCACTTCAGTTTTCTAGTGCTTTATTGGAAATGAGTCTCATGGACTTTCCTGCCCGGCTTTGAACTGTGATCCTCAGATCTCAGCCTCCTGAGTAGTTAGGATTACAGGTGTGAGCCACCGCCGCCTGGCTTAACTTCTTCCTTTTTTGAATTGATTTTGCTTTATGTTACATATTAATGTTTTTTGTATTCTTTCTTAGATGGGATTTTATTATGCAGCACCATCATGACCATTCTTCATATGTACTTTTTATATTTTAAATTTTTGTTATATTTTAAAGCATCTTTGATATTTAAAAAGTCACATGTGCATATATCTATGTATACTAGAATAACTCATTTATACATATGAAGCCCTATAGTCAGTTCATAGTTTTTGGTTGGGGAAAATTGAGCATTGTCTGAAATCTTTCAGGTTGGTTGCCGAGTTTCCATAGGCCAGTTACAGACCTGTGAGATGTGGGCTTAGCCTCATGTTTAGCCAACGTGAGTTGCGAAATGAGTAACAATCCCATAGGTGGATGGCTATAAATGCTCTGTCCAGATAGACTTGTGGCAGAGCACTGTGAAGACGTACCCTCTGTCCCCTGGGGTAAGCTGTTTGAACCCATGTGCCAAGGCTTACCCTGTGCTGCTGCCTTCAGGGCTCGGAGGAGGACACGGTGGTGTACGTGGTGGGCAAGGCAGGTCGCCAGCATTGGCAGCACGTCTACACAGCTGTGACCAGAGGCCGCCGCAGAGTCTACGTCATCGCAGAAGGGTCTCAGCTCCTCAGTGCAATCAGGAAACCCAATCTTCCCAGGAAGACTCGGTTAAAACATTTCTTGCAAAATAAGCTCAGCGACAGCCCTGAGGCTCCAGCAGATTCTGCTTCCCAGTCGAGTTGCTGTGGAGACGGGGCAGGACCTGGCACACAGCCTTCAGTACCCCGCGTCCCTCCGGCCATCGCCAACACTGCCACCAGTGTCGCCGCCAGGAACAGGGCTTCTCCGGCTAAGAACGGGACGTTGGCCTTTGCTGCAGAATGGCCTTGTCCCTCACTTGATGACTTGGAAGCAGATGAGGAGTTGGTACAATCTCGAGGTTCCAAAAGAACCAGTGGGGCAAATATCTGCGAAAGTCCAAGCAAAGTTCTGATGGTAGGAGTGATGTTCACGCATGCGCTGGTGTTCTTTAAATCTCGCCGGCTATGTCTCCCCAGACTTGAACAACTGTAGCCTGATGTTAGAAACAAGTGGCTTATCATCTCTGCCAAAGTTTTCCCTTTCCTTACTGTTTCCCCCTTGCTGCTGTAGGCAGCCCTGACTGATTGATTGATCGATGAACTTGCTTGGTGGATGGAGATGTTCCAGAAGAATGCTATCTTTCTTCCCTTGTACCTTCTTCCATTGTCTTCTCTTCATCCCTACCCTCTCACCCTTTCTTTCCACAACTCCCTTGAAATAGCCGGTTCTGATTGTCTTCTTGCAATTCTAGGGATCTTTTCTTAAATCTTGTGCTTGACTTTCCTTTGAACATTTAACGTTGTTTTTGGCCGGTCTTGGGGCTTGAACTCAGGACCTGAGCACTGTCCTAGAGTTTCTTTTGCTCAATGCTAGCACTCTACCACTTGAGCCACAGCACCACTTCTGGCTTTTTTTTGTGTATGTGTACTGAGGAATCTAACCCAGGACTTCATGCATGCTAGGCAAGCAGCACTCCACCACTAAGCCACATTCCCAGCCCAACATAAAAAGTCTTAACTGCTACTGCCCTTGGGTTTAGAGGTTCATAGTGTCCTCTCCGTTTTCTCACTCTTGTTCTCCTGCCCATCCTCTTAACTGGAATCTCCCCAAATCTGTTCTTTCTTTGGAGAACATACCTATACTTCCAGTGTCTGCCATCCCTCACCCTTTTGCCAGAGTGATTCCTTCAAGAAAGTCTCACCTCCTACTGCCTCCCAGGTGCTGGGAACTTGGAGATCAGTGACTGACAATTCTGTGTGCTGACTGCCTACAGGATAGACAGCCAGCTCTAGACATGAGTTGGTGACTCATGAAGTGCTCTGACACTGACCTAGTTAATGAACCCATATCCTCACTTACATCTGATCCCAGAGATCGACCTTTCTGGAACCACACAATCCAACATCTCACTCACTTCACATTTCCCCACCTTCATCACCCCTCATCTAGTTCTGTAACTTGAAGTTTTGGAGTCAAGTTGGCCTCTGTTCTCTATCCCCAGGTAACATGGTCCCCAGGGCTTTTTGTTGTTGTTTTGTTTTGTTTTCTAATTCCATGTAATCTTCCCTGTTTTAGATCCTTCTCTCATTTTTTGGCAGATTTTTCCCTGCTTTGTTCCTGGTCTCCTAATATACCACACACACTGTCTGATCCTGAACCTTGGGTGCTCAGCACATCCCTTGTTTAAAAGCCATCAGTGGCTCTGATCCTTTGTGACTACACCTGGCATTTGAGGCCTTTCTTCATTTGATTCCAGATTTCCCAGCATTATTCCATTTCCCACTGTTTTTTTTTCAGCTGGTGTCCTAGTTCACTGAAGTGAATCAAACCTTTGCTTATCTCTTTCTTTCGGGCTCTTGCATTTTGGAGCTGGAGCCTGTACAACTTGCTGAGTGATAGAAAGGGGTAAGATAATGACCTCGAATGGTTTCTAAATTTCTGGTTAAAACAATTCAGGGGATGACAGTATTATTGCTTACGGTGAGAAAAGCATGAGAACTTGTGTATGTGTGTGTGTTCTGGTACTTTGGCTTGCACTCTAGGCCTCATTCTCTCATTTGGCTTTCTTGTACAATTCTGGCACTTTGTCACTGAACCATCCTTTCATTCTGCCTTTTTGGTGTTTAATTGAAGTCTCCCAGATTTGTCTGCCTGGGTTAGCTTTGAACCTCATTTCTCAGATCTCAGCCTCCTGAGTAGCTAGGATTATAGGCATGACCCACTGGTGTCCAGCTACAAAAGTTCAAGTATGCTTTAAAATAATTATAGTAGGTGCATAAGGTAGTAACATATCTAATACCAACAGTATGTTTGTTCATACTAGCATCACCACATAGGAGAATTGAATTGCATTAGGCACGAGGCCAGATGTGGGGGGCATCTTTTTATTCCCCGTCTATCAAGCTGTGGAAGGCCCATGATAGGACAGACACATAGCTTCTTCTTAAGCTTCTTGTCAGCTGCCTATGGCCATCTGCCTGTATTATAATTTTGTGTGGCCCTCAAAAGATGTTATAAATATCCAAGTGACCTTTGGCAGCAAATGGTCCTCACTCTTGCAAGTAGACAACAGGAGTTTTTCAGTTCTGTTATAACCTTAGGTGACCTCACTGTATCTATGGTTTTTCATCATTGACTAAATGTCATGGGATACATGACTGAACTCTTCTAAGTGAAAACTTTCATGCCTTTTTTGGTTTTGTTTTGCTTTGTGCCAGTCCTGGGACTTGAACTCAGAGACTGAGCATGGTCCCCAAGCTTTTCTTCTTAAGGGATTAATGCTCTACCACTGAGCCACAACTCCACTTCCAGCTTTTTGGAGATAAAAAGTCTCAGAGACTTTTCCTGCCCATGCTGGCTTTGAATCAAGATCCTCAGATCTCAGCCTTCTGAATAGATAGGATTATAGGTGTGAGCCACTGGTGCCTGGCTTTGGAGTTCTTAGTATTAGAGGAACAGACTTTCATTTTTCATTTTGAACTGGACTGCTGAGTTACAATGAAGTCTTTGAAGTCAGATGACTGCACTTATTCATTGAAATTGCTGTGTAGAGTTCTGGGGTACCACAGTGAGCAAAGGTAGACTTGATGCTCTGAGGAGCTGGCAGCCAATGAACTGGTTGCTCACAACTTGCAAGAGTTGGGAGAAAGGTCTTCTTTCTTCTTTAGAAATAGTCAGAAGGTATAGAGTTATTTAGGGTAGACATTATATTTTTTATAACATTAATTTTATTTTTATTTTCATAACAGGTAGAAGAATCATCTCCACAAGTGTCATCTAGACTTCAGAATTTAAGACTAAATAATTTAACCCCTAGGCAACTTTTTAAACCCACAAACAGTCAAGAAATTTAATAAAATGAGGTTGGTGGTTCCCACCTGTAATCCTGAGTCTGAGGCAGAAGGATTATGCGTTTGTGGCCAGCTGGACAATCCCAAAACACAAGAAAACCTGACAACAGAAGATTTACTGCAGATTGATCAGAATAATACTTTTGGCTTCAAAGTTTCAGAATCAAAGATACTTTAAATGTACTTGGTCAGAGGAGACATTCATGATTTCATCTGTCATCATGAGAACTTGTAGCATTGGACATAATTATGAGAAGATACATATATTTTGAAAGACCTGGTACTTTTAGAAAAGCATTATGGTTTTTAGGATTCATGCCTTATTACTCCCACGATCCTGGTTGGGTATCTTTATCAATGGATTGAATCAGTGACAAAGATAAGCCATAATTGCATCTACTGGTATTATGAACACATGATCAAGGACATCTTGTCTTCTGCAAAAGATGTCATTTTCAGGTTTTTACTTCATCACTGCTGCTGGGGCATAGCACACCTGGAACACTTCCAATGCCTTCCCATTGGGAGTACATTGATTTGGATGTCTCCCATTTTAAGAAAAACCAGGCATTGGCGGCTCATGTCTATAATCCTAGCTACTCAGGAGGCTGAGATCTGAAAATCATGGTTCAAAGCCAGCCTGCGCAGGAAAGCCCATGAGACTCTTATCTCCAATAAACCACCAGAAAACTGGAAGTGGTGCTGTGGCTCAAGTAGTAAAGTGCTCGCCTTGAGCTGAAGAGCTGAGGGACAGTGCCCGGGCCCAGAGTTCAAGCCCCACAACAAAAAAATTAAAAAAACAAACAAACTGATTTTTAAATGTATGTGGTTACATGGTGCTATGATTTGAATATGTGTTGGACATTTTGTCCCCAAATGCAACAGGGTTGGGTGGGGGGTTGGGTGGGGAAACCTAAGGAAGGGTGTTTAGGTCATGAGTGGCTAGTTATTGTGTGAGTGGCGTCCCAATAAAAGCCAAGTGCAGCTTCTTCTAACATGACCAACCAGGATGCCAGATGCCAACACTCTGAGATAGGCATGCTTTGATTTCTTGTACCTCTCAGGTGTCAGGTGTTGTGCAATATACAAATTGAAATTTTGTAGCAACCCTGTGGGGAGCACAGGGTTAGACATCTAAGTTTTTAGCAATAAAGATTTTGTTTTTTTGTTGGTGGTGGTAGTGGTGGTTGTTTTGTGTGTGTGCCAATACTGGAGCTTGAATTCAGGGACTGGGCACTATGTATTTATTATCTTTTTTTTTTTTTTTTTGCTCAAGGCTGGTATTCTTCCAGTAGAATCACAACTCCTCTTTGGCTGTTTGTTGTTGTTTGTGTTTGTTTTTTTTGGGGGGGTGATTAATTGGAAATCAGAGTCTAAGAGACTTTTCTGTCTGGGTTGGCTTTCAGTTGTGATCCTTAGCACTCAACCTCCTGTGTGGCTAGGATTACAGGCATGAGCCACCAGTGGTTGACAGCAATAAAGTATTTTAAAATGAAAGTATATGAATTTGTTTTTAAATCAGATGCGATTATACACCTAATTGATTGCTAATAGAGTATAAATATAACTCTGTATGTGTGTGAAGTGGTGGTGGTGGTGTTTAATATTGAACCTAGCTTGTTAGACAAAGACTACCACTGAACCACATCCTCAAGTTCTAAAAATAACTTCAGTATGCACTGGTAAACCAAAAGTTTTTTGTGACTGCTTTTCTTGCTATATTGTATTCAGGTGTGTCTGTATTGGAATTTCCAGACTCAGTCTGAGAAATAGATATTTTAATTGAGTCTATATTCTTATGAAACATAATTAATGAAGACAAATAGTAAAAGGAAAAGTGAAGGAAAAATGTACTTGTTACCTCAGTGTTGTTGGTTTTTTTTTTAACAGATTAGTGGAGATGTGATTTATAGGCAGTTCATACCATTACAAGTATATTAAATAGTATATTCACTCAATTGTGCAGTGGTCATCACAGTTAATTTTAGGATAGTTCATGTCTTCCTCTCCCCAAATCTGCATCCTTTTTATCCATAATCCCCTACTCTTAAGCAACCACTAATGTACTTTGGCTTTATATACTTGCCTTTATATACGTGCAGTTTCACATTCATTCTGCTGATTCATGAACCTGTATCATTTAGTGTTTAATTTCTTTCTTCAGTATTGTATACTTTTCACTATAGAACTCCTCTCTCCCTCTTTTTTCAAAGAGTATTTGGTGGTTTTATCATGCTCTCTTATGTGTAAAGTTCTTTGATCCTCTCCCCACTCCCAGAGTCCTCTTCTGAATACTCATCCCACTGGCTGCTGGTCGTGGGGCACTCATGCCCCATTATCATTATTTTAGATCTGAGCAAAGCATGTGTAATGGTTAGCTTTCTGAGCTTGGCATATTTCACTCAATATGATGACATCCAATTCCTTCTATTCCTATAAATTATGTAATTTTATTTTTCTTATTTCTAGGTATTTTATTTCTTTGGTTTTTTTTTTGGTGCTGTTATGAATGAGATTGTATTTCTCAGCATGCTCATTACTAGTCTGTAGAAAAGCTACTGATAGGTTGATTTTTGTATCCTACTACTTTGCCAAAAGTGTTTATCATATTTAAGAAGTTTTTGGTGGAGTCTGTGAGATCTTTTAGTACAGATACATAGAGATAATGTAACTTCTTCCTTTTTTAAAATTCTGTCGTGGGGCTTGAACTCTGGGCCTGGGTGCTGCCCCTCCGCTCTTCAGCTCAGGGCTACCACTCTACTACCACTTGAGCCACAGTGTCACTTCTGGTTTTCTGAGTGGTTAATTGGAGATTAGAGTCTCATGGACTTTCCTGCCCCGGCTGGCTTTGAACCGTGATCATCAGATCTCAGCCTCCTGAGTAGCTAGGATTACAGGCGTGAGCTCATATGCCCAGCATATACTTCTTCCTATTTTTTTTTTTTTTACTTCTTCCTATTTTTATCCCTTTTATTTCCTTCTCTTGCTTTATTGCTCTGGCTAGGAATTTTAACACAACAGTGAATAAGTGGAGAGAATAGACACTCTTGCCTTGCTCCTGAGTTTAGAGGAAATAGTCTCCTTTTCCCCACATTGAGTTTAATGCTGGCTGAAGGGTTATCATGTGTCTTTCAGTATGATGAGATGTGCTCTTTCTGTTCTTTCTTCAGGGCTTTTATAATGAAGTGATGCTTAATTTTATCAAAGCCCCTTTCTGCATCTGTTGAAGTGATAATGTGGCTTTTGCCTTTGGTTCTGTTTTTATACTGTCTTACATTTACTGAGGCATAAATGGAAACATTCATTCATGGAATGAAACCCACTTAATCATGGTATATGACTTTTTTTTTTTTTTTTTTTTTTTTGGTCCTGGGGCTTATCCTCAGGGCCTGGGCACTGTCCCTGACCCTCTTTCTCTGTGCTCAAGGCTAGCACTCTACCACTTGAGCAACAGCACCACTTCCAGCTTTTTATGTTTATGTGGTATTGAAGAATCCAACCCAGGGCTTCATGCATGCTAAGCAATCACTCTACCACTAAGCCACATTCCCAGCTAATATATGACCTTTTTAATGTATTGTTTAACTTGGTCTGCAAGCATTTCATTGAGAACTTTTTTCTATGTTCATTTGGAAAATAAGTCCTCACCTTCCTTTCTCCCTTCCTCCTTTCTTCCTTTTGTCTTTCCCTCCATCCTTTTAAAAATGTTTTTGTATTCCTGTCTTGTTTTGGTATCAGAGTAATACTGGTTTTGTAGTATGCATTTGGAATTCCTTCCCTTGCTATTTTATAGAATAGTTTGAGGGTCATCAGTGTTCTTTAAAGATTCAGTAGAAGTCAGCAGTTAACCTATTTGGTCCTGAACATTTTTTTTTTTTTTTGGGTCCGGTCGTGGGGCCTGAACTCTGGGCCTGGGCGCTGTCTCTCAGCTCTTCAGCTCAAGGCTAGCACTCTACCACTTGAGCCACAGCGCCACTTCTGGCTTTTTTCTTATGTGGTGCTGAGGAATCAAACCCAGGGCCTCGAGCATGCAAGGCAAGTGCTCTACCACTGAGCCACCTTCCCAGCCCCCCTGAACATTTTTTTTTTTATTGGGATGTTCATTATTATTGCTTCAGTACCATTGCTTGTTAAAGATCTGTTTGGGTTGCTTATAGTATCTCAGTTCAATTTTGGTAAATCATATGTGTCTGGAAATTTGTATTTTTTTCTGTATTTTCTAACATTTTGGAATATAAAATTTAAAAATATTCCATAATCATCCTCTGATTTCAGTGGTATATTTTAAATTCCCCTTCCCATCTTAACTCTTATTAATTTGTGTATGTCTTCTCTTTCTTTTGATTAGTTTGATTAAGCATTTGTTAATCTAACCAACTGTTATATTGATCCTTTGTATGGATTTTTGAGTTTCTTATTTCATTACTTTCTATCTTGATCTTTATACTTTTTTTTTTTCATCTACTAATTTTGGTTTTGGCTAATACCTTGAAGTGCATCATTAAGTCATGAATTGTTTGTTTAAGAGCTCTCTTTTGTATTTATCTGTACCATAGGCACTCATGGCTAAACTTCCCTTGTTAGACCTGCTATATCTATGTGCTGTATCACATAGATTCTGCTAAGCTATATTTTCATTTTCATTTGGCTCTGAAAATTTTAGAAATTTCCTCCCAATTCCTTCAATGGAAGGAAGTATATTATTCACTTTCCATCTGTATTATTCACTTTCCATATTTTAGTTGCACTTCTAATTTCAGATTACATCATGATCTGATAATATACAAGAGATTCTATTGTTTTTGTATTTGTGAAGCCTTATTTTATATCCTATAATGTGGTTTATTTTGGAGAATTTCCCTGGGCTACTGAAAAGAACATATATTCTCCCATGTGATTAGAGGGTAACCTTGTGCATCCAGAATGCAACTGTGTAAAAATGAATGTGACTATAAGGGCTTGTGCCAGGGACTATAGGTATGATTGTTTTTTTAATAATAACACAAAGTTTACAATTTTAATAGTTAATATAAATGTACCTCATATAGTATGTGTAGTTTTCTGTGAAGGCAGATCTTATGATCCTTAAGTTACAATGGTTTACCACTTGGAAGGGTTCCTATGTGCAGATGTTTTTTAGCCATTTTCACATACTGCTCCCTTACTCCTCCAACAGTCCTACAGTGCAAATATAGCCCTCAGTGTTACAGATAGTTAATCTGGCTTCCAAATCTAACTGTGACTTTAAAGTTCATGGTCAACCCCCTTGTTCATAATGCTTTTTAAAGGTTCTGGTAAACCCTTCCACTTCAGAACATTCTATAGGATTCAAGCTAGAACACAAAAATGTATTCAATGCACCATAGATGCATTTTTTTTTTTTGCTTTTTAAAATCACTGTTTATTCCATTTGGTAGAGGGATTTTTTTCCCCATACAAATATTTGCAACATTTTGAATTCCCCAAAACCATACATAGACGATAAATACCATGCTATTAAAGTATTAAATTTGTACAAAAATACTTTACAGTTTAATACTTGTTTGTTACAAATAAAAATACATATTTAAGTGACTCATGATCTTTTTTTTTTTTTTTCCTTAACATGATTCTGCTCTATACTTTCTTGCCCTGGTGGTTCTGAAATGTGATTGAAATAATATATTTCTTTGCACAAGAAGGTGAACTTCTTCCTTAAAACAAAGTACACAGTGTTTGAATGCTTTGCCTAAGTGATTGTTTGAATTATTGACCAAAATGAACATGTTTGGAAAATAATTGTTTCAACATTCTACCATCAATATACAGATCTATTTTTTATATTTACCAAATAATAGTTATTAGCGTAGCTATTCAAAATATCTGAACAAATTAAAACAGTTGCTGACAAACATTAAAAGCAACTGCCACAATTTATTGCTTTGAGGGATGGTCATAATTGGCAATGAATTTTGTGGAACATGTATTTACAGTGTCTGTAAGTGGCATGGCTCAGAACAAAAGATGGTCCAGTGTCATTTTTAAGTACATGTGCTGTACACCCCCTCCATCTTCCCCATGTTCAAAACTTGTCAAGCAGTATGATTTTCCTATCATTAAGATGAATCTCTTTTTAATAGACTCTTCATTCTCTCTTAAATTCTTAGTCTTGAATTTTAAAAATAGGATAGTAGAACTAATTTTCAGTGTTACTACACAGTCTAATTCATTATTAGCGATTTTTAGCTATTAAAAAATGTGTCCTTAAAAAACAATAACAGGTCACAAGACATATCCTGTTTGATAATTTGTTGCATAGGGAATAGTATACATCTAGATAAAATCATTCCTATATTTGAGCAAAACATTTACCACCACCTATTATTGTCTCCTACGTGCATCATTGCTGAAACATTTTCAGATAGCTTAATTTTATCCCCTGGACCCCTCCCATTACAGCAGTCCCAAGCAGCTTACTCAGTACTAAGCCCCCAGCAGAGCCAGCTTCATGAAAACCCATGTTGTTCAAGTTCTTACATGAATGACTTCATAGTAAGAAACTGATTTCAAAGTGAAGTAAGGGAATTATCGTAAGAGAACATTTTTCTTTTTTTTTAAACAGACATTTCTTTTTGTAAAAAGTGATAGATGAACTGGTAAAAAATATTCCTTTGATGTTAATTTATGGGGAGGGGTGGTCTGTTTTTCTGTTTTTCCTTTTTTTGTCTTTTTTCTTTTTTTTTTCTCTACCATTGGGCCTGGCATGGAATTGCCTACCTTATTACCATAGTGATTGGTCACCAAAAAAGAAACCTCTTCAAGTTGAAAAGGGAGTGAACATGAGCCATGAGAGAGATTTAAAAGACCCCTGTGCTTGTAGTCAATGCCGTATGATTATCTGTGCTTCAAATGTCACAGAAATCTCAGAGGGATTTTTTTTAGCACCATGTAGATATTGTCTTTTGTCTTGCTTTATAAAAGTGTTGCTATAAGGTATTAGTGGGCTCTCGTGTCTCTAGATTACCACTGTGACTAGGCTGCTGGAAGAAAGCACTGTTTTGTTCACTCCAGTCTCCTCCAGGTAGACTCTGCTGCTCTATGGACTTCTGGGAAGCCAGCGGGTTTCTACTAATAACCAGGTCCAGCTTATTTCCAGATTCCGCTATGAGAGGCACCACAAGGCAGCAGTCAAAGTCCCTTGTCCGGACATGATTAACCTGGAAGATCACAGAGAGACAATGTGGAATTATGATTGTAGCCATAATCCCCCAAGCCCAGAGAACACATGAGGCAAATCAATTGATTTTGAATGTTATAGCCCAGGCAGAGAAGTCCCCCTCCTTGCTCTGACTACACTGAGACACGGCTGTGGGCTCACTAATCACTCCGTGCAAGCCCCTTACAAGCAGGACAAGGGCACATTCTGCCGTCTCTATGCCCAGGACCATGCTCATGCTGAGTGGTTGCCTTGCCCTTGGAGTGTGGGGCAGTGGTTGAATTCTGCCTCCAGCGTACAGGTGAAGAAAGCAAGACTGAGATGTTAGAGTTTGGCCTCAGATCAGCAGTTGATAAAATCAGGGACTCTCCAGCATTCCAGGCTGCCTGGCTGATTCTATGCCTCCGCTCTCAGCATGACTCCAAACTACCTGGCTTAATGTGAGCTGGCTCCCTCCTCAGCCTTCGTATGTGCTCATTCCTTTACCAATGACACTTCTGAAAACCCCTTACATTTTACCCCTACTCTTGACTTCATTCTCTCCATCTCTAAGATCTAGGGTTGGCCATTTGTACTAATGGTAGAATCTTGAGGCTCAGCCTCCTTGGCCTTTACTATTTGCTGCTCTGGACACCTACTGGTCCTTTTACTCTTGCTATGTCAGGAATGTGATATAGCAAAGGTGGCAAAGTCCTAGCTGATGGCTAGCAAGGGTAGTAACTAATAACTTACTGACATCTGTTTTTATGGATAGGTTGTGTACCCCTGCTTTTCCTGCCACTTCCTTAAATAGGCCATTCAGACATTTGCCCTGGGACTTGAAGTTACCCATGCTCTATTCCCTAAGCAGCATAAACTGAGAGTTATAGCGTTTCTGTGTGTGTGTGTGTGTGTGTGTGTGTGTGTGTGTGTGTGTGTGTGTGTGTGTGTGTGTGTGTGTGTGTGTGTGTGTGTGTGTGTGTGTGTGTGTGTGTGTGTGTGTGTGTGTGTGTGTGCAGACATTTGCCCTGGGACTTGAAGTTACCCATGCTCTATTCCCTAAGCAGCATAAACTGAGAGTTATAGCGTTTCTTTGTGTGTGTGTGTGTGTGTGTGTGTGTGTGTGTACATGCCTGTACTGGGGCTTGAACTTAGCTTCTTGTTCTCACTTGGCTTTTTTGATCAAGTCACACTTCTATTTCTGGCTGTTTTTGGTGGTTAATTGGAGATGAGTCTCACGGACTTTCCTGACCCAGCTGACTTCTTCGAACTGTGATTCTCACATGTCAGCCTCCAGAGTAGTGAGGACTACTGGTGTGAGCCACTAGTGTGTAGCTACCTCTGTTGACTCTTCATCCCTGTCTGGTGTGGCCCTGGAAGAGAGGGCTGCCCCAATTCAGGAGCCCTTCTCCACCCAAGATCTGTTGATGAACACACTTGAATTTAGGCACTACTGCTATGATGCACTTCAGTGTTTCAAAACTGAAGACCTAGGGGCTTCCCCAAGCCTAGTTTCCCCCAAGATGCTGAGGGAATCAAAAGATGAGTCCCAATATGAGGACCAGGCTATCTATCTATCTATCTATCTATCTATCTATCTATCTATCTATCTATCTATCTATCTATCTATCTATCTATCTATCTATCTATTTATCACCTATCATAAGCGTAAACTGCTCAGGTGCCACACAAGAGCTTCAGAGCTCTGGCAATGGAAGTCAGTCTCCCATGTGAGGAGTCTTCTGGTTGCAGGTCAGACAACTAGGCATTAAACTACCCAACATGAAAGGAATGCTGAATACACATATCCCACACTCCCTTGGCTACCCATCAGGTCAGGGTTCTCAAAACTTTTGGTTCTCATGACACACTGTTTTATAGTCTCCCACCATTTCTACTGTTTGCTCAGTCTTTTCCTGCCAAGACTGCTTCTTGTCCTTTAACTTTTTTATCGTTACAATTCTATCCATGCTCTCTTCTTTTCTTACTATAAGATGGGTCATAGGCAGCTTTAAACCATTGCCTTCAGCTCTAAATATCTCTTCTAAGCAACAGATCCAGCCTGTTAATTGCTTCCCAAGGCTGCTCTGTCAGAATGTGCTGAAGCTAAGAAAGCCTGAATGAGTCTGAAACAGGTTATCTATGCACCCTTTCCTGCCTCATGCTCTCCTTGCCTGTGATCTTTTTGCTTCTCACCATATCCTCATCTTGTCTTAAGTTACATATTACAGCATTAAGAAATTACCACGCCTCTAGAATAAGGTTTGAGAGTTTTCTCATGGCAATCAAGGCTCTTCACCATCTGAAGCCAGTCTCCTTTTATGTCTTTAACTTGTGTGAAAGTAGGTCTGGCTCCAACTTGTAGAGCTGGAAGGTCTTACTTATAGAGGTTTAGGAACTTTCTCCAGTTGTTAATTCAGCAATTACTAGACTGTCCATGGAAAACAAAGTATCCTCCAACTCTAGGACAAGACTGATTGCTTCATTGCCAAGACAAAAAAACTCCTCAGCACTGGTACTGGACTTATCCAGTTGATGAATGACAACTTGTTTCAGCCTCATGTGATGAGAGCCAATTATTAGTGACAGACTCATTTCAGTTGAACATGTTTCTCAGGGTGATGTCAACCTACTCTTTTGCTTGCAAATGTTCTTCCTAAAAAAAAACTGTGCATAAAAGCAGGAATTTGCTTTGCCAAGGTGAAACGAAACCTCTGCTAATACTACATTAAAATTTAAGGTTCAGATATTAAGATTTTAAGGTGCATGATAATACTACACTAATTTTTTTAGCTTCCTCTTTGTACTATTAATGTATGCCAATAAAAAGGAGAAAAGATTTGGCTTCAGATATTGTGTGAGATAACTGAAATATCAGGCACTGTATAATGGCCGGTGAGTGAATAAGGTGCCAGCTCTTGTACAATCTGTTGGGAAACTTACAGGACTCAGACAGCTGTAATAATATAAGCTCTGCAAAACTTCTGTCCTATACAGAATATGGGATATGTGTATTGATAAAGAAGAATAAGAGGAAATTGGCCAACTAAGACATTGAGAAGAAGTCATCTAAGCCAGTAGTTTTCAACCTGGCTGCTCCCTGTTGGGGAGGTGGAGAAGCTCAATGGTTTTGCTTCCCACTCCTAAAGATGCTGACTTAAGTGGTCTAAAATCTGGTCTGGTCACTAAGATAAATTCTCCAAGTGATTGTATGTGTCAGCCAAGGTTGAGAACCACTGATTTGAGTGAGGACAACAGGATAAGTTAGAGTTGGGCTGTCAGAGAGTGGGGAACAGAACCATGCTTCTGGAAATGGGAACAGAAGACTGCAATGTTCAGATCCACATGCTTGTATTTTTTTAAAAGTGATATTAACTGCTTATGGGACAGGCATTGATTTTAGGATGAAGAATAGAGTGATGAGTAAAATCCTTGCCTTCATGGAATGAAATTCATATGGGCAAGAAAGAGTGAGAACTAACTAGTAGGAGGGCTGGGGGGGTATCACGTGGTAGGGCACCTGCCAAATAAGCATGAGGTCCTGAGTCCCGACCCTCATAACTGCCAAAAAATAAGTGAAGAAATAAGACCCAAACAATGAGGATGAAGTCTGCTGTGCTGGGAAAAGGAAGCAGGATAAAGGAGAAGAGACTGATGATAGAGCATTCTGGCAACGTACAAAGGCAGAGACCTGGAGAAGAGAAGGAGAATATGCATGGTTGGCAGTGCTGTCATACAAGCTCAGGAACAGCAGAGGCAAAGGTCCTGAGGAAAACGCACATGGTGTGTTAAGGAATGTCAGGAAGGCCCGGATAGGCAATATGCATGTGTTCTAATGAAGCATCTAGAAGGGGCAGGATGTAACATTACTGGCACAAATCCAGTTGTAGTAAGAGAGAGCCAAGGCAGGATACTGGCAAGAGAGGGAGAGGAAAGTGGCAGGGGTGTTGTTGGTCATGCTAAAGAAGAGAGGATGGAAAACTTTGCCAGAGCTGAAAATTCTTTATTCAGCTGTCCATCACTCTTAATTCCACAATGGTGGTAACAAGTTTTCAATGAGGAAAGTACAAAGGGCCCAAGGGTATGTAGGATTTGGAGGAAGTTGCCAGTATAAGTCAGTTACAAGGAATTCAGATCCCCTCTGAGTTCCTACCTGTAAGAGCCTGTCATAGGGCTTTAAGCCACCAAGATCACCTGGCCCCGCTGGACGAATATTTTTCACATACACGCCTTTCTCCAGCAAGCCATCTGCAACACTGAACCCAAAGTCCTCCATGCCAGAGTCCTTGTACAAGGTCACCTGAAAATAAGAAAACAGAAGGAGAGAGTTAGAAATGGGCTGGAGACTTTTGTCTCTGAAATGTCTTAGTGAATAATCTAAAGTTCGGTAACATAGCAGGTCTATAATAGAAGCATTAGGAAGCTCCTCCATACCAGCGTTTTTTTGTTTTATTTTTTCTCTAAAAGTTATCCTATCCAAAATTGACAAAGAAAAGAACTGGAGATTCTTTTTCCTCCTTATTTGTTCCTCCTCTTCTTCCTCCTTCTCTAGTATTAGGGCTTGAACTCATGTTGGTTTGGGCCTACAATCCTCAGATCTCAGCCTCCTGAGTAGCTAGGATTGCAGGCACGCATCTCCAGTGCCCTATTCCATTTTGTTTTTAATTTAATTTAATTTTTAAAAATTTATTTATTTTATTTTAGGTCGGTCGTGGTGCTTGAACTCTAGGCCTGGGTGCTGTCCCTGAGCTATTCAGCTCAAGGCTAGTGCTCTACTACTTGAGCCACAGTGCCACTGCCGGCCTTTTCTGTTTATGTGGTGCTAAGGAACTGAACCCAGGGCCTCATGCATACGAGGCAAAGACTGTACTGCTGAGCCACCTTCCCAGCCCCCCATTTTGTTTTTAAATTTCAGCCTTTAGGTAATATAGAGGAGAATTTCCTAAGGAAGGTGCCTTGTGCTATATTCCTGGGCAGCACCTGTTTGAGGAGAAGCAAGAAATGCTGGGATATTAGGTAATAAACCAAAGGCCTTTTCTTTTCTCTACTTCTGCCTGGAGCTGTGTTTTCTGTGAGCAAGTACCATGTAGTCCTTATTGCATTTGCCGTGGTACAACATTATAATCAACAAAACACATTTGAAAAGTCGTGAAAGTGCTCTTGTAACAAACACCTGGTCCTGGGAATTGGCTTGATGAGTTTCCTCAGTGCATGTCTTAGGGGTTGCTTTAGCAACAAAGGTATCCAGTCTTCCATGCTATCATCTTGGGCTAGTCTAGGCAAGTCTACCAGCTTTCCCCAACCCTCATTCCAACATCTGACTTTTTTAGTCTCTGGTTAAATGGACAAATCATGTGTAGATTCACCATGTTCTAAAGCACAGGAATAACAGTAAGCCAGAGAAAAAGAGGCTATCTTCCCAAAGCAACCACTTTGGCATGTATATAATGGTCACACACCTATGACTGATGCTCTACTCATAACTTTACACTTCCGTATGCTGTGAGGTGGGGGTCTGTTTTAATTAAAGTATACAGGATGTTCTGTACAAAGGACTGATACATACTTCAACATGCTTCCTTTGTGTGTGTGTGTGTGTGTGTGTGTGTGTGTGTGTGTGTGTGTGTGTGTGTGTGTGCGCACATGTACATTTGTCTTCAAGCTTGGACTCAGGGCCTTATGGCTGGTGCTCTACCACTTGAGCCACAACTACCATGCACTTTCCTGCCCAGGCTTGTTTTGAACTTTAATCCTTCCATCTCAGCTTCCTGAGTAGCTATGATTATAGGCATGAGCCATTGGTGCCTGGCTGAGTTTACTTTTTAAAACCACAATTTAAGAAATCTGTTTATTTTATGTACCTAATGCATGGATACCTGCTTGGAAAATAGTAAAAACAAAATAGATCTATGCAAGGCAAGGATAAGGACTATTATTGCAGTTTTATTTTCTTATATCCAGTTATTTTACTTCAGAAAGGTATGAACATTGAAGGAAATACAAACGTGGTCAGTTTGAGGGTTTTATTTTATGGAACAGAGAGTTAAATATCATGCTGACATGGTCAATACTATTTACCAGCCAGCTATAGTGCTTATAGCCATCTTAGAGGTGAGGAAATTCAATTTTATAGAGGTTAAGTAATCCACCAAGGCCACAATGGAAATAAATGGTGGAGCCATGTCTATCAAAATCTAGGCACCAAGTGATTAAACATTATACTTTACCACTCAAAATGCTTTCTTTCATTGATCCCATCATGTAGACCTTTTGGTTTTGGTTTTGTGTTGTTGGGTTTTTTAAAGTATTTTTAAATCTCTGAAACCAGACTGTTCTGTAATTGATGGCATTTTGGATCCTATGAAATATGTCAAGTATATCCATATGTCAACTCTACCTGCCTCTTTCCCATAAGCACATTGAAGGAAAGTGTCAGAACTTTGCTACAACTTGTGTTAAGGGGATGGGAGAGATGTGCTGTGCTACTTATAGGAACTCCTGAATAGAAGCGTATCTCAGGATCCTGGGAACAGACAAGCTGGGGTCCTGCCCCAGACTCCTAGATGGGATCATTATATCCACCTGCCACTGGGATGGAATGTTCCAGGCTCACTCAGTGTGTGTGTGTGTGTGTGTGCGTGCGTGTGTGTGTGCGCGCGCGCGCATGTGCACGTATGTGTACTGGACTCTACTATGTGCTACATCCTATGAAAAGGACTAAGGATATAAGGGCTATTGTGTGTGTGTTGGGGGGAGGAGGGCGTAGGCATTCCCCTGTGAGCACAGCTATTGTGAGTTTCTAAAGTATTTGATTGAATCCTCCTAATATTTAATTCCATAAAATGAGTAAAAGTCTTAATTTTAACTGATTTTAACTGAGGTGACAAATAGAAAGTTGGCTTTTTTTTTTTTTTTTTGGTCGGTTGTGGGGCCTGAACTCTGGGCCTGGGCGCTGTCCCTCAACTCTTCAGTGGTAGAGGACTAGCACTCTACCACTTGAGCCACAGCTCCACTTCCATTTGTTTCTGCTTATGTGGTGCTGAGGAATTGAACTCAGGGCCTCATGCATGCAAGGTAAGCACTCTACCACTGAGCCACCTTCCAAGCCCCTAGAAAGTTGTTTTAACCTAAGCAAATGATCTGATTGATTTCTTTGTATCAGTTTTTAAATTAACATATAGGGAATTTCATTGTGACATTTCCATATGTGTATCTGTAGATTACTTTTGTAGGACTCAGTTGTGCAAGTATAAAGTAGTAACCCTAACTTTATTAATGATGTGTGTGTGTGTGTGTGTGTGTGCGTGTCTTTGAAAAATCTGCTCTATATGTGACATGAACATTGTGATGACAGGGAGAAGCAGTTAGGTCAAAGCGTGGGGCTTTGTGGAAGTCACGAGAGATGACAGGTGTATAATGCCTTCTATGATATCCCATCAGTCAGTGAGAAGCTGCCCCACTTTCGGTGGGTTCAGATGATAACAGCCTAATTCCTTGATTGCATCAATATTTAATCTAATAGTCTAGCCACTGATGATCACTGTTTGAATCAATAAATTTTGTACTGGAGTTTCAAGTAATAACTTTTTTCTGCTCCCAACTTCCATATTTATTAGCTAGAATTGCATCTTTTAGGTAATCTTTGTCCCACTTGGAACCAGCTGTGGGGAGAGATAGAAGGAAGTACATTTCTATGGACTCTGACTGGTTGAGTAAGGGGATCAGTATCTGCTCTGAATACCTTGTTACAGTCTTGCGGTGCATTGAATATGGGTATTCAAAGCCTAAGCCTGTAATGGATATTAGGAATCCATTTTGGTTTTTGGTCAGAGACATGTTTTCCAACATTTTCCTTAATCCTTGAATTTCACTGGTATGGGCTTGGAATTGTGAAATTCCTTATTGCTCATTTGGTCTATGATTCTTGGGTATTTGTTCCTTAAGCCAGAATCCAGGAGAGGCAACAATATGAGCAATAGCTAAAACTGCCAACACCAACACATTAGCCAAAGCACTCAAGACAGATGCTTACCAGAGTGGGTCAGCAGCACGCTTATCATCTTTAAAGTCACAGATAAGAGTCTTAGGACTTTCCTGCCCAAGCTTGTTTTGAACCTGGATCCTCAGCTCTCAACCTCCTGCATAGCTAGGATGATAGGCATGGGCCATTGATGCTTGGCTGGTAATAACAACTTAACAAAAATGAAATCAGCAAAAACAAACAAACAAACATACAAAAAAGAGCCAGGTGCCAGGGGCTCATGCCTATAACCCTAGCTACTCAGAAGGCTGAGATCTAAGGATTATAGTACAAAGCCAGCCTGGGCAAGATATTCTGTGAGATTCTTATCTCTAATAAACTACTCAGAAAAAGCCAGAAGTGGCATTGCAGCTCAAGAGGTAGAGCACTAACCTTGAGCAAAAGGAAGCTCAGGGACAGTGCCTAGGTCAAATTGAAGCCCAGGATTGGCAAAATAATAAAAAATAAAAAAAGCCATAAAAGAGGAAATTACAGACTCAACAGCACAACAGTACAGAAATGGAAAGTAGAGCTAGCTACTCTCAAAGCAGCAATAATAACATATGCCATGTCACTCTGTTTGCCTGGAGATTGGTAGAGGATACTTTTGATTTATTTTGTGTCAAAGAACAGTTCTAAGAATTTGAGGTTTAAGTTATATTTTTCTCAACTGATGAATTTCTTGCAGATGATTGCTTTTGATCTCCCCCCAACTCTGTGTGAGAAAATCATTCTCTTTCTACTAATAAGGATACTAAGTCTGAAAAAAGTTGATGAAGTGATTTGTTCCAATAGCATGCAGAAACTCTAGGATTCATTACCACAATACCTGACCTCATTTGCTGTGTTTCTCACACTCAACCATGTTTCTGTTATTTTTTTTTGACATATAATCTAGCTGGTCAGGAAGCCTTTATTCATTTCCAACTGCCCAACAGACTAAACATGAATAATTTATCATGTTTGCTGAGCTTCTTCTCATCACAGCCCTCTTGTGGTTTTCTATGAATATCACATAAACTCCTGCTTTCCACTTCTTAAGACCACTATCCTAACAGTTGGCTTATGTGAAACAAAACTTTTTTTTTTTGGTATGGTTTTTATTCTAATCTCAGGGTTCCTCTGGGAAACCTGGGCCGTGAACATAATTGCAGTTTTTTTTTCTTCTGTTCTATAAGAGCCAATTCACCTCTGGAGCTACATATTCTGGTCTAGGATACAGTTCTAAAGCTTAGTTCAATATTAATTGTGCTTCAGCTTGCACTTCAATTGCTTCTAGCCCATACCCCTAGCAGAAGCTGTTGATGGGAAGCCGAGAAACCCAGTGAAATTCAGCTCTGTTTTACATTTCTGGGCAAATCTTCCTGACTTTCTGAACAATGTCCTTGAAGCAGAGATCAGAAATCCAAGGTTTGACACAGGGCAAAGCTTTAGCAGCACAGCCGACTCTTCCCATTTTAAGGACAATTGCATGTGGCATCTTGAGCAAGTCACAATAAGTGACAGCCATCCTAGAAACAGATCTCGGGCCCTGACAGCCTCCTTATGGTTAAACCTTGTATTCAATAGCTTTAGGGACCAAATCAACATCTGATTCCTAGAGATGGAGCTGGCTTTCCTACAAATCACCAGGCACTTGGATTTACTCCTGGCAGATACCCCAGGGGTAGTCTTGTTCCTTTAAACTTGACAGTTCAAGTCATGTTGGTTTTGAGAATGGTCCTACCCTACCTGTGGGGCTAGAAGGAAACAATATTGAGCCCAATAAAATGCCATCTTCCCAACTGCCATTTTCCAGCCCAAGAGGAAGCAATCTTGTGCCTACCACTAAAAAATCAAATAGGCTCTGAGAGAAATTGGGTCAGAAAGGCAGCTGCTGTCTCTGTCTGGAGAGTATCCTTGGCAAAGGAGAGACAGGGCCAGCTGCCTCACACCATCTCCTGCTGTTCTTGGCCATTGGTTTGGCATTCAGCGCTGGAAAACTGAGGACTCGCCAATGAGATCAAGAGCTAGGCTGTTAGCTCTACATGTGAACCAGTAAAGGCTGACTTGGTCTTTGGAGAGCTAGGTTGGAGGCCTAGCCCAAGAAGCACCAGATTTGGGGGACAGAGGTATGCGATGGGTGCTTGATTCACTGCAGAGTACCTTCTCCAGTTCCTGTGCCTGGTGTCTTTGCTCAGTGCTGCCGGTTGCTAACTCATAGCATGCCCGTCCCTTGTACACATCTGCTTTCTAGCCGTGGGTCACTGTAGTTTGACCCTCTTCCAGTTGATCCCCTCTGTAAATTACAGGCCTCTGTTTTCCTGAGCATCATCCTTCCTTGATTCAGCGGCCACTTGCAACCCTGGGAGGGGGGCATGCTCCACTCAGCCTCTGGGCCCGTGGGAATTGAGGCCCAGGCTCACTGTCATTTAGGAATGATGAAAAGATGCAACTGACCAGACTCCCACTGCTCTGAGTACCATCTGGTCATGATTTAATTTCCTCATTCTAGGGTTGTGGATATTTAACATTACTGACAGCCTCGAACAAAGAAAACCCTGTATCCCATCTTAGGGAAAGAAAGAGCCAAGCCCCAGTTTAAACTGTTATTTGTCAGAGGACTGCAACTCTGCCACATAACAACATGGCTGAACAATTTGGAAAAGTCGCTGCAGAGGGCTCCATAATGACATTAGGGAAACAGAATGACCTTAAGCAAGCTTCGTACTTGCAAGTGAGCATCCTGGAGATGACACAAAAATTTACAACCTATAAATCATCATATTTGGCTTGTCACCAGTGGCTCACACTTATAAACTCACACTTATAATCCTAGCTACTCAGAAGGCTGAGATCTGAGGATTGTATCTCAAAGTCACTAGAAGCAGGAAAGTACAGGAGACTCATATCCAATCAACTAATAAAAAATTAGAAGTTGATGGGCTCATGTCTGTAATCCTAACTACTCAGGAGGCTGAAATCTGAGAATTGTGATTTTAAACCAGCCCCTGCAGAAAATTCTGTGAGACTCATTTTCAATAAACCATCAAAAAGCTGGAAGTGAGGCTGTTGCACAAGTGGTAAAGCATTAGCCTTGAGCCAAAAAGCTCAGGGACATTGCATAGGCCCTGATTTTGAGCCATAGAACCTGGGAGAAAAAAAAACCCAAAAAACTAGAAGTGAAGGTGTGGCTCAAGAGGTAGAGCACTCACTTTGAGTCAAAGCAAAAAAAGCTAAGGGCCCAGTACCAGTGTGCATGGGTACACGCACATGCATGCATGCACGCACACTCACACACACTCAACATATTTGACAACAGAGATGCACAAGCATTGCAAGAAGAGATTCTCAGGCAAGGGGATGACTTAAGGGAAAGTTATTAACATTTCTAAAGAGAGGTAGTAGAGAATACTTGACAAAAGGAGTAAGACAAATGATCAGAACCACAAACAAGACACTGTTGCCTAACATGCTGGCCTCAGGGTCATCAGAGACTAAGGATGGCAAGTCTATGTGACTTAGATTCTGCTCCTCAGAGCTCACACTGCAAAGGTAGATGACAACTCATAGAAAAGTAATAAGATGCAAAGTGAGTTTCGTTTAGAAGAGATGCAAATGATTTCTATTCTGCCCTTAGAAAAGGTAACTTCAAAGATAGATACTGAGCAGTTCGACTCTCATGCAAAAATCTTACTCTTTTCTTCACTGAATGATATGCACACACACACACACACACACACACACACACACACACACACACACACACACACACACACACACACACACACACACACACACACACACACACACACACACCCTGCTGCTATTCCTTGTTTCTGAGTTAAATATGTATCTTTTTGACATGAGTCAATCATTTGTATAAAAAGGATGCTTTTTACATTTTAAACATATGCGAACAGAGGGCCATATGCATATATATGCAATTTAGTGAGTTTTTCTTTTTCTTTTCTTTTTTGCCAGTCGTAGGGCTTGAACTCAGGGTCTGGGCACTATCCCTGAGCTTCTTTTGCTCAAGGCTAGTGCTCTACCAGTTGAGCCACAGTGCCACCTCTGGCCTTTTCTGTTTATGTGGTACTGAGGATTCAAATCCAGGGCTTCATGCATGGTAGGCAAGCACTCTACCACTAAGTCCATATACATGCAATTTAGTTAACTAAAGTATACTATATGCAGGAGTGAATCCCCATGGAGTGAAACCTTCAAACAATCAACAAATTAACAAAATGAATATCAGGTAGCTGAAATGAGATTGAATGAGGATGGAGACTAGTGGGAGGCGGATGGATGAATGTCAAAGGGAGCAGGACAAATACAGGAAGAATATCCAATATATGAATGTGATAAAGGAAGTGAAAATGTGAAATGAGTCTAGGGGGAGGGAAAAGGTGGGAGGGGAGACAATGATGGAAGGAGTGACTCCGATCAAGCAGCACTGGACACATGGGGCTGGGAAGGTGGCTCAGTGGTAGAGCGCTTGCCTTGCATGTATGAGGCTCTGGGTTTGATTCCTCAGCACCACATAAGCAGAAAGAAAAAAGCCGGAAGTGGCGCTGTGGCTCAAGTGGTAGAGCGCTAGCCTTGAGCTGAAGAGCTGAGGAACAGCGCCCAGGCCCAGAGTTCAGGCCCCACGACTGGACCCGAAAAAAAAAAAAAGAAAAAAGAAGCACTGAACACTTAAGTGGACATGTTAGATTGTAACCCCTTTGTTTAACCTTTTGATGTCTTAAAAAACTTTTCAAAAGTACTTTTGAGAAGAATCACAAACAAGAAGTGCTAATGGAAACAATGCATTTTAAGAATTGCCAGAGATGAATGCCATTATTATGACCCAACTCCAATCCTTGTTCCCTCACTGACTTCTGCCCCTGAGGTAGAGACTATGCTGGTTAGGCCCAAGTGGTAGTGTGCCCATTTCGTTGTGTAGGAGTCTCCTGGCTTTCATATCCATCCATCTGGACTTAGGGAGTTGTGTTGAGCTTGTTCAAGTCTGGGCTGCATAGGAGATCTTATTTTCTGAGCTTCTAATAATCAGGCCTTGACAGGACTCTGAATGATGGTGACTTCATTGAGAAAAATGCTATTTTGTGATATCTCCCTCTCTTGATTACAGGGTAATTCCTGCTTTATCAAGCAAGAAAATAGAGGTATACAGAAATGGCATGGCTAATGAGTGGCAGACTTAAAAGCCAAAGCTAGGTGTGCCCGACAATAAAGCCCATGTTCTAGTCATCATTCCTTGCCTGAAGAAATAAATGCAGAGAGTGATAGACAACAGCAAAAAACTCCTATGTTTACTGTGTTGCTTTTACCTTTTAATGATTTCCACCGCAGAGAGATCTGTACTAGTTATTTAGAGAACTGTGTTTGGCATGAGGGCTTGTATGATCTTGAGTGTTGACTTCTAATATTGCGTGAAGAAATATCCACATGCAAGAATAGGTTGTCTTTCTAGTTCATATTTCCTCTTAGTTCCAGGCTTGTTCCTGACTCAAAGTATATGGCATTAAGCATTAGACTCTTTCCACAGAGCAAACCATGTATGTATGTATGTATGTATGTATGTATATATTAATGCTGGTCCTGGGGCTTGAACTCAGGGCCTGAGCACTGTCCTTGAGCTTTTGTGCTCAAGGCTAGCACTCTATCACTTGAACCACAGATCCATCTCCAACTTTTTTTGGTGTTTAGTTGGAGCTAAGAGTCTCAGGGATTAAAAAAGAGAGAGAGAGAGAGAGAGTCACAGGGACTTTCCTACCTGGGCTGACTTCGAACTGTGATTCTCAGATCTCAGCCTCCTGAGTAGTTAGGATTACAGGTGGGAGCCATTGGTGCTCAGCCACCGAACCAAACAACTTTAGCACATCAAGAAGAGCAAAATTCCCTTGTGTGTAAACTCAAATGTTGCAAGTACAAAGTGACCTTGGCTGCTGGAAGAGCTGATGTGGGCAAAAACAGATGTGAGCAGCAGCTTCCTCATAAGTGATTCAGATGTCCCAGCTTTGTGCCACTAACAGCTATAAATAAAGGCAGGCTCTGGGAAATTATGAAATTATTTTAAAAGCCTTTCTGAAAAAAGATAAACAAAAATAACTGCATAGAATTGCAAAACATAATTTTATTGAAAACTGTGATTGATGATGATAAGGGAATGTCAACATGCATATATGTGAGTGTATGTGTGTGCGTGTATGTGCGTGTGCATGCATGTGTGCACCACTATTGGTGCTGGAACTCAGGGCCTCATGCTTGCTTGGCTTTTTCTTTCATGACTGGCATTCTACCACTTGAGCCATAACTCCGCTTTTGGCTTTTTCCTGGCTGATTGAAGATATGAGTCTTATGGACTTTTCTGCCCAGGCCAGCTTCAAATTGTGATCCTCAAGATCTCAGCCTCCTAAGTAGTTAGGATTACAGGCTTGAGCCACCAGTGCTTGTCAATATTCACTTTCCTTTTTAAGTTCAAGTGCTTTTAATATGAAAAACCTTCCTCTACACAAAAGATTTTTTTTGTATTAGGGTGTGCAAGGAAGTGAAGCTGAGAATTCATCTGAGAAACAGATGAAGTGCACACCAAGGGATATTTAAACTTCAGCAGGAAAAGAAGGTTATCAATGAAGTGTAGCTGAGATCACACGCTCCTTATCTGCAAAGAGCAAGAATGTGTGATAAGCTGAAGTTCAAAACAGAATTCATTTTAGAGATAGCATGTGGAAGCTCCAGGGCCCAGATGTAGTCTTTTTCTTTTCAGCCTGCCACCTGTTGCTACCTGAATTTCACTGAATCACAGCAATCAGCACCTGCAGTTAACAACACGTATGAAGTGTTTCACGCTCTCCAGTCAGTGATGAGTCCACTGAAGGGGGTTGCTAAAATGTAGGTCATTGACTCACATTCCCTGAAAATAAGTCAGGATAGAACTTAGGACTCTACTACATGGTGTGTGTGTGTGTGTGTGTGTGTGTGTGTGTGTGTGTGTGTGTGTGTGTGTGTGTGTGTGTGTGCACGCATGTGCATTGACTTTATGAGTACAATTTATTTTGGCCTGTGCACCTGCGCCAAGTGTCAATGTCCTAAGGGGATTTGGCATCACTTTCCCTGGACCTCTTCATCGTTCCCTCTATTCCCCACATTAAGTACTAAATCACTTCAGTGCTAACTTCCTCCTACCTTTACAAAACCAGGACAGGAAGTGAGGCTGCGTGTGTCTATTCATAAAGTCAGGAATGACAACTAGATTTCCATCTTCAGGAGGGAATGTGGGCAATCTGAAGGAAAGCCTGCCCAGATGGGAGGAGCTTCAGACAATGAATGAAAAACATTTAGAGATTGGGACCTTCCAAAGGTCTGAAGGAAGAAAAAGATTGGAAGGAAAGCATGGGTAGAAAACGAGGAACAAATGATGGAGAATAGGCTGAGATGCAAGTGGTAGGTAAGCCAGCACTTCATTCTTCTTGTGTGTAGATGATGTTAGTGACCTTTCAAGGAAATGGTATTGTTTGAGCTTTTTTCCCCCCTTTTATTTTCTTTCCCTCAATGGGATGGATCTTTGTGTATTTAGTTGTTTTTCTTGCTGAAGATATAAGTGACATAGATTTTACAGGTGCTGGCCTGGACATAAATAAGCCCAAACTTCAACTAAATGACTATAGAAAGACAGAAACAGGCAAATAACACCACACACGTTCAGTTTGGTTTGTTATTTACCTAACCCAGCCTATCCACACTGGTCTTTGTAGCCTTGTTGGAATCCTCCCAATAGATTTGTTCAAGAATGGCTTCCAGTTGGGGTTTGGGGTACTGAAAACCAGCCCGTGTTCTGCTTGCCAAGACTTCAGCATGGGTTGTCTTCAACTTGGAAGTAGGTAGAACTTTTCTAATTCCCCATCCCTTTTTCTTCATGCCATCACACAAGTTTAAGATAGGACAATAGTCATATTCAACAACAGTCAGTTCCATTAACAACTCAGTATGATTTTTCGCAATGCCAAGCAATCTTTCCATGTTCAAAAGACACCCACATATAAGAAGCTAGCACAATTAACAGCTATCACTCTCAGGTCAGTATCTTTCCTACCATTTCCCTTCTCAATTGCTTCAGCACTGGAGAGTGCTCGGCAATGTACATTTCTGATAGCTTACACCAAACCTGAATACTTGAACTGAACAACTGAATTCCTTTAAAAAGGACATACCTGAAATGTGAGCATAAGCTCCTCCATGAGTTCCACAGTACCAGTCTCACTTAACAAGGAAATTTTAGGGGCTTTATTAGGCCGGGATAACACTTGTATTTGAAAACATTACTCTACTGGGGAGCAGACAGAAGAAAAGTGAAACTGCATGGGAAAAGCACTTACTGCCAGGATTTAGGAGAAATCAATGAGATGAAAGGGGAACAGAAATACCACTTATCAGGGTCAAGGCGACCCATCTCTGTGTGTGTGTGTGTGTGTGTGAGGGGGGGGGGGAGAGAGAGAGAGAGAGAGAGAGAGAGAGAGAGAGAGAGAGAGAGAGAGAGAGAGAGAGAGAGAGAGATCTTTTGGCCTCCCAAGTCCACACACTGTCACATAAATGTTCCAATTAGTCCATCCACTGCCACTCATTATGCCAATCAGTAGCAGACATATACTTTTTCTTTCCTTTTAACTAAGATCTAAATTTTAACAGAGCCACATGTCTTAAACTTCAGCTCTAACAACTTCTGCATCAATTCGCTGTCATTATCGCTGCTGCATGCTTTCAGTGCAGGGAGGATTGGGAGACAGGTCTTTGTGTTTCGAACCCATCAATACCTGTTCTTTGAGGAGCCTGCTTCACTCCAGAAGGAGAAAAAAAAAATGACGATTTTATGCTTGTTATTTTTTCTCATCCTATAATCAGTACCTGCTGAGAAGGGCTATTGTGTGCACGCAGAATATAGATAGCACTTAGTAGGCAATCAATACAACCTTTCTGAGGCTGAAGAGGGTGTGTTATCCAATGTTGTCTTCTCTGCCTGGGAAGAAACTGTGGGAAGACAGTGTTCATGGGCTGTGCGAGGATCAGGAGGGCCAGCCCTCTCCTCAACCTGGAATCTATGGCTTCTTCAACTTAATCATGATGGGAGTTCCTCCAGCCTCATGGTGTGGGTCAATTAGTGTATTGGGATATATGAATTGCCAAGCCCAAGCATCCTTTCAGGGTAATAGGGTAAACAAGCTACATATGGCCTATAGCTAACCCAGGGTCCTCAGCCTAAAATGTCAGAAATATCCTTGCCCTTCTGTAATCCCTCTGAATGCACACAGTTCCAATTCTAGGCAAAGGCCTGGTGGTGGCTATTTGCATTCTAAGCAGCACAGTCTTTGCTATCCCTTTGTACATGCCTCCCATCTTCCACCTTCTCCTGCTGACTCAACAGCTGTGTCTGGGAAGTCTCTCTTGTTCCCTTATGGTGGGTGGCGACTCCAAGGCTTCCAAGCTTGCATCTATCATTGTACTCATCTCATTATCTCCCCTGTTTCCGAGACTGTCTACCCAAGTAGACTGTGTGCTCTCTGGGGATTTGCAATACCTTCTTTGAGTGAACGAACGCACACCCTAGTTATGAAATAAATGGATAAGTTGTTCGGTCAAAGCCAGCTTCCCATACTTTCCCTTTCTTTCAACATATATTTGACAGCTACAAATGAAATAGCTAGATTTTATAGTGTATTAGGATACTGAAGTCTTTAGAAGAAAGTGGCCACATTAAGTCTTCTCAATTTTAGCTTACGTGAGGGTATCTCATTGCTACCATTCCACATGTTTTCAATGTATTTCAACTAATCTCAGCATCTCTATCACTCTCTCTGATCCCCTTCTCAAATGGTTTTATCAGGCTTCATTGTTCTAATTTTATTTTTGTATTTTTTTTGGTCATGGGGCTTGAACTCTGAGCCGGGTGCTGTTCCTGAGTTGTTCAGCTCAAGGTGAACACTCTACCACCCGAGCCACAGCACCACTTTCGGTTTTCTGGTGATTCATTGGAGATAAGAGTCGCATGGACTTTCTGCCCAGGCTGGCTTTGAACCTCAATCCTCAGATCTCAGCCTCCCGAGTAGCTAGGATTACAGACTTGAGCCACTGGGGCCTGTCACTGTTCTATTTTTATAGTTTTACGTTGTAAATACTCCCTGATAAATACATTGCTTGAGAGCCATTCTTCTTTGTTTCACCCAGGAGAAAAAGATCTTCCCTTTTGCACCCAGGGATGTTGTTTTGAGAACAATGTCTCTGGCTTTTTGTCCTAGGCGGAGACCACATGAGAATGTCATTACTTGCAGTTGCATCAGCGCATCTGTACCAGGCAGAATGGTACTGCATTTGCCCAAAGGGAGAGGAAAATAAGCTGACTGACCTTGTGCAGCTCCACAGGAGTTGGGGACATGATCTCCTTTATTTCTTGTTTCATTTTTCTCAGTGTCACAGACTTCCTGCCCACGTCTGAGGGCAGGGTGTTGCTCCGAGTTGTTTGGCTGTAGTGTGGTCGAGAGCTGCTCCTTTCCTGGAAGCTGGCCTGTCGCCCCAGCTGACTACGAGGTGTTGGAGCCTCATGATTCAAACTCATAGTGCTCCCCGACATGATTGTTGCCTGTGGCATTGACAATTTTCAGAAACAATTAAGCAACGCATAAAGAAAGGATTTGGTTGCTCAACATTAAGCACAATCCTCCTTCTGCCCAGTCAAAGTCAAAATACAGTCTCTTCAGGGCATAACCAAAGGCTGGAGAATGGACATACTAATTGAACTATGAAAGTCTGGAAAGTGCTTTGTAAGTTACATTTATAATGCACATCTTAAATCCAATGTAAGGACTTAAGCCCTTGAGTTTATTTAAACAAATACCACCTCTAGCCATTTTTAAAATGAGTTGAAGAGTTCCAACATTTGCTTACTACAAACAGCATTTTAAACATTAACTTTCTATCAACTGGGTTCAAAGAGATGGGATTCAAGAGGCCACCTTACACAAATGGGATTCAATGCACCTTCAAAGAAATGAATGAAAGCCGGGCGCTGGTGGCTCACGCCTGTAATCCTAGCTACTCAGGAGGCTGAGATCTGAGGATCTCGGTTCAAAGCCAGCCCGGGCTGGAAAGTCTGTGAAACTCTTATCTCCAATAAACCACCAGAAAACCGGAAGTGTCACTGTAGCTCAAGTGGTAGAGCGCTCGCCTTGAGCTGAAGAGCTGAGGGACAGTGTTCAGGCCCAGAGTTCAAGCCCCACCACTCACAAAAAAAAAAAAAAAGAAATGAATGAGCTGGGTGTTGGTGGCTCACACCTGTAATCCTAGCTACTCAGGAGGCTGAGATCTGAGGATCAGGGTTCAAAGCCAGCCCTAGCAGGAAAGTCTGTGAGACTCTTATCTCCAATTAACCACCAGAAAACTGAAAGTGGTACTGTGGCTCAAATTGGTAGAGTGCTAGCTTTGAACAAAAAAAGCTTAGAGACAATGACCAGGCCCTGAGTTAAAGCCCCATGACAAGAAGAAGAAGAAGAAGGAGGGAGGAGGAGGAGAGAGGAGGAGGAGGAGGACGAAGAAGAAGAAGAAGAAGAAGAAGAAGAAGAAGGAGGAGGAGGAGGAGGAGGAGGAGGAGGAGGAGGAGGAGGAGGAGGAGGAGGAGGAGGAGGAGGAGGAGGAGGAGGAGGAGGAGGAGGAGGAGGAGAAGGAGGAGAAGGAGGAGAAGGAGGAGAAGGAGGAGAAGGAGGAGAAGGAGGAGAAGGAAGAGAAGGAGGAGAAGGAGGAGAAGGAGGAGAAGGAGGAGAAGAAGGAGGAGAAGGAGGAGAAGAAGGAGGAGAGGAAGAAGGAGAGGAAGAAGGAGAGGAAGAGGAGAAGAAGAAGAAGAAGAAGAAGAGGAAGAAGAAGAAGAAGAAGAAGAAGAAGTGTCTCTGCTTCCAACTGGAGCTAATGATGGGCTGGAATGTTATTATTGCAAGTCAAGAGGTCTCTTCAATTTTCCTATACTATATTATCTTTCCCCTAGCCAAATGGCCTGACTCAGAAGCTTGTAGATCAGGTAGGCTTTCACATCTCTTGGCATAGGTCAGTGTTTCTTAGAAATGGCCTATGTGAGCCAGATACCTGTTATTCCTGCCTAGAATCCTTGCTACTTGGAAGGCTGAGTTTGGGTAAATCATGGTTTGAAAGCCAGTCTGAGCAAAATGTATGGGAGATCCCTTTTCATCCAACAGCTGGGTGCAGTGGCATGGACCTATCATCCTAACTATGTGGGTGGTGGAGACTGGGAAGATCATGGTCTCAGGCCAGCCATAGCAGGAAAATCTGCAAGACTCTGCCTCAATGGGAAGAAGCTTTGCATAGTGGTGTATAGTTGTCATTGCAGCAATGATGCAGTAGAAAGAGACCTAGGAGGATCATAGGCTAAGGCACACACCTGAGCAGAAAGTAACTGGGGCTCAGCAGTAGAATATCTATCTAGCAAGCATGAGGCCTTGAATTTAAACTTCAGTACATTGGAAGGAAGAAAAGATGGAAGAAAGGAAGGAAGGAAGGAAGGAAAGAAGGAAGGAAGGAAGGAAGGAAGGAAGGAAGGAAGGAAGTGCGAGAGAGGGAGGGAGGGAAAGGAAAATAAAAGAAGACAAGAGAAGATAAAAGTAATAGCTTTTGTGTAAGATCTTCAGAGAGGTTAAAAATAATATTTTTTTTGTTATTGGATTCAACCCTGTGGCTCAAAAGCTGTTCAACTTGGCTTAGACTTTGCTAGTGAGTTGAGGAGTTTGTTCAGCTTCAGAAATATTCCTGCATAATTCAAAATCAGTGTCAAGAATAGGTCCCAGAGATGAGTGAGTATCAGAACTAGAACAAAAAGAATTTAAAATCTTCATCTTGTTGGGGATCTTCATGTATCATGCTAAAGTCCTAAAAATATGACCGTAGCCAGCTCTGTTCTCTTGGCTCTGATGGTTCCATACCGGTAAAGTGTCATTGGTAGTTCTGTCTGAAACCATAGGAACAGAAAAGAAGTTCAGATGTATGTGATGGAAGGAAACACCTGTTTATATTAACACTAATGATGAAAGTAACACAGCTTTATTTGTTGAGCCTTTTGAACATATTAATTTACCTAAGCTTCACATGAACTCAATGAGGTAGATGTTTTCAATTCTTCCTAATGTAGGACAGGAGACTTGGGCACAAAGGCTGACTTGCCCAAGGTCACAAAGGCAGTAAGGGAGCTATCTAGAACTATTTATCAGGGAGCTCACTGCAAAATAAGCAGCACTTCCATTTGTCATCTAAGATTTCAGAGCTCTAACTGTTACCTGGTGTTCAGCTACTAAGTCTTTGAATAATTGCAAAGAATTGCACACATGTAAATGTATCCAACAACTCTGTGGAAAAAGAAACAAAGCAAGTAAACATGAGTATTCTGCCTAAGTCAGCCAACTCACTGAAAAGAAGATGATTGTTCCAAAAAAAGTCCTTGTTGATTTCTGAATATTAATACATGCTAATATATATGTCTGTTGTGCATGCCTCACACTTAAATGACCCTAGTGGTATCATAATTACTCTACCTCCCTAATTCAAATGTGGTAAAAGATGATAACTGAATAAGTTTAGCAAATTGCAGACAACCTGGGATAGAACCCAGCAAGCTAGCTCTACACTCCCTAGCTACATAGCTTCTCATTCCACTGTGAATTTGACCATAAAGACGTCCTTTTTTTTGGTCAGTCGTGGGGCTTGAACTCTGGGCTTAGGCACTGTTCCTCGACTCTTCAGCTCAGAGCAAGCACTCTACCACTTGAGCTACAGCGCCACTTCCGGTTTTCTGGAGGTTAATTAGAGATAATAATCTCATGGACTTTCTTTTGTGGAAAGGGGTTAAAGCTTTTAAATGAACTGGTGTGATCAATGCAAACTTAAAAGGACCAAGCTTGATGAGATCTTTCCATAATCAGCTACGTTGGTGTCATGGTACATCTTTTATTTTATGGAACTTACATAGATCATTTCTGTGTTTATTGTGCCTGGCAGCACCCAGTGTTTGCTTTCCTGCCAAAGTGAGCATCTATCTATTATTTTTACCTACTTAGACTAGTTAGCCTGCTTTGTTTATGCTTATTTTGTGTTAACATTCATTTTTCATGGACCAGCCAGAATCACAATGGAAGTAAAATACTTAATCACTACATCTAGGAAATGACAGTTTTGGGTCAGTGAGTCCTAGGTGCTTTAGAAGGAGTTCAAATGGTTTTACCAAGGGTTCTAATTGGCGAGATCAGGTCTCTTCCATAATTCTTTAATTCAAGTTTTTAAAATATGACTGGATTGCTTTGTTTAAAGTGAAATGCAAATGGACTAGCTGTATCCCTCCAAAGATATAAAAGTTAAAGCACAAATATAATTTATACTTAGCTAAACCTCCTTCTACTAGGCCAAGCAGAAAAAAAAGTTAAACGAGCATTCATTAATCAAGGAATGGAAGCCATAATAATACTTGATTTTATCTAACGTTTAATTGAACATTTATTAAATACAATGTTCTTTGTTAATTGCTATGGAAGGATTTGCTCATTATAACCTTCACATTTTATAGAAAAAATATCTGGTAAGAGAGGTTAAAATCTTGCTCAAATTCTCAGTTTGAACTTTTCTTGTAATAAAGCTATATGGCTATTGGTGCTAAAGTTGAACCTAAATTATTGCTAGTAATAGGGAAAATGATTAGTAATTAATTAATTTTCATTTTGGTTGCAATCATTTTTCATCCTAGCTTAATCTTTTGCATTTATTATAGCTATAGTGTCCTTTCACTTTTAATATTGAATGTAAATTTCATATCCAGAAATGTAGCTCCAATATTTTGTGCCTAACAGCAATTCTAATCAAGGGAATGGAGTTCAGTTAAACTAATAAACGAATATTTTTTGTGATAAAAGTATGACTCTAATTTATGAACTTGCTGATATTCTTCCTTGCTGGATTTAATTTCATTTTGGCTTATAAATTCCTTTCTGTAGTTAGAATTTCAATAAATTAAGAAATTTATAATTTATAAATCTATGTAAATGTAAGATTCTATACATTCATAATTTACAGCCTAACAGACCTATGTTAGTACACAAAGGTTGTCACAACATGACTCCTAAGTTAACAGATACTGTTTTCATGAAATAAACTCAATTTCCAGGTACACACAGCCTTCTCATAAGACTATTTTTGTCTAAGTACCAGAGTTTGAACCCAGGACTTCATGCTCACTTACCTTGCTTGCTTGTTTGGTTGCTGTTCTACTACTTAAGTCATGCCATCAAGCCCTACTATTAGCTAGTGGATTGGGGCCACGTGCCCCAGCTGGTTTCAAACTTTGACCTCTAGATCTCAGCTTCCTCAATAGCTAGGATTATAGGCATAAGCTATCATTGTCCAGCTTGCATTACTTGGGGTGTGTGTGTGTGTGTGTGTGTGTGTGTGTGTGTGTGTGTGTGTGTGTGTGCACGCACGCACAAGCTCACAAGTGTGTGAATACTTGGGGCTTGAACTCAGGTCATGGGCACTGTCCCTTAGCTTTTTTGCCCTACCACTTGAGCCACATCTCCTCTTCTGGATTTCTTGGTGACTAACTGAAGAAAATGAACTCATGGCCTTTTCTGACCTGGCTGGCTTCAAACCACAATCCTCATATCTCAGCCTCCTGAGTAGCTAGGATTACAGACATAAATACCCAGCACTCAGCTTTATAATACTTTTTATATCATTTGTGTTTGGTCTAATGTAAAAGAAGGTGTGGAGAACAAAATGAAAATGGCATATGAACTAAAAGCGTTGCCAAGGAAGTACAAGACTCATGAACTGTGCTCATTACTCAGTCCGGACCACTTTCCCTCATTCTACACCCAAGTGGTGGTAAAAGTTTAAATAAACCCCAGCTGGTGCTTAAGCCTTCTGTTCTTCTGGAAAGTTGTGTAAAAAAGAATCAATGGGTAACATCTTTATTTAAATTTTGTAAGATTATCCATGTCCAAGCCCTTTAACCGTGCTCTGAAGCTGAAGTTCATGCCAGGTAAGACAATGATGTTTATAAATTCAAACTGATACTTTTCTTTATAATTCTCTTTGCAGAATCACAAACATTAGAGTCACATAAAAGATCCACACATGCAATTGAGAAGCAAAATAATATAAAGATGAGTAATAGTTTTAGAATTGCAAAAGTTTCACCCAGTTATGCCATTCACATTCCTTATGGTGACTTGGGGACCTCATATGACATCAAAATAAAAAGAAAAATAAAACGAGACTTTTGCCACTTCATTGTTTTCAGCTTGGGAAATTTAAAAGAACATAAAAGGAAACAGTCTAGGGCTTCCTAGACTAAGATGTGATTATTATCAGCAAATTCGAGACTCTGATGAAAGAACACTTTATCTTTCTCCTTCTTAAATTCAGCAGTCAATAGCAAAGTACATGTAATACTTTATGTGTTTATCATATAGTATTGGTCCTTTTCACCAGCAGCATTGCTATCAAATTTAAGGGAAAAACAAAGTAAAATTTCCTCTTATGTTCCTCTTAATGATCAAATTAACTTCTATACCAGGTACAAATGAAAACATGCCAAAGAAACCTTTCTAAAGCAACTAAGAGAATAAATGCACCACTGCTAGAAACTTAGCTTGCTCTTTAGCAATTTGTGGGGAACAGGTACAATCAGGGTTAGCAGACAGCAATGGCAGAAGCCACAAGTCAGTAAGCTTAGGGGGTGGGAATGGGGAAATAGTACTTTCAACTGCATTGTATAAAATCAAATCGCTGTCCAGAAGGCAAGGGAGTAGGGGAGGAAGCTTCACAAGCAAAAATATAAACATAAAGGGTAGCTACCAAGAGAGTCATGTTTCTCAATGACACACGCCTGTCAGCTTTCTCCTGTGGAAAGGGGTTAAAGCTTTTAAATGAACTGGTGTGATCAATGCAAACTTAAAAGGACCAAAATAATGAATGTTGAAACAATGAAAGTTAAGTAGCAGGACTAAGGCTACCTCAAGTTCTCTCAGGATTCCTGACTGTCCACAGGTTTCCAAATCCTCCAGTGCCTGAGACCAGAAGTTCTCTTCTTGCTCAGCCTCCACGCTGTCAGAAGGTCCTGCAAAACTGACACCAAGAAGCACAGGCTAGGTGAAGAACTTGACAGATATGTATTTTTCTCCCTTTCTATATTTAGAACCTCTCTCCCTTCATTTCACACAAAAAAGTTAGAAAAAGATTCATTTTTGGATATGGCTTCCTTCCACCTGGGGCTTCTAAGTACAGTTAGCTCCAAAAAAATGCTTTAAAACAATGCTGGGTATTAGTGGCTTATGCCTGTAATGCTTGGTACTCAGGAGACTGAGATTTGAGGAGCACAATTCAAAGCCAGCCAGCATAGGAAAGTTGGTGAGGCTCTTATCTCCAATTAACCACCAAAAAAACTGGAAGTGAAGCTGTGGCTCAAGTGGTACTGCATCAGCCTTGAATGAAAAAACTTAAGGAAGAATGCCGAGGCCCTGAGTTCAAATCCTAGGATCAGCACAAACAAAAACAAACAAACCCAACAAAAATATGTTTTAGGACTGGAGGTGTGGCTCAAGTAGTACAGTGCCAGGCTTAAGTAGAAACAATCAAGTGAGAGAGAGAGCAAGGCCATGAGTTCATGGCCTGGTCCTGACATACATGCTAAAAAATGCTATAAGGAAATTCTGAGTGTTGAGAAAAATGAAAGGATGGTTCAGAGTTTTACTAACTGAATTTTAGCATAGCCCAGTGGGAATGGAATATAACATGGGATATGCTTCAGAGATTGATTCTACAGTGAAAGCAATATATCAGAGAAAAACATGTTTTCCTCATTGTTATAAAGATTATTATACATAAATTATCTTTAAAAAATATTCTGCTAAGGAATGACATGCTAAAACATACCTTTTTGTAGTCATATTGGTGTTTGAACCAAGGGTCTGAGTGTTGTCCCCTAGCTTTTTTGCTCAAAGTTGGTGTTCTACCAGTTTGAACCACAGCTCAATTTCTAGATTTTTTTTTTGGTGGTTAAATACAAATAAAAGCCTTACAGACTTTCTAGCTTGGGCTAGTTTTGAACTCTGATTCTTAGATCTTGGCCTCCTGGGCATCTAGGATTACTGAAAACCCATCTCTTTGATGAACATCAATGTAAAACTCAATAGAATTTGGCTGTATATGACAAACCTATAGCCAGCATTATACTCAATGGTGAAATGTTAAAACTATTTCCTCAAAAATCAGGAACAAGACAGGATGTTGGCTCTCTCCACTCCTCTTCTATATAGTACTGGAATTTCTAGCTAGAGGAGACTGACATTGAGGCAAGAGACAAACACAAAGGGGATCCAAATAGGGAAAGAAGAAATAAAACTTTCCCCTCTTTGCAGATGTTTGAAGAAACACATAGACTCTTCTCCCAAGTTACTTGAGCTGATCTGAAACTTTGGCAAAGTAGCGTGGTATAAAATTATCCCACAAAAATCAGTAGCTTTTCTGATGCCAACAGTGAGAAGAGGAAGACTGAGATCAGGAAAGCAGCTCCACTTGTAATAGCCTAAAAAAAAATAACTAGGAATGTGAAGGACTTCTATGATGAAAACTTTAAAAATCTGAAAAAAAGAATTTAAAGCAGATTTAAGGAAATGGGAAAACCTTCTATGCTCCTGGATTGGAAGGATTAACATCATGAAAATGGCAATGCTGCCCAAAGCTTTCTACACATTCAGTGTAATAGCCATCAAAATCCCAACAACAACATTCTTCAATGATATAGAGGAAGCAATAAAAAAATTATATGGAAGAATAGAAGACCCCAGATAGCAAAACAATCAGCAGGAAGAACACTGCTGGAGGAATATTAATACCAGGCTTCAAATTCTAGTAGTAATAATAGTAGTAATAGTAGTAATAATAGTAGTAGTAATAAATAGTAGTAGTAATAAAAGCCACAAGACTAGGCCTGAGGACCAATGGAATAGAAGGCCCAGAAATGAATCCACAGACCACAGCCACCTAATATTTGATAAGGGAGCCAAAAACACAGGATGGAAGGAAGACAGCCTCTTTGACAAATGGTGCTTGCAGAACTAACTGTACATGTGCAGAAAACAAGCTAGATCATTACATATCACCCTGCACCAGAATTAACTGCAAAGACCTTAATGTAAGGCCAGATACCATGAAAATATTACAGGAAGGGATAGAGGAAAAATTAGGGTTCCCTGGCACAGGTCAAAACTTTCTAAGTAGAGATCCAGAATCACAACAAATCAAAGAAGACTGGATAAACAGGATTGCATTAATCTGAAGCATTTCTGCATGGCAAAGGACATAGCTAGCAAGATTAAAAACAAAGGAGGAGGCTACAACACTTGATAAGAAATGTACTCATTATCTTGCCCATGTAATTGGAACCCCGCTGTACAGTATTTTCACAATAAAAAAAGAGATAAAAACCACAGAATGGGAGAAGATCTTTACTAGGTATGAACAGACAAGGGCCTCATATCTAAAATATAATTAGAGCTCAAAAAAATTACCCTCCCCCCAAAAAAAACAAATCTCAAAGAAACAGCAACCCACATAGTAAATGGGCTAAAGACTTAAAAAGAGACGTCTCAGAAGAAGTAAGAATGGCCAAGAGATGAAGAGATATTCAACATCTCTGGCCATAAAAGAAATGTAAATCAAAACAATATTGAAATTCTACCTCATTTCAGTTAGAATGACCATTATCAAGAAAACTAACTCTGTTGGTGGGAATGTAAACTTGTTCAACCTTTCTAGAAAGCAGTATGGAAGTTCCTCAAAAGACTAAACATAGAGCTTCCCTATCATCCAGCAATTCTACTCCTGGAAATTTATCTAATTGACCAAAAAACCAGGCCACACTAAACTCACTAGCACAACCATGTTTACTGCAGCATTGTCTACCACAGCCAAGATATGGAATCAGTCCAGATGCTCCTCAGTGGATGAATGAATCAAGAAGATTCTGTGCTTCCATCAGAAAGAATGGTATTACCCCATTTGTAAGGAAATGGAAAGACTTAGAAAAAATTATATTAAGTGAAGTAAGCCAGATCATTTGTAGTAATTAGAATGTGCTTATAAATCTACAAGTAAATACAATAGATAGTAAAAGAAAAAAAAATTACACTTGGATATGATATGTTAAACAGGATTCTAAACATTCACAGTGAGATCCAAGGAGGATATTCTTTATTTTTTAAAATGTTAAACTCTAACTTTATATAAAAGTTTTTTATTGTGAAAATACTGTACAGAGGGTTTACAGTTACATGAGCAAGGTAATGAGTACATTTCTTATCAAGCATTGTTGCCTCCTCCTTTGTTTTCCCCCTACCATCCCTTCCCTCCAACTTCCACAATCCCCGCCCCCCTAAATTGTAAAGTTCATTGTTCAACAGCGTCCAAGGAGGATATTCTTAGGAGAGGATCACAAAGGCTCAATAGTTATATGCATATGATCATATGAAATGATGTTTATTGAGATGGAATCCAAGAAATAGAAACAAGAGGTTTTTTGTTATTTTTTGTATATATTTTTTATTGTAAGAGGGGTTAGTTATATGAGTACGGTAATGGGTACATTTCCTATTGAGCTTGTTACCTCCTCCTTTGTTATTTTACTTTTTTTTTGGGGGGGGGGTGGTCCAGTCGTGGGGCCTGAACTCTGGGCCTGGGTGCTGTCCCTCAGCTCTTCAGCTCAAGGCTAGCACTCTACCACTTGAGCCACAGCGTCACTTCCAGCTTTTTTCTTTTTTGCTTATGTGGTGCTGAGGAATTGAACCCAGGGCCTCATGCATGCAAGGCAAGCGCTCTACCACTGAGCCACCTTCCCAACCCCTTATTTTACTTGGTACATTAGGCCTAGAGAGACAAAGGCTCCATGTTTTCTGTTATATGTGGAAGTAAGAATCAGTTTATAAACACAAAAGTAAATAGTTGGGTGACATGCAAGTGTATACAAATGTATTAACTGAAATATGGGAGATTTAGGGGAGAATAGTGTAATTCCTTAGAAAGGCAAAAATCAAAGTTCAACAAAATAAAACACCAGAAAATGAGTACTTGAAATGGGTGGGGTGGAGTCAAGGGGAGTGGGGTAGAAGAAGGAAGAAAAGAAGTGGGGTGGAGCTCTATGTGGAGTCTTGTGAGGAACCTCCATACTACTTTCCAAAGTGGTTGAACAAGTTTACACTCCCACCAACCAGGCAGTAAGGTTCCCTTCTGACCACATACCCTCCAGCATCTGTTGTCATATTCCACTTTGGGGCATTTACCCAAATGATCACAAACAAGACCACACTAAAGCTACCAGCACAACTAGGCCTACTGCAGCATTATTTACCATAGCTAAGATATGGAACCAACTCAGATGCCCCTCAGTAGATGAATGGATCAAGAAAATGTGTGTGTATATATATATATATATATATACATATATATATATACACACACACATATATATATATACACACACACATATATGTATACACACACACATATATATGTATACACACACACATATATAATGGAATTCTATGCCTTCATCAGAAAGAATGACATCGCCCATTTGTTAGGAAATGGATAGACTTGGAAAAAATTATATTAAATGAAGTAAGTTAGGCCCAAAGAAACATAGGTCCTATGGTTTCCCTTATTTGTAATAACTAGTGTATGTCTGGGACAAGCAGAAAAGGTCAAAAGCTATGCACATATGACCAGATAAGATGATGTTAAGTGAAATGAACCCTAAGATAGGGACACAAGTGTTTTTTTTTCTTGCTATTGTTCGTAACGTATTTATAATGTACCATGTGATTTTTTTGTTTCTTTGTATGTTCCTCCCCCATGGTATAACCCCTGTTTTTTCACTGTATTTGATGTCAGTGCCCTGCATCTTGTATATACACTTCTCTAGCTTGGGGAGGGAAAGGGAAAAAACAAAATGCTTACATAGGGATACAGGTTAACCAATTGTAACAATGAGATGTACAAGACACTATGTTGAAAAATGAACTTTACAATTTAGGCTGGGCTGGGAGAGGGGGCAGGAGGGGGGAGTGTAGTTGTGGAGGTGGGAGGGAAGGGAGGGGAAGGGAAAAACAAAGGAGGAGGTAACAATGCTTGATAGGAAATGTACTCATTACCTTGCTCCTGTAACTGTAACCCCTCTGTACAGTATTTTTATAATAAAAAAAAGTATTAAAAAAAAGAACTGGGGTGGAGAATGCACCAAAAATCAAAATATATGCTACAGAATTAAGAAAAGTGAAGGGAGGGGTAGGATTGAGAGGGATGGGTGAGAATGATGAACTGGGTGATCAAGTAGGAGAAAAATGAGGGAAGGGGTAACAAGTTTGACAAGAAATGTACTTATTACCTTTCTCATGTAACTGTAACCCCTCTGTACAACACTTTGACAATTAAAAAAAGTAAAAAAAAATGCCTGGTATTCATAAACTGCTTTGTTAAATGACAACTCTTTTGTGCAACTACTTGATGATAATAGTAAAATAAGTAAATGAAAGGAGAAAGTTTGCCACAGAGCAAAGAGAGGGTTCTTAAGAGTTGACTCTTCCCTGAGGTTTCTGGGAAACCTAGCTCTTACATATTGTCTGGTAGTGCCAGGCTCTCACTGATGAGATACACAATTCCAAAACATACCATGTGGCCAACCTTGGATGATCAAAATTACTTCAAGAAGTCCATGATAACAATATGCTCTATTTGAACAAAGAGGTTCAAATCCTTCCCCAAATGACCCCCTGCCATTTCCAGTCTGATGGGTAGCATGGATGCAGATCTTACCCACTGGCTGTAGACCGGTCCCATTCTTCATTACTCAGCCCTACATCTGGGTAAGTCTGGCTCCGAGGCTTGGGGACAGGAGATAAGCTGCCTCTTTGCTTTGGACTCCTCCAGTCATAGGTGTTGAAATTGTATCCTGTGGCCTGAAAAGTGGTGCCTAAAAACATAAACAAGGTGTCAGAACTTGGCCTGAAAATTATGTAGTCCACCGAAAAGTAACATTTTGACCAGTTGAGCAGTCAAAGAGAAATAGTAACAGTAATAACAATAGCAAACACACATGGGTGTTTACCATATACAAGTCCTATCCTAAGTATTTTGTTTGTGCCATCTTATTTATTTATCATAAGCAGCTTTGGCATTAATATTATTTGCACTTTACAGATGATATCAAAGGCTTTAAAATGTAGCTTCAAACCACTTCCAGCAAGCAGCTAAGTCATAATTTTAGTAGAATCAGTTTTCAGATCCTCAAGTGCCATCGGCTAGTCTCACCTGCCATAGCTGACACGGTGCTAGGGTCTGAGGCTTGTCAATTACCCTCCCACATTCCCTTCCACTATTGCTCTTCTTCCACATTAAAACCAAAGACACATTCCTCATCCACTCCATACCTTTGAAGGTGCTTGACTTTGGGTTATAAGAACTCCCAGTTATCATATCTAGGGATAATATGGGAGAATCTTGCTCATATGAGAAGGGCTCTTGGTCTTATTTCAACTAGGCAAACTCATGGTACAGCCTTTATGCACACCCTTAACCGCCCCCCCCACCCGGGTCACAGATCTGGAACTCAGAAGTAAGATGGCTGTCAGGATAACAAGTCTACTACATTATTATGTTTGCAGGGAATTATGTCTGATTAGTTTGATGAGTGAGATAGTAAGAAATGGCTTTGGCTATGTAACAAATACTTTCCATGAAAATTCAGTCTGTAGTATCAAATATTTGACAGAAAATACCCTATGAAACCTCTGTTTTTGAACACTAAGAATTGAAATCTTTGGAACAGAGGAAATATTTTCAACTTAACGTCTCACTTTCTCCCTTTTTCTCAAATAACTGCAGACATGTGGCTAGCTATTTGGGAAAAAGTCTTGTGTGAGACTGTTCAGTTTTCTGTCAAAAGTGTTGAATTAAAAAAAAACCACATAAATCTTCTCTGGAAGGGAAATGTCTTGATAATACTAATGTTCATCCTGGTTCCTTTTGATGACTATTCATTTTCTTCTCCCCAGCCAAACCAACTAACACAAATATATGGACTCTGACTTCTACTACAAGAGAAGTTAAGAAGGCTGGGAATGTGCCTTAGTGGTAGAGTGCTTGCCTAGCAGGCAGGAAGCCCTGGTTTGATTCCTCAGAACCACATAAACAGAAAAGACCGGAAGTGGCTCTGTGGCTCAAGTGGTAGAAGTGCTAGCCTTGAGCAAAAGAAGCTCAGAGACAGTGCCCAGGCCCTGAGTTCAAGCCCCAGGACTGGCAAAAAAATAACAAAAAAAAATCAAAAGAAGTTAAGAGAAGCTAGTACTTCATACTTTCTTTAACTGGCTTTAAGCTTTCAAGAGTCAAATGCTCCCTGGTGGTATCCTTCTGGGGCTGTTTTTTTCTGATAAATAGTAACTTGTATGATCATTAAGTTCTCTGAGGAAATTCCAATATATTTTACTTGGGCAGGTTAATTTTCTAATTTGTGTTCCAATCACTGTTCCTACATAGTCCTAGGCAACTTAGGCCTTAGTATAAGGATGTAGTTGAGTAGATGTGCAGCCTCTTTATTAGGAAGATGTTGACCTTTAAAAGCATGTGGATCCATCGCAAGCATGCTTTGTCTTAATGAGCATGAGAAAAATTACTGCATGTCACAAAACAGAGCAGGAAAGGGAATAGATTCAAATCTCTTTGATAGGTGTAGCTAAAATTCAATCACTAATGATAGATGATGATCTATGACTTAAAATAGGGAATATCCCCTTAAGTTACCCGGTTCCATTTTCACATATGTACATTTAATATTATAACTTAAGAGGATGGATAGAATTAGGAGTGATGGAGGAAAAATATTGACATTGATCAAGATACATTGTATTCATGAACTAACATGTTGAATTGAAATTCTTTTATACAACTACTTAAAGATAAAAAAGAATAAAATTAAATAATATAGGGAATATCCGAGGTCACGGAGGCTTGGGTAAATGTAAGCTATTTATCATAGTTGAAAAGATATTAGAGGTGCTGAGAAATACTTCTTTACCCTAGAAGGCAAACTTAAAAGTCACAGATGGAAGGGGATAATTATAGAAGAAAAAATCAACTATCAGAAATATACTTTGTTTTAGCTGAATGGTAGTGAAGTTAAAATACACCTATGATATTGGGAAATTAAAATTAAAAATTAAAAATTGATACATAAATCAACTAAATAAAAGAAAGTCACTTTTAAGAATAGATGTCTTAAGTAATTAACTCTTTGAATTGGAAGTGGAAACTTTTTTTCTTCCTTTATTTCTTTTGCTACTTATTTTCATTATCTGGTTTTACACTGCATGTCATAATATCAAGTTTGAAATTGAGTCTAGATTCCATTTTGCTAAGCATGTTTAATTTTATTTATCTGTACAATGAAAAATAGATCTTCACAGATGTAGGTAATTCTGGAAACGGATAAAATTTTGTTAAGATAATTTTTATTTTATGGTAAATAAAATTGGTAAAGATCTAGGGTAAAACATTTAAAAGGTTTTATAAAAACACACAGTTCTTCATCTTTTACTGATGAGGGACAGGCTCTGTATCTAGTATACTAATCATGGTCCGGTACCTATGGTATAAAGGACTAGAGCAATTAAGTACTTAACACACCACTTTATGGAACAGAACTCATTGATATATATATATATATATATATATATATATATATATACATATATATGTATATGCATATATATGGTGTCCTCAGACAAAATTTTTCTCCAAATAAATAAATAAATAAATATGCACATTAATACAGAAACTCTAGAGTCTATTCTGATAAAATTTGACATATATCTTTCATTCTGTGTTCTTTAGTGGTTCATAAGTTTTCAGGCAAAAATAAATGTCTGCTGTTGGTTGTGGGTTTATAAAAGTTGTCACACAGTATTACCACTTGGGAAAGTTAATTTCTAGATAAGGATCAACTTTAATTCTAATTAGGAATTCGGAATATTTTCTTTACCAAACTTCATATCTTCTCTAATAGGTTACCAGTTTGACAATTTTGAAATAACATTTATTTTATAAACATATTTTAATAGATCACAGGACCTACCAGAGATAAAAGAAGGCTTCTGGGGAACTAGAAAAACTGAGAGAAGAGGGAATTGGATACAGACTCCCTTAACTAAGTGGCCATTACACTTGGATGTGTTCTCTAAGCCCTTTCTGTCAAGATGACATCTATGAAGACACATCTACTGTATACTTTCATGTACTATGACAACTCTCTAATAATGATTACTCAGGGAAACCTCTTCATGTTTCTATTTAAAGCCAGGGTGGGCAAGAATAAATGGGAATCACAAATCATTGGCTAATCTCTTATGCACAGCTTCAGAGCTCCCCAATCCATCTTTGTGGAAAGCTTACGCAAAAGAAAAAAGAAAGAAAAAAGACAATGGGCCTGTCTTCAGCGAATCACTTTATTCTATGGCCTGCCTCATACCCATGTAAGCTTTAAGGACATGATCTGCATTGAACACTTGGCCATCAGACAATCTAATGGGCCTGTTAGTGTTTGATAAATGTTCATGACTTATCAACAGGAAGAAGGGAATGCAAAGCTGGTCAAATTACTCAGTGAGCTTGAGTGTTGTGGCACTGAAACACCTACGGGTTAAATAAAGACATTCAGCAAAAGGTGATGCTCGCATACCTTGATTCCCGTAGCTGGTATCTATTCCTGACCCATCCCATGATTCCACAGCACTGTCCACACTGGGCACGGTAGAGGGGTACAGGTCTGAGAGCTTGCCTGGCTTCTGTGTTGGGGAGGAGTCTTCCTCCACATCTCCCAGGTCACTCAGGTGGCTGGGGATAGGAAACTTCTTGGGACTTGATGCTGACGGGGCTTTACAGACAGAAAAGGAGGTGAAGTATGAGAGTCACTAAAGATATTCAAATACTCTGTGGCTGGAGAGTCATTTCTCTAGAAACACAAAGAGACACTAGCACATTCTTTTAGGGATTAAAATGCACTGGAAATTCTTCATTGAGATTCTCGCCCCACTCACCATCTGTCTGTTTCTTAATTTTCAAGGTGACAGTCTCTCCTGCCATCTGTAACAAATGGATGGCTTCGCTCAGAGGCTTCCCTTTCAAGCTGCTGCTGTTGATGGCTAGGATTCGGTCTCCTATGTGGATTGCACCCGTTCTGAAACACCAGACCAAAAGAGGAAAGATAGAAAAAAATATCCTGCATGCTACCGAAGACAAATTCCCACCACACTTTATACACTCATAACAATAAAGACTTGGCAAGGGTCTCTAGAAGTCACTTCTCATTTTCTTTCTCAGGGGAATGTTATAAGACGATTGCATCTGTGGTGAGTTATGCTTTCATTTCAAGTAAAATCAGAAAAATTGGTTTCATTAGTTTTGAAAATGAACTTGGGTATTTTTTTTTAAACTCCAAGAAAGCTGAGTCATTTGGGTAACCCTTTAAAAGTCCCAAGGCAATGAACTCTGTTTGAAAAAAGTAATGTACGGAATGCTCTTTCTTTCTACCACTTTATAATGGGTAGCATAGCAGGACACCAGTGGTTCATACCCTGTAATCCTAACTATTTAGGAGGCTAAGATCTGAGGATTGTAGTTTGGGCAGAGAAATCTGATAGACTCATCTCCAAATTAACTATTAAAAATGGCAGAAGTGAATGTGCTCACTTATGCAGTAGAGTGAGAGCCTTGACTGGAAAAGCTAAGGGAGAGCTTGGAATCTGAGTACTGGCACAGACATATCTATCTGTCTGTCTGTCTGTCTGTCTATACATATGTGGATACACACACACATATGGGTGTGTGTGTGTGTGTGATGACGACTTGATGGCTGATGATTTGATGATTCTTGCCCAATGATAAGCCAGAGCTATTTGAACTCATTTCCATTACCTGGACACTTATTTAAATTTCTCTGGTATTAGTTTTCCCTACTGCTACCTGAGGGGTCATTATCTCACAGGGAAGATCTGAGGGTTAAAAAGGAAAACATATGTGAAGGTGTGGCATGATGCTCAAGTAGAAAAGGAAAATAGAACGAAATTATTGACCGTCAAACTACTCACTCTAAGGTTTTTTCATCTTTATCCAATGTGAAGCAATGGATTGGAAAGTATGACACTGGTGATTATGACATCTATCTCCCCTGAGAAGCACTGGGTGCAGGGATGGTGTGAAAATTCATGTCTCTGACCCAGGACAGAGGTTAGAAAGTCTGAACCCTTTGGTTGGCCTGGCTTACTTTAAATTCAGTGAACAAAGGAGTTAACTCACAGGACTTCTGGTGACTGAGTGATCTGATCACAGCTTGCTTCTGGGGCAGTGGCAGCTGTGCTGGGCAGCAACAAAGGGGCAGCAGAGGTGACACAGGGGCACACAGGTTAGGAGGGGTTGTTAAACTAGTCTATTATTTCACTATGCCTAAGGAAGTCTCTCTGGAAAAAGTATCTCTTCACTCTCTCATAAAGAGTTTTAGTTTGTAGACTAACATACTCTATACTCTCTTCTGTATGGTTTTAAGAACTAGCTGTGAAAGAACTACTTCACTGGATCGAGTCAGTATTAATATTTGATTTGTTGTCTCTCTAAATAGATATTCAGACAGGAAAATGTCTGAAGAATACCATACTTTACATGTCTCTGCAAGTAGCAGAATATTAAACCTTCTGAGCTGCCTTGGTACCCTCAGCTCAAAGATGAAGATGTTAGCTGAGCTGCAGGTCTAAAATTCTACAATGCTAAATCTCTGTTTTGCAAACCACGGTCTTCAAGCATAAGTATAAATGAAGTATGAGAGCCACTCTTGTGCTTAGTTCATGGGAGAGCAAATCTCATGTGCCTAATAACATGTCTCAGAAAGAACTGTAAGTTAGGACAGGATGGAGAAGGGGTGAGGTGTGTGCATTCATTCAGTTCCAAGGAACAAATGGACACTGCACATTACATAGTATTGCTGAGAGGGGTCATGGACACTACACATTACATAGTATTGCTGAGAGGGGTCACTACACTTTGTTTCCTGTAATCTTTGAAGAAAAAGCCTGTATTATCCTCTCCTCCAAACATGGCAGCTAAGCACAGCACCTGTCAGGTAACAGGCTCAGCAAATGTTTGCAGAATTGAATTGGACAAGCCTTTTAACCTTCCTGAACTTTAGTCTCTTCTCAAAATGGACACACTATACAACCACCTCCAGTTGACTATAGTCAGTTTATATATTTCCGGAGAGTCATATTACTGCTAAGCCCAGGACAGCTTTGATTGCCCATAAGATGCCCTCAAAAGTCAAGTCTGCACTCAGCTTGAGTTCTCAAGCTCTTAAAATCAATCCTTCGTGCAGACTTAAAAGTCAACAGAAAAACAGACAGGGGAACATGTTGTGCAGCTGCAAGAAAGGCAGCTCCTCTCACACACATGTCTTGTTGCAATTCCTTCAAATTTTACCTTTCAGCTAATCCCCCTTTAGTGAGGCTCGAGATGATTATAGGATCAAATGGCTCTTCGGTTCCTGAGATTGTGATGCCAAGGGGTCCCCCGTAGCGTTTTAGCTCCACGGTGTAAATAATTGCTCCAGAACTTTCTTGCTCATCTGAAATAAATGCCAAGGATTTATAATTGGTTTCTTTGGAGAAAGCAAAATAGTAAGACCCATGCTTGTACATAAAGTAGAAAACTTAAGAATCATGAAAGCATTATGTCTCAGAAAGCGATGATTTGGAGAAATAGCCTTCCTTAATCTTATATTCTAACACAAGGGGAAGCCTGTCCAGACTTAGGTTGTTATTTATTTATTTATTTATTTATTTATTTATTTATTTATTTATTTATTTATTTATTTATGTCAGTTGTGGGGCTTGAACTCTGGGCCTGGGCACTGTCCCTCAGCTCTTCAGCTCAAGGCTAGTGCTCTACCACTTGAGCCACAGTGTCACTTCCTGTTTTCTGGTGGTTTATTGTCAATAAGAGTCTCATGGACTTTCCTGCTCAGGCTGGCTTTGAACCGCAATCCTCAGATCTCAGTCTCCTAAGTTGCTAACATTATAGGTGTGAACCGCTGGTAACCAGCCAGACTTAGGTTTTAAACCTCTGACTGATTCCTCTGCAGGGACTGTAGAACTCTTAATGGTTTTGAGTGCTCTTTGCCTAGCACAGTGTTTGCCCAGCATCTTTTGTGACATATGTGGTAAATATCTACAGAATAAACATGTGACTAGGAGGTATTTTGAGAGCAGTCAGTTACAAACAAGAAATTCGGCTATGGGTTTTCCATTTCTGAGCTTTATATGCAAATGAATACAGGAAAGTAGATGTGGCTCAGGGTTGGCTCAATGGTGGCATTTAAGGAGGGCTTGGAAGGAGCTGTTTCTTTGAGTCCCCTACATATACCATTCCACAGTGCCTTAGTCCTGTTGATCAATTTCTGAGTATTCAAACAGAGGCTAAAATGATTATCTCTCCTCTGCTAGTAACATAAGGAGCCACTATATTTCAGTGGTCTATACTAGGCTGCCATGTCACCATGTGCTATTTGGAAAATATTTCTGAATATGGTCTACCATAATCATTGGCCAGGAAGATGTCATGGGTCACTTGGAAGGTGATGGGTGTTTTCATTGGGCCAGAAGGTTGCATTACTTAGTCTTAGAATTCAAAGGATCATATTTGTTTATGACAGGTTTTAAAGTTTCTGAATGATTCTTTTATTCCTTGGGCCTGGGTGCTGTGAAAGGTTAAGTAGCTGTTTCATTTCTGTACCTAAAGATACAATGAAATGGTCCAGTAACTACTGTAACAAAAGAGTCAGCTTTTACAGTCAAACTGTATCATGGTGAAGTATTAATACACGTTTTATTTTTCTTTTGCAATGAGCAGCTGTTCATTTATGATATGAAACACTAAAGTAAGAAATGAAAGAAAAGCTTGAGTTAACAATTCAATTATCTGTGTGTGTAGTGAAGAATTAGGCGGAATATAAAATGAAAGGTCCATGGAGTAATGTGGGGAGCAATGGTCAGTATTTACTTCACTCCTGGTCAGAGACTGGGAGTTTTGTAATGCAGCCATCACCAGCACTTCCTGCTCTACTCATCTCAACATGATCTATTTCACGCTGAGAATTAACTAGGTGGCATACCAGGAGAAAACACTTGTTAGGGCATGTAAGGAGGTTAGATAGTTCCAGAAGAAAAATCAAGAAATTGGTAACATTTTTATTAAGAGGGACAGGTTCTATATATGGAGAAGCAATTGGATAATGTAATGGTGAATTTAGATCATGACAGAAATGGATGCTATTTCTGACTTCAATAATTGCCAGAAAACAGAATTGAAAAAGTAATCAAGACATTATATCTAAGGGAGATTATAACTGAAGGAGCTCTTTGGGGAACCCAATTCAAACAAATCAACTCTTCTTTAAAATAAAGCACATGTTCTCTCAATATGTGTGTATGTGTGTAGACACTACACAATCCTATTTCTTGAAAATATGATTACAACATGCATATTTGATAATATAAAGAATTATTGCTAGTATTTTTTAATGAAATGATGTTACTACATTATGTATTTTAAGAGCCTTTCTTTTAGAGATATGTAAGTAGTATTTGCCAGAAGAAATGACAATGTGCCTGGAATTTCTTGAAAATAATTTGGTGGGATATAAAACTATGTTGGGAGTATAGGCTGGCTTTCAGTTAATAATTGATTGCTGAGGGATGAATGACAAGTCACACTATTTATCCCTATTTTTTGTATATAGTTGAAACTTAATATTTTTTTAAGAGGTGATAACATTAGCTCATTTAGAAAGCCTTTTATGGGTACCTTGAGGAAAGAGATATTGAGTTATAGTCTACTTTTCTCTTTCCCTTGAGCCAAATTAGAGCCCAACTAGGCTCAACCCTCTACAAGGCAAGGGTCCCAGGCCCTCTACTGCCATGCACCCAAGAAAGGCCCCAGTTTTCCATAACAATAGCTTCTTCCTACACTGTTTTCCTGCTTGGGACCCAGACTTCACCTTCATTTTGCACCAGTGCTGTCAACGCAGAGATCCCTTCTGTTTTCTTCCCAGAATGTTTTTTGAAAACATCAACATGAAAAAGTTACTCTCTTCCTTAAAGCTTGTTCATGCTTTCCCAGCTCATGAAGAACAAAACACAACCCCTTTTCAAGAGTGGAGCCAGAACCTCTACTTCTCCAGTGAGACACACCAGCCTCTCTTCTAGTCCCCACTCTGAATTCACTCACCATAGAATTGCCACAGGACCTTGAATAGTACTTTTGTAATATCATCAACCTTTGCATGCTTGCTTCCTCTACACAGACATCCTTCTCCCATTTTTTCTACTGAGGAAGTTTTCATCTGACTTCAAAATTTGGCCCAGATCTCTTAGAAGGAAACTTCCAGGATCCCCAGGCTTAGGGATTTTTTGTAATACCTCATAGCGCTTGTACATTCTTCTAGTATTTCTCTTTCCTGGTCTTTATTGTTAGAATAAGATCACCTTGAATACATAGATTTTATGTTCATATCTCCATGGCTTAGAACTATGCCTGACACTAGGGCAAATTTGGAAATGAGCAAAAGGACAAGTGAATGTTAGCATATAGAGGAGTTCCTAGGAAGAGTGCTCCAGGAGAGCTGGCTCCCTGTGATGCCAAGGGGAAGTTTCCTTCTCTGAGACTGAAAACCAATGTGGCTCATTCAACATGTGAAACTAAGACCCGGGCTGCTGTTGGAGAGACCAGCAAACCTAGAACTTCTTCCTTCCATTGTTTCAAGCGCACTGAGTCAGCTTCAGGCTGAACTTCTAATTCTATTTTCATTCTTGGGACAATCTGAAAGGCCCAGCCGCTGAGGAGGAGGGCTCTGACTGCCATTTAGAAAGCCATGCTCAGCCCATTTGGGAGGTGGAAAAGCTCCAAGATACTTTCTCCTTGAGGCTGCTCCAGCTTAAAAGCCTAGAAAGATGCAGCTAGACTTGTTCAGCCAGAAGAGAAACTTTCTGCACAGGGAAAATGCAGAATCACCAGTAAGTTTAAAGCGAGCCAGAACCAGATGCTAATGATAGTATAAGCAGCTTTTATATCACGACAGAAGGTTTGTGACTATTAGTGAAGGATGGGAAAGGGGGCCAACCTACTTGCTTGTTCTGCTCAACTCTAGTTAAGAAAATTAATGGGACTACAGAACAGATGCAAAATTGCTGCCTTACTTATTTGCAATGTTATTTGCAGGCTTCTTGAGTGTTGCCTGTTTAACAAAATGAACACTGCCTGGCCTGAATCCATAATGGCAGCTGCTTTCTGTGGCCAAACAGGAGGCTTGGACTTGAGACAGGAGTCTCTGAAAGGCATATATATGCAGGTCAAGCAAAGTTCACTGCAGCTAAACATGATGGAATTGATTTTAGAATATGACTATGTGTCTCGGAGTTGGAAAGATCTGAAAAAACAAACCATTCAGAACAATATTTCCTATAGCTGCCCAATCGTTATAAGGTTACTTTACCTGGTCACATCAAAGGAATGTATTAAGAGAGAGTTTCAAGGGGTTATTAAGTGTTTTAGAGAGGAATTAAACCTTCTTTATAGAAATGATTAGTGCTAGTTTACAAAGCTAAGCCTCTTTGGGATGGTGCTTTGCTATATGTTCTACCTAGGAATTAGGTAGAGAAGTGAATTCTCAGTGTCTCAGACCTATAGGAATCACACACTCTTGAGGAGAGACCCAGTCAGCTACATTTGATAAATCTACTCAGATTTGTTCATGTACACTTGCCCCACGTTTCAGAGAACAAGTATGAAACAGAAGAAGAAATTTTTCTTGTCATAGGTTCTTTTTACAGCCCCTTCCACAGCTCCTAGTATAGTCAGCATCATTCCTGGGCACTTGTGATAAGGTATTTCTGCTATTTCATCTAAGTTTGAGGTAGGGAAAGTTCCTTTGAATCACCTAGCTTGGTTTGACACTGGTAAATGGAATATATATATATATATATATATATATATATATATATATATATATGCATTTATATATGCACATACACACATATCTGAAGGACAAATTTAGCATTAATGCTGTATTTGCATAAAACTGTACTAGAAAGGTAATTTGCTTTGGGTAGGACCAACTGCAGTGCAGCAATGTCTTTTCTATAGAGTCCATGAAGGTATTGAGTTTATGGTCTCTAAAAACAAGCTGTATGATAGAAAAAAGTATGATTTAAGTCAAGAGAGAAGTAATTTACAGCTGTATATTTGACTGACAGAAGGACAGGAATACAAAGCAGATCCTTATGGCTATATTTTATGGAATGATTTGGGAACTTCCATCCATTCTTAAAAATCCTTTAAAGTCTCTGCTTTAGGAAGGAAGCTTCAGGCTTCCTTCTCAAATCCAGCCAGATCTCCAAACTCTCTCCTCTTTAGTGACTTTAGACCTGGATATAGTCAAAGCCAAATAACAGACTTTTTTTCCCCAAAAGGGTTATTGGCAACTTTGTTGACCTGAGGGTTGAATTTCAGCCATGGTCCTGGAACTCTGGACCCATGTAAGAATCATTTGTTTCTATTAGAGTTATATTTCTGTGATGATGAAAGATGACCAAAGCAGAAACTTCTGAAAGCAGGATGTGACCAAATCCAGAGGTAGAGAAATGCCTACATCCCTAAGAACTCAAAAAGTTGTTTGGCCCTCATTAAGTAAAGCTAAAATTAACTTTAAAATCATTCTGATGATGGCTATTGACAGCATTCATTTGGCCTCACTAGGTATAAACATTATTGCTAAAATACATGAATTACCTTCTTTCATGCTTAAAATAACCATATACATAAGGTATTTATTTGCAGATAAAGAAACTGATGTTTAGAGAAGCTAATTTGTTCAAGCATCCCAGCTTGCGGTTTTGCAGTCAGTCTAATATTCTTAGTCATTTCATACTGTGGGCTAAAAACGATTAATTTTGACTCTCATGAATTTCTCATTCAACATGAGTAAAAGCAATAATCTCTAACCAGTTATTATGGATTCCCTTCAGTCCTTACAAAGCTCTCTCCAATTGGCTTCTGGGGGCAAAAGTCAAATGTCTTAAGAGAGCTTACAACAGTTGTCATGATTTAGCACCAATATACTTTTTAGTCACTTATTACCATATCATTTCCTTACTGTCCCATTTCCCAAATCCCTTCCCAGATCAAGGCTGTTAGTTTGAGCTTCTCAGGCTCAAACAGATGCCCCTATATACTCTTTCATTCTGTGAATACCCACAGCATGTGCATCATCTATTTAATTAACAGTTTTCTAATCAACTGTTCCTAGCACAGTACCTGGTACCTCATAGACACCACAATATTGATGGCATGATTGAAAACCAAACTTTCACAGCAGTCAGGAATAGTTGTTGTCAATTACTTGGTATGCTTGATGTATATGGCAGAGCAATACGATTAGTAAGTGGAAGAAAGGGTAGCATTTTAGAGCTATATTTGTTAAAGCCAACTGCAGTGTTGTCCAGCTTAAGGAAACCAAGTTATATCCAGTATGACTGAAATTTCTGTGAGATCCTGATTGATGAGGGAAGTAATCAGAAAGAATGGGAAGGAGTAAGTGGATAAAGAGAGAATAATCTGTATAATATTATTATGAGCAACATTTTAGGGAAAGATACACTGAATATTGCTATTCAGAAACATTGTATTGATCATGGATAAAAATGATTTGATGTGATAGTTCAAATTATCAGCATAATTTCAGATAATCAAACTTTTCAAATCAGTGACTGTCCTAATCACCAATGTTCATATTCAACTCAAATATATCTGAGCCAAGATCCAAGTGCAAGAGAACATAGAAAGAAGATACAAAGGAGGAAAAGAAGAGGAAGGGAAGCCATAACTGAAAATAAGATCTAGTTCTTCCAGTACTCAGTTGCTGTTTCTGAAACCCCTGCCAATGCATCTGCACAGCTTGGAACTGGACTTGCTGCCAACTGTGTACAGCATACATATTTATCTCTGGCTTGGCATCTTCACTCTGCAAGGAAGGTAGCTGAGAACTACTTAGCTAGGCAAATTATGCTAAGTAGGTTTCTCCACAGGGCTTTACCTCTTCGTTAAGATGGAATCCAGATGATTCTGGAGAGTTTAGCCCTCTCTTAAAATGAACCCCCCAAATCAAGTGCAGTTGAAGCAAACTGGCAAGGAGAAGAATGCAAATACTGGCACTGAAAAATCAGTTAGCTGGGAAATAATAAGTAAAAACCTGGGCATTCTTTTAAACATTGGTTATAAATATTGGATATAATCATTGTCAACTATTCAATGGGTATAACTACTGATCTTTTATTTTTTTAAAAGAACTTTATTTGGGAACCTTAGGAATTACAATTAGGGAAACATTGGATATGTGATTTGAAAGAGACAGGGAGAGTAGGAGCTTTTTTTTTTTTTTTTATCCTGGGGCCTAAACTCTGGGCCTGGGCACTGTCTCTAAACTCTTTAGCTCAAGGTGAGTGCTCTACCACTTGAGCCACAGCACCACTGCCACAGTGTCACTTCTGGCTTTTTCTGCTTATGTGGTGCTGAGGAGTCGAGCCCAGGGCCTCATGCATGCAAGGCAAGCACTCTACCACTGACTGAGCCACCTTCCCAGTCCACTATTGATCTTTTAAAACACTGAACAGAAATCACGAACACATGACATAGATGACATGACCACATGGACTCTAGATATAGAGGATTTGGTTGTGGAGTGAGTGTAGATCACTGATAAGAATTCATTTTTGGTTAGTATTATGATTTGGATCTTAAGTGTCTCCAAAGGAACACATGCTAATGCTTTGTGTCACTTTGTGACACGTTAGGCTTTAGAACCTTCAGGAAGTGGAGCCTGTAGGAGACTGATAGGTTTTTGGAGTATGTACTTACATGAAATAGATAATGGGACCTTCCCCACTTTGTTTCCTGATTCTATAAAGTAAAAGTTTTGCCCTGAAATCTCTGAAACTATGAGCCAGAATAAACCTTTCTTTTTTTAAAGTTGCTTTTTCAGGTAATTTGTCACAGTGACACAAAGTTGACTAATGCAGCTGGGATGAAATTACATATTCATATATATTCATAACATATATATGAATTCATGAATATGCAATTTCATGCTACATGTATTCCAATCCAAATGGTTTTGTATACATAAAAACAGTCATGACTTACACATCTAATTGTTTTATCTTATATCGTAAAATATACAAACCAATGTCATAGAATATTCCTGAATAATAGGTTTCTTTCTCTTCTCCTCTGTATATATGTGTTCCTACTTCAGTTCTAAATGCAACAACTTAGAACCAGTTCTTATGATTTGCATATAAAAATGTCTCTCTGACAGGTTCATGTATTGAGCTCTTGGTTCCCAGCTGGTGGCACTATTTTTGGAGATTCTCTACCTTTAAGAAGTGGAACCTATTGAAAGGAACTTGGTTACGGGGGCTGTGTCACTGGGTGCTGTCTCTTATTCTAGGGTTTCCATGTTGTTCTCTTTGCTTCCTGTCCACCATGAGATGAGTAGTCTCTGCCACATGTTCTTACTGCCATGATGCTGGTTGCTCTACTCTGTCATACCCTTGCTCTCCCTGCCATGAAAGCTCTGAAATCATGAGCTAAAGTATTCCCTGCTTTAGGTTTTTAACGTTAGGTATGTGATCACAGTGATGAGGAAAGTAACTAACACAATTCCTGTGTCTGTTCACATGCCCATTATATTTGTTATGGTAACTATGTGATTTAATTAATCATACATATTTTATGAAACAGCTATGTTATTGTATAAAATAGCTATAGTTATTGTATAAAATATAACCAAATGCATTAGATAAAAATCTACTGCCAATTACATAGAGGGAAAATGCTACAACATTGGAAAAATTAAAAATCAAGGCGAGTAAACAATAAGACAGCTTCAAGTTGTTTAAAACAAAATGGTAGGGCTGGGATGTAATTCAATGGCAAAGTGCTTGTCTAGCAAGTGGAATGTCCTGGGTTTGATCTCCAGTACCAAAAAGAGAAGACAAAAAATTGTATTGAAAACAAAACAGCAAGAAGTTCTGACTGTAGATAACAATAATGTATTGTTTATTTCAGAGATCTCGAATAACTTGGGAAGCTCTCACAATAAAGACATTTTATTTGAGGAGATAGTTATTTTTAACATGATCTAAACATTCTATAAAGTATTCAGGTATCTAAATTTATTACCTTTTTCACACACATAATTTTAATGTTGTTCTCTATCAGTTAAAATGCATTTAGTTTAAGGAGAAAACAAAAGGAAACCAGAAATTATTATGCTTTGAATATGAAGTACCCCTCAAATGGCTCAGGTATTGAAGATAAGGTCCCCAGTTTGGAGTGCTGAAATGTGATAGGATCATGAGGTCACTAACTTTACTAACATATTAATAATGCACTGACAAGTTCTGCCTCATCACACTCCAGAAATAACAGGGCTAGCTGGCCGGAAACCAGAGCGTGGATTGAAACCTATGAAAAATTAAGACAAAGTAAACCCTTCTTCCTTCAAATTGTTTTAAGGAAAAATTTTGTGACAGTGGCAGAAAGCTAACATAGACTATTGACACCAAGCAGTAAGGTCATTTTCATGCCCCTGTAAATGATTTAGGGAAGAATTTGAAAGATTCTGAAAGATTTTGAAAGACTCAGGTTAAAAAAAATTAGAATGCTGTCAGCAGAACCTAGTGGATGATTATGATGGGATCTTAGAAGACCAGAATGCCAAAGGAATGTGGATGAATGCAAGCATTCTCTTTGGACCTTGATTAGAGGTCATTTATAAGGTATTTTGCCAAAAAAACTTGTCTATATTTTATCTGTGCCCTGAGACTGTTTGTTTGTATTTATTGCTAATGTACTAATTAAGCTGTTGGAGGAAAGTTCCAGACAGACCAGCATTTAGGCATTGCATGGGGGGAAGAGGGAGGATTGCTGGATGCTTTTAAGAAGGTTTACAGTGAGAATCAAAAGGAAAAATGGTGAGCAGAAAGATTAGGAAACCTTGTAGTTTGACTAGAAAAAGGAGTCCATTTAAACTTGAAACCAAGGAAGGCATGGTTGGTGAAGACATTAGCATCTTAAAAAAATGCTCAGGGATGGAGATATGGCTTAGTGGTAGAGCGCTTGCCTACCACGCATGAAGCCCTGGGTTTGATTCCTCAGTACCACATAAACAAAAAAAGCCAGAAGCTGTGGTTCAAGTGGTAGAGCCTTGGGCAAAAGAAGCACAGGGACAGTGCCCAGGCCTTGAGTCCAAAGCCCCAGAAGTGGCAACAAACAAACAAACAAACAAAAAACAACAGCTAAGCCAAAACTTTATATCAGGGATAAAAGGAAGCATGTTCTGAGGGCTCATGGATTAGCTGGATTTTACCAAAGGCAGGCTCAAAGACATTTCTTCAAGAAGATGTTCCAGGATAACCCAGTGTACACAGAACTGCTTAGAGAAGTATTTCTCCAAGTTCTGCCATCTGGGTACTCAGGAGCTACTGCTGCCATGGTCCAGGTGGGCCTGGCCACTGTTCAAGCTGGCTACAGTCCTCAATGTTGCCCAGGCAATGTTGGTTTTGCAGTCAGGTACAACCCAAGCATTATGAGAGCATGGAGATTTTCACCAGGACAGGCAAGGCTGGGTTAGAATCCCCATGAGCAGCACAAGAAGGTGATTGATACATGAAGCTGTGAGGGTGAAGGCAAAGCTGCAACAGAGATCCTAGGAAGTTAAAAATGTCAGGAACATGGACCATCTGTATGGATGGTCACAACAGCAAGCAAACCCACCCCAGGAGGAAGGTCTTGTAGAATACAGCTGAGCAGGATGCAGGGGTTAAGCCCTTTGGAACTCACCTAACCCAGAAGGTGAAGAGAATTTATTGTTTTCCCTGTTAGGTTTTGGTCCCATCCCTCCTTTTTATGGTCCTGTTCATTTTTGTAATAGAAGTATTTACTCTGTGCCATTGTATCTCAAATGTATGGAACTTATTTTCACCCAGGGGTTCACAGCTAAGAAGCTGCCATGAGTTTTAGGAGACTTTGAACTTGGACTTCTGAGCACTGCTGAAACTGTAGAGGATTTGATGACACTTGAAACAGACTGAAAGGATTTTGCATTAGAGATGGACAGAAGCCATTGGAACCAGGAAAGGCATTGACTTTACCCATAAGATTAGAAAAGTTTTAAACTAAATATTTAGAATCTGGTTATTTATCACTTTCTATAATCTCCTGATGTTAGCTAACTCTTTCAATTAATTGACCTTTCCGAGACAGCTTCACACTGCTACTATAACCAAATAAAAGGGCTTCTTTTGCCAGGCTACTAAAGGTTTTGCTCTTTGCATCACTGGAAGTTTGTTAGAAATGCAGAATCTCACATCATACACCTGGGGACAGCACCTAGAATCTGTGTTTTCATAAGCTCCCCAGCTCCACTAGCATCAGAATCATTGCTCCACATCTACTGTATTCACATATTACTGGAGGCCATGTTGCTCCCCAAATAGACAGAGTTCTTTTGGGAAGCATCATAGAAAAAAAATGCATCAAAAGTTTCCTTTACATTCTGATTCTGTAATTATACTTTTAGAAATATTTCATGAGGAAACAATTAAAAAAACGCAAATTTAAATAAAGATATTGATACATTAGAAATACCATGATACTACTATCTGCAATGAAGCTATTACGAATAACAAAGACAGATGTTAGGTAGCTGTAAAATGGTAAAATTTAAAATATAAAGTTAAAAGTGCAAATTCCACTATGATTATAATTATATAATATTGATATCAACAACAATATGAAAATGACTTCTACTGCATTAGGGTAGGGCAGTGGTGATTTGGTTTTCATCATTAAACTTATGTTATTATAATTCCGATCATACTCATAATGAAAGAATCTTAATTATCTCCCTTAAAAGCCCCATTATTTAAAATTCATTCTACCCTCTCAACATCCAATTTGAAGACTCAACTATGTAAAACCCTTCTGCAATGTCACTAGCCAGCTGTTGTGTGTAAAACATCAGAATCTGTTTGACAGCAGGGCAGTGAGGAAAATCAGACTTCAGCGAGGATGCTATCGATACCTGAATTATCTTCATCTTTGCGGATCTTGAGCTTCACCAGGTCTTCGCACTGCTGGAGGATCTGGACCGCATCTTCCATGGAACAGTTGTCCAACCGGATATTATCTATGGCAAGCAGTTTATCCCCTAGTTCTAAGGTCCCAGTTCTGTTAGGAAGTGCACAGAAACAAGTGACCCATGATGAATACTTAAGTCAGCCCTTTAAAAAGGCATTAAATATAAGGCAGCTTTATGGTGATCTTTAGATAAAAAGAGGTGCTTCAACTATTTTCAAATCGCGTTTTGCTGACAAACATCCCTTTATGTCCCTACCCAGTCTTTTTTGAGATGACTGTGGTGCCATTAAGTTATAGAGCATTAAAAGCACTTTTTCTTATGTTTCCTTCAATTAAGCCATCCATCTAAGCCTTCAGAAAGTCAAAGGTTCCTGGGAAGGTAGATCACAGACAGGGATTAGTAGACATGGGAGTGTCCTTGTAATCCTTCATATTGTCACATCACTCTAGATCATTTGCAACTGGATACTAGGAGAGGGTTGGGGGGAGTCAAGGTGAAATGGACTTAGTGGAGAACTGAGTTTTGGAATCTGTGTCGTTTGCACCTGTACATGAACACTCACCGTGGCTGGATTAGGAGGAAAATGTGTAGAGAAGTCTGATGTATTTACTTGGAAAGTGACTCAGAGTATAACGCTGGCCCTGGACCCGTGTAGGTTTGTTGAAAGTTTTTAAGGTCAATAGTACAATCAGAAAAATAATTAGAATGTAGTATCCATGTGTTATATGTGTAAACTAGATACATGACTTCAAGGTTGTCCTTTACATATGTCTGTGATAGAGACTGCCAATCTTTCCCCCGTATCCATTCTCCCTTCCTTGTTCTGGGTCACCCTTAGAACGAATGTTCCAGACTCTCAGCATCACTTTCTGCCTCCTACCCTCCATCTATAGCCAAGAAATGTTGGTGATTGGCAAACAGGTATGATGGCTAACCCATCCTGGATTGTATGCTTCCCTCCTGGCAGCCAAATGAAGTAGACCTCCATCCTTTTCTTTTCTTTTTACATTTGAGCATTCTCACATACAAGTTACCATTTTGAAACAGTTAATAATTGGCTTATTGTGTCATGTTTTGTCCTGGAGTCTGCTCTTTCATCAGGCCATAAATGTGTCAGGCTTTGGATATTTGGTATCATTGTTCACAACATTTAGGTCAGAGGGAAGGTAAGGACAGAAAATGCCCACTAACATGGGAGTGGGTAGAAAGGGACATAGCAAAAGTTGTACATCTTGTTCCATCTGCCAAATGCATGTACCCTTGTGGCTGTGGCCCAGAGCATGGCCCCCTATATCCATCCAATTTCAAACATCAGTCTTAACTTAATCCAAAATATTTATGTTTCTTCTTATAGCAGCTGAGCTTATACTTGAGTTTATACCTGACTCAACTCATACAATGCCGTTCCTAATTTTGATTGTTAAAATATTTTTTTAGTGAATTCAACAGATGGGATCTTTAAGTCGTAAGTTGAAGAGTAAAAGGAAAGTCTTATTTCAGTAAGATTTTCAGTAAATTGAAATATTGAATACTTTCAGCAATATTGAAATAACAGTGCTATTTCAGTTATTTCAGTAAAAAAGGAATTTTTATGTGTGAAATAAAAAGTTTCAACTCCCTTATTTTGATGATATATAGGAGCAAAATAGTAGACGTTTACATTACCGTAGAGTCAAGAATTTTGCTTGCCCCAAGGTGAACAGAGAATCATCTAACAAAACTGCCCCATAAGCTATGGTGTTTTTGAGAGGTACTTTTTACAAGTAGGCCTACTTTCTGGGTTCTTCCTAGAAAATAGAAGATGGAGATGATTGGTGAAGAAGCATCCATGCTGAATTCTGGAAAGACCCTCAAAATATTTTCAGCTAATTATTGCCTGCTCTGAGGTAATAAATAGAAATAAAGAGAAAGGAAAGATCTATATAATCATTGCTGCTAGGGATAACACATATGACTGACTAGTAATGGCTGCCTGGAAAATGAGAGAAGAGAGGGTATGATATATTATCAACATCTATCTTGAGATAAGTTTTGCTTACATTAAGGAATAGTTTGGAATATACTAAGAAATACATTTGCCTTACCTGTGTGCCACACTCCCTTTCTTGATATCTGAAATGACAAGGGGGTCACCTGGTTTTCTACTGGATGGTGCTGAAATGATGAAAACAGAACAGTCAGGATCACCAGCCTTGTCTATCCCCACTTATTTATATTAACTTACTACAAGTAGTTTGTATGTAAATCAAAACTTTTATAAATGTATTTATATACTTAAATAGCAAATCAAAGTCATTTAAAATTGCAGTTGGAAAGCAATTGGGGAGCTATCCATCACATTTCTTTCCTTCCTTCCTTCCTTCCTTCCTTCCTTTCTTTCTTCTTTCTTCCTTCCTTCCTTTCTCTCTTTTTCCTTCCTTCCTTTCTTCTTTTTCTTTCTTTCTTCCTTCCTTCCTTTCTCTTTCATTTCTTTCTTTCCTTCCTTCCTTCCTTTCTCTTTCATTTCTTTCTTTCCTTCCCTCCTTCCTTCCTTCCTTTCTTTCCTTCTCTTTCTTTCTTTCCTTCTTTCTTTCTTTCTTTCTTTCTTTCCTTCTCTTTCTTTCTTTCCTTCTCTTTCTTTCTTTCTTTCTTTCTTTCTTCCTTTCTTTCTTTCTTCCTTCCTTCCTTCCTTCCTTCCTGCTAGGACTTGATCTTGAACTCAGGGTCCAGGCACTGTTAGTTTTTTTGCTCAAGATTAACACTCTACTACTTGAACTACATCTCTACTTCTGGTTATTTGGAGACAAGAATCACATGATCTTTTTCCTGACTGGACTGATTTCTGTGATTTTCAGATCACAGACTCCTGAGTAGACAGGATTACAGGCCTGAGCCAACAGTGCCTGGCTTTATATTTGTTAAATAATCTGTGATTATCAAGAGAGGAATCCAACAGAGTTGGTATTTCAACAGAAGAATATGAAAATAAGTTTGGACAACCCTTTGATGGTATTATGAGCCTGCTTTCCACTCCGTCTGCCATTACCTCCTAGTGACAAGGTAGTGCACTTAAGTGTATAATCATGAAAGTTCTTCTTTTCAAAAAAAAAAAAAAAACAACCTTTTGACACATGAACTGTAAGTCTTTAAATTCTGCTCACAAATTTATACCTAGAAAGCCCTGAAATGTTCTGGGATGCAGTTACTCCATTTGATTGACTAATAAATATTCCATTGCTAGCTAATATTTTGATATTCTAAATATGGACAGGTAATATTTATTAAACGTAGATAAAGCATTATTCTGCACAATGGACAAACATTTCAACAAACAGTGCCATTTGATATTAGTGAAAAACAATTAGAAATGAGCTGACATAATTCAGAAAATGAATTACAGTCTGTATAAGTACAAAACTTGATAAAGTTTCATCTAATTTAAGAGTTTGCTACTTAAAATTAGCCAGACCAACATTTGTAAAAAGAAAAAAATACAAAATCATTGGATCTGAGAAGAGATGTTTTGCCAACCTAAAGCCTGGAATGATTTCCTTATAGACATCATTAAAAGGCCCCTAAAGTAAGATTTTATCACAAGCAGTCTGCTCATCCCATAATAATCATAAAACCATATTATATTCCATAATCCCATTTGAATCCTAGGAAAATGTTTATGCACAAGAACAGATGGTTCAATATTTCAATACAACATTTAAAAGAAAAGCAAACACATATACACCTGGCCTACTATCTAAATTAGTTAAAGAGACTTTAATCATTATTTTTAGCTGTTATCAAACTGTCTGAAAAGTTCCAATCATTGCACTGAATTTGTTATTTAAACTTTCATTAAATGATCTGATATAATTTCTATAGAGAAATTGAAATGTATACAGTTTTACTCCTATCAATTTCCCAAAGTGTAAACAGGTCTGGGGCATAGGACAAAAAATAAAGACTTTTTTAACATAAGTTTTTTATTGTAAAAATACTGTACAGAGGGGTTACCGTTACATGAGCAGTGTAATGAGTACATTTCTTATCAAGCATTGTTATTATCAACAAGTATCACTTCTCTAGTATCTGTCAGTGAATTTGCACAGTATTTTGTCAAATTGCAGAAACTATTACATAGGACTCAAATGTTTCCTTTGCCTTAAAAAATTGTATGTTTCACTGGAATGGTTTGTAAACATGATATCTAGTTGCATGCATCCATTTTCCTGAAAATTATATAATTTTATTCCTCTTTATGAGTGAATGATACTCTGTTGTAAATAGAGTGTATATCTATGTGGATAGATATATGTATATATCACTTATGAGATATATAGTTGGCCAAGATTTTCTTCCATTCTCTAGGTTGTCTCCTCATTCTTGCAATTGTTTCCTTTGATGTGCAGAGCATTTTTGATTTGATATAATCCCATTTGTCAGTTCTTATTCTTGTTTTCTAATTTATTATAGTCCTAATCAGAAAGTGTTGTCTTCTGAACAACAACTTCTATTAACTGCCTTTCTATCTTCATGTGTTTCCCCTGGCTTCCTGTAGCAGTTTCAAAGTTCAAGATCTTATATTTTAATTGATCTTTGTATAGGGTGAAAGGAACCTAGTTTAAGTCTTTTTTTCCAGAATCATTTGTAGAAGAAGCCACACACACACACACACACACACACACACACACACATGCACACAAACACACACATGATGTATATATTTATGTATATGTTTGAGAATATATATTGCCATTTAACAAAGCACTTTATGATGTGTCATTCTTTCAACATTCTCACCCACCCTTTCTGACACATTCTTCCCTTACTTTTTCCCTTTCCTTACATTCTCACTTGCCTTTCATCTTCTTCCATCTACCCCTATTGTCTTTGCCCCACCCCACATTTTGCAAGGACCCATTTCCTAGTGCTTATTTTGTTGGGCTTTGACTTGGCTTTTATAAGGAATTACACTATTTAAATTCTCTCTTGCCTCAACCATATTTCAGTTAATACATTTGTAACACTTGCAAAGCACCCAACCTCTTTAAAGGTTTATAGGACAATTCTAGCTTCCACATATGGATGAAGTTATGTAACATTTGTTTCTCTGGACATGACATACTACACTTACTATAATTTTTTCCAAGTCTTTCCATTTTTTTTAACAAATGATACAGTACCAGTAAAATTCCATTTTGATCCATTTATCCATTAATGGGTATCAGGGCTGATTCCATGCTTTGACTATGGTGAATAGTGTTGCAATGAACATGGTTGTGCTGGTGGCTTTAGTGTAACCTGGTTTGTGATCTTTTGGATAAATGCCAGAAATGGAATTGCTAGGTCACAGGGAAATTTTAGTTTTTTTTTTTTTAGGAATCTCCTTATTGCTTTCCAGACCAAACAAGCTTACCATTCCACCAACAGGGTAATAAGGGTTCCTTTTTTGCCACATCCTCACCAGTATCTATTATTTTTTTTTATTGTGAGAATACCATACAGAGGAGTTACAATTACATGGGCAAGATAACTAGTACATTTCCTATCAAGCATTGTTGCCTCCTCTTTGTATCCCCTTCCCATCCCTTCCCATACTCCCCCTCTCCCCTCAACTGATCCTCCCCCCCCCACAAAAGTTGTAAAGTTCGTTTTTCGATATAATAACTTGTACATCTCATTGTTGCAATGGGTCCACCTGTAACCAGTATCTATTATTGCTTGCTTTGTTGATAATGGTCAACTGGGATGAGGTGGAATCACAGTGTTGTTTTGATTTATATCTCCTTTATGGCCAGAGATACTGAGCATTTTTATCTATTGGCCATTTTTACTTTTTCTTCTGACAAGTCTTTCTTTAGGTCATTGGGTGGTTTGCTCTTTGCTGTGTTTTTAAGCTCTGTGTATATTCTGGATATTAGGCTCATGCCTGATATATTGCTGGCAAAAATCTCCCATTCTATAGGCTTTGTGGCTTATTGGCTATGTCTATTTCTGCACAAAAACTTTTGATGCAATCCCATTTATCAAGTCTTTCTTTAATTTGTTTTGTTTTTGGATCTTTACTCAGAAAGTTTCTCCCTGTGCTAAGGAGGCCTAGTGTTTCTCCTACTTCTTCTGCTAACAGTTTCATGGTTTCATGTCTTACATTGAGGTCTTTGACCCATTTTGCATTAATGCTTGTGCAAGGTGATATGTTAAGGATCTAGCTTCAGTTTTCTGAATGCATCAGCATTGTGGTCTGACAGGGCATAGGGGTAACTTTGATTTCCTTGAATTTGTAGATACTTGATTTGTTACCTAGGATATGGTCCTAGAAGAATGCTCCATGGACTGTTGAGAAGAATGTATAATGTGATACTGCTGGTGGAATATTCTGTAGACATGTGTCAGGGTTAGCTGGTCAATGCAGTTATTTAGCTCTGAGGTTTCTTTGCTGAGTTTTTACCTAGATGATCTATCCAAAAGTGATAATGGTGTGCTGAAGTTGCCAACACTCAATATGTCTGGATCTATGTATGATTGTAGGTTATCTGGTATTTATTTGATGAAGTTGGGAGTGCCAGCATTTAGTGCATGTATGTTTAGGATTGTTATGTCCTCTTGTTTTCTCCAATATATGTTTTTGGAAACACTGTCAGTAATCATATGGCTATAGCTGTGTGGACTTCTAGTCTTCTTTCCTTTTCCATTGGTCCTGTGCCAGTACCATGCTGTTCATGTTACTATAGCTCTCTAGTATAATTTGAACTATGGTATTATAATTCACTCAGCATTGCTTTTTTTTTGCTCCAGATTGCTTTAGCCATTTAGGATCTATTGTATATACATATGAATTTCAGGATTTCTTTCTTTTTTTTTTTTGAAGAATGCCACTGCTATTTTGTTGGAATTGCACTGAATGTGTAGATTGCTTTTGGTAGTAGTCATTTCATAATATTGATATTGCTAATCCATGAACATAGAAAATCTTTAGAATTATTTTCTTCAATTTCTATCATTAATGTTTTATAGCTTTTATTGTAGGTAAGCTTATTCCTGGGTATTTTCTGAGGCTATTGTGAATAGGATAATTATCTTGATTTCTTTCTCAGCAAGTTTGTTACTGATGTATAGAAAAGCTATGCATTTTGTGAGTTGATATTTATATCTTGATAGTATTTATCAGATCCAGAGTTTTGGGTGCAGTCTTTAGGGTCTTTTAAGCACAAGATCACAGTATCCACAAATAAGGATAATTTCTTACCTTCATTTTTAATTTCTATCCCCTTCTTTCTTTGTCATATTACTCTGCCTATGAATGTAAGTGCTACATCAACAGAGTAGAGAGAGTGGATACTTGCTGAAGAAAAACAATTATCAGACAATGTAGAAAATGACAACTGGTACTGAATGACTTTTTCTGTATTTGAAGAAATGTTCTGAATTTCAAAGCAAGTTAAATGTGAATCCACAAAACAGTCCAAGAATTTTCTATAATAAAGTCATTTGCCAAACTTAGTTTTCTGTCACTGTAATTGGCTCAAAGAATCTGATGAAGTCTCTAAACTACACTGGAGAGATTCTTACTATCTCTCTCTTTCAGCTTTAATTGAATGGTAGCCATACACTTGATGCATGGCAAGTAAAACAAGTTGTTTAATTTGAAATGGAATAGTAAGTAAAGTTTTAATTGCAAGATTAGCAAAAAAAACTTGTAAATATTCTTGACTTTGTAAGTACTCTTAAAAACTTGGTGGTTGGGGGTGACAGATATTTTGTGCTTGTCATAAAAGTAGCATTGGTTCTCTCTTTCTAAAAATATATCATCTAATATATCTCTAAATATGTATCATATATTTTTACATATTTAATATTTATTTATTATATATGTGTGTATATTAGCAAGCTTTTGTTCCTGAAAACAATTCAGTCACAGCTACAAAAGAATGGCAACAGATTAACTGAACTCATGAAATGATGCTTTTTGCTTTTCTTATATAGGATCTGGGAAGATTCATCAATCAGATGGCGACAGGGCTGAGTGCAAGAGTGATAAAGCCTGCAGAATGGGTGTAGCTCCCGGCTTTTCCTTTTATTAGCTCTTTGGAGGTTACCCATCTGAGTACTGTCCTCTGTAAAATAGGGATAAATATCAAAGAGATGCTATGAGAATTAAATAAGAAAACACATAAATTGCACAGTGCCATGCCCTGCACATAACAGACACCAATACCTGTAAATAAAAGATTCAAAGACATCACCAATGTAAAAAAGACTCCAAGTGGGGCTGGGAAGGTGGCTCAGTGGGAGAGTGCTTGCCTTGCATGCATGAGGCCCTGGGTTCAATTCCTCAGCACCACATAAGCAGAAAAAAAAAGCCGGAAGTGGCTCTGTGGCTCAAGTGGTAGAGTGCTAGCCTTGAGCTGAAGAGCTGAGGGACAGCGCCCAGGCCCAGAATTCAGGCCCCATGACCTGACTCCCCACCCCCTCCCCCCAAAAAAAGACTCCATGTGACAGACACAACTAGGCCTTTCTGAATTGAAAGGCAAGGGGGTTGTCCTGGAAGAGCTGATTCCTGACTAATGTGAGTGTGAGGGCATGGAATGTGGCTTCCTGTTTCAACTGAATCCTTCTGCTAGGTCATTCCACTTTATTTGCTATAATAAATCACTCTATATTATAGCAATAAGATCAATAAATTAATGTCTGATGCTAATGTACTGCAAATGTTTCATCAGGAACCTGAGAAAATTAGTCTAAAACTGTTCACCATCTCCAAAATCAGAAGGGCTCATTTCTCAGGCAATTAGGTCTAGAGAGTGCACCCTAATGGCTTTCATAATATGTATGCTTCCCATGATGGAGGATTACTTCTTAGTACTCAGAGGTTTTTCACAAGGTGAATAAGACAAAATGATTTTGTGCAGAGTGAGGATAATACTGCAGTGCAAATAACATTTACAGCAAATAACATTTACAGTAAATAACATTGTGTTTGAAAAGAGGTTCCCTGGATTTCTTTCTTAAGCGAGATGACTATAGCTAACACTAGATTTTTTTTGGTACCAGGGTTTGAATTCAGGACCTTTCTCTTGCTCAGCTTGCTCACTTGACTGGTACTCTACTACTTGAGTCATGCATCCAGCCCTGCATTTTGCTGGTTATTTTGGAGGCAGAGTCTCACAGGTTTTTCTGCCCCCATGAGCTTTCAACTGTGATCTTTCAGATCTCAGCCTTGAAAGGCTAGGATTAAAGGCATGAGACACCAGTGCTTAGCTCTGGACAATAGATTTTTATCATCTATAGCTGTGTTTAAAGTATTTCACAAGACCCTGTGTGAAAGTCAGTAATGATCATCACACTAACATTCTTTTAGGCTCAGAATGCATTCTAGGCCTTCTGCATACATAAATTCATTTAATCTTTTTAAAAGTCCTATGCAGAAGGAAATATGCACAACACAGATGAGGAAACTGGGGTAAAAAGGGCTAGCTAATCAGGGAGTGAGACATTATTTGCTTTAAATTGTCCCTCTTGAACATTTTCAAGTTAAGCCTTCTTTTTTTTTTTATTGTGAAAATACCATACAGAGGGGTTACAATTACATGGGCAAGGTAATGAGTACATTTCTTATCAAGCATTGTAGCCTCCTCAAGTTAAGCCTTCTTTAATCCATGCAATTGCCCTTTTATTTTTATTTCCTATAAAATTTAGCAAGATTTATTTTAGTCAAACAGAATGATGTTGGGAGAAAAAGGAAAGGAGGAAAGAGGCATCTCCTGCTCTACATGTAGGAGTTGCAAGTGAATACTCAACATGGTGATTCTCATATCGGACATTCATGTATTAGGAGTCCACTCATTTTGTTTTATTTCCAAGGGACAGTAGGTATAGAGTGTGTCTGTTAACCAAAATCATCTTGTTGCTGTTGTAAAAAACATTGAAACAAATGATCTAGGCCAAAAAATCTAGGTCTGTAAAACACAGAACCAATAGTTGTAATTTTAGGACATGCATTTGCCTATCACCTAGTGTAATGTTCTGCCTACCTACTGAATTTGCAAAACATCTGCATTTATCACCTCCCTTAAAAGTTCATCTAAGTTCAGTTGGACAGCCCAATTTCATACTACCAAATTGAAATTCTTTTTACTTCTTCTTCTTTGAGTCATTGTCATAAACACTGTGCATGGAGGCTTTGACCTAGCCCCCTCATTCTTTCTTGAAGGGACCACTTTGTGTCATGGCATGCCCGCTGTATCTCTTTGGGTCTTTATGCATTTTATTGCATTGATGGATAAACTTAAGTCTATGGCTTTTGAAAGCACAAAAGTAACCCTCAATTCTCATTCCATAAAAGTCCATTGGTAATGAAAATTTCAAAGTTGTTTTACCAAAGTAGTTATAAAAGTAGAGCCTGAGGAAGGAAGAGAATTAAACACATTTATATACTCTGCTTTTCCTTTTGGATTGGTTAACCAAATAACCTGTACCTTGAAGGAATTCAGAAATTTACCCCAGTAAGCAAAACTGTTTTAGTCTTGTGAAATAGATTACAGATATATAGCAGATACATGGAAAGACAGCCTTAGGAGTTAATGTGATTTTTCCATTAGAGTATTGTTTTATTGTATTCATTAAATAGGAGAGTTAATCTATAGTATACTAAAGTGTGGGAAACCATATATATTTTTCTGCTTGGCTAGATTCAGGGCTTTGTATTCTTGCTTGGCTTTTGTGTTCAAGGCTGATGCTCTGCCACTTGAGCAACCCCTCTACTTCTGGATTTTTAGAGATAAGAGTCTATTGGATTTTCCTGACTGTGTTGGCTTTGAACCACAGTCCTCAGATCTCAGCCTCCAGAGTAGCTAGGATTACAGACAAGAGCTACAGGCATCAGGCTGAGACATTTTCTGAGTATTTACTTATCTCTTGCTAGACACTATACAAGGTATATAAATGCTGTGTTATTTGACACGCAAGACAACCCTATATTTTGAAGATATCTTTGTTTCATTTTACAAATAGAAAAATATAAGAGCAGAGAGAACTGAAAGAGCTTGCACCTTTTACAAGGATAGTAGGTGCCCTCAGAGTGACTGGCTACACAGCTCTGCACCTGACCCTGAAGCTGGGCAGGGACCCTTAAGAGCATTCCTTGTACCTGGAAAGCATTTGCAACACAGTTTTCTACTCTGTTTAAAAATTGTGTATTTACAAAGAGACCAGTTTTACTTACAGCTGATGGTTATTCCAAGTTCCACGTTGTGCTTCTTAGGGAGCTTTACGTGAAAGGTTCCACTGCTTGGGATGACAGATTCTGCAATTTTGAAACAAAAAAAAGTGTTTATAAAATACCAGTAAGCCTGGAGCACCAATCAATGAAAATGTATCTGGAGTACTTGTATCATGACCACTAGCATAGTAGTCATGATGCAAGTTGAAGCAAGGTGATCAGCTATGAAAGCCTAGCAAACCAAGCTCCTGATGACGAACACATGTTTTGCCACATTTGCAGGATGTGCAGCAACAGTTTGGTGTTTCTCAAGCAGAGTATAATCGGCAAATATAATACACTGATTTCCTAAATCATCCTAGATTTATGACATCAGTATTTCTGAAAATGAAGCCTGGAGCCCTGGATGTATGGGCATGCTAAAGCTATGTGCTTCCTTCACAACCATCATTTCCCAGAGTTTTACTATTCAACAGTTCTTTCCTCTTGACTTGTTAGAAGGCAGCTAGAGAAATATATTTCAGGAGAGATGTCAATTTGCTGTGATGGCTGTTGATTGGAGATGAGGGAAGAGAGAGGCCTTAATGTGTAATGTCAGCAATGATTTGATGATAAGAGGAGTATAAGCAGAAATGATATTCAAAATGTTTCACACCCAGAACAGTATTGACAGTGACCAGCTATACTAGACACTTACTACAGAGCTGGGGCCCTGGAGGCCTCAATTGAAATAAGAGTAAACTTTTGGTTTCTGGATTCTGGGTTGCTCAAGGAAGTCCCAGAGATAATCAGGGGTCCTTGTAGGTGGGTACAGATACTGACCATCCAGTATAGAAGTACATAAACCAGTACTGTAGCAACAGAGTGAAACCAGTATGCACTGGTTGATTTTTGGTGCTCCATACAACTCTGCTGATTTCACAGGTCTTGACTGGTAGCTGAGAATGCAAGCAACTGCTACAGATTCTTACATGTACTCTTAACATTCATTTTATAATCTGGAGACCTTTAATTAGTGGTCAATGAAAATATACTCAGAAGAAAAGGCACCTAACTTATACTAACTTGCTAAAGATTACAATCGCCTCTCACAGGTTATGGTTATCAAGAGTAATGGGGACAATCAAGAGTAAAGGAAACATTAGCACAAGGAAGAATTATAGGACAGCCCAACTAAACTACGCTTACCAATTCATTAGATTGGATTCAAGGCTAGCTTCCCACCTAGACCACAAAGAATGGGATATGGGTAGAGTTACTAGACTCTCAGGCATCTAGTCCAATTGTTCATCATGTTTCAAACACTGTGAGTCTCTGTATAACAGAGGTGAAAGTTAAGGCTCATGGGGAAATATAGTCTGCCTCTCCTTGTTCTGCCTTAAAATGTTCTACTTGGCCTCCTGTCCTTTCCCTTGAGAAATGTAGGTGGTAAACTTTTTACAAGACTCAGATCTGATATTTCAATTAGGAATGTTCACCATAGAACATTAAACTAGAAAACACAGTAAAAATTTGATTTCCCTCAGCCCTCTAGGTTTCTAGAAAGCCACCTGTAAAGAAGAGCCCTCAAATTGCTCTTCTGTGTTTGGGCTTTTCCTTTTAGGTCTCCTGCCTCTTCTTGGTTCACTCTCTTTTAAACTCTATAAGCAGGTCAGTGTGACAGATAGAGGTAATACTTCAACTGCTGTCCTCAACTAATGCTAATATGTCAGGAATCGAACCCATGTACATGTATTTGTTTAGCTAATCAGAGTAAATTTATATTGTTCCCATTTTCCAAGAGGTCTCATGAGAGACCAAATTATCCATTTCCTTCAGCAAGGAGAGACCAGTTGACTTTGATATATTGGGGCAGAAAAAGAGAACTGTGAAAGGGGAGAGAGGGATGCATTGTATTTTTGTGTTTGTACATCTGTGTGTGTACACACCACTTGCTTCTGATGCTATCTTTATACAAGCGAGGTCTTAGATCACAAAGGCCAAGAAACATGGATCTAGAATAGTTACTAAGTAACCCCTTGGCTTTTTATAAATTTTTAGGGCAGGGAAAGTTGATCAAGATTAACATTGTCAATGACATTAGAGGAGGTGTTATTACTGCCTGGTAAACAGGCATGGATCACTTTTGACTACAGGAGATTTGAAGCATTTATAATACTAAATAAATATCAACTAATGAATGCCTTTGATCAACAGGGGCTTCATTTTAATCCTTAAATGCCAGTATGATTTATTTTACGTTTGATACTTTTTCACGCTATAATTATTTGCCTGTTAACTCAAAGGCATATTTAATCTGGGATTTTTGTAAAGAAATACTGTTCAAAAGGAAAAGGTTCCAATATTTGGGAAAACAACCCATTTAGAGTAGCAAATATAATTCAGGGAACAAATGGTGTTGATTTTGTTAGACTCCCATATGATTATTTTGTACTTCTCTGTTTTTGTTTTTATCTTTGTTAATACTATAATTAAAAACACATTTGGGTAAAAAGGTTTCCTTCTTTCCAGTTGGTCTGCTTTTCAGCCTCAAGCATTCTTTGTTGGCGCAGTAAGATAACCACCATATGATCATTTATCAGTTTGGACACCCTCGTGAGGAGTGTAAATGTTTAAGCTCCCGTCTTTCCCCGCCCCCCCCCCCCTCCCCGGCCCCAGACTCAGGAAAGCAGTGGGAAGGCTTCAGTAATGATTGTAAACAACATTCAGTAGGATTTTCACTGAGAGTTCTTTCCAGGACAAAGCTGTATTTCCTCTACAAAACAACTTCATAATTGAAGTAAGAGCTTCAAGTAGCTAGATATGGTAGGCTGTTATTTAAAAGATAATCCTAGCTACTCAGGATGCTGAGTACTGAGGATCACTGCCAGAAGTCAGCTCCTGGTAGAAGAGTCCAAGAAAGTCTTATCTCCAATTAATCATCAAAAAGCCAGAGGGGGAACTATGGCACAAGTGGTAGAGCACCAGCCTCGAGCAAACAAGCTGAGGGACAGTGCTCAGGCCCTGAGTTCAAGCATCAGTACTGACATAAAAAAAAAAAAACCCTGAAAACTAAAAAACTAAAAATGAAGAGGCTGGGTTTCAGTGGCGTATGCTTGTGATCCTAGCTACTCAGGAGGCTGAAATCTGAGAATTGTGGTTCAAAGTCAGCCTAGGAAAGGAAGTCTGTGAGGTTCTTATCTCCAATTAACCACCAGAAAACCTGAAGTATTGTTATGACTCAAAGTAGTAGTGCACTAGCTCTGAGCTAAAGTGCTAAGGGACAGTGCCCAGGCCCTGAGTTCAAGCCCCATGACCAACAGCATAACAACAAAAAAAGACAGAAAAAAAGGAGACAGATTTGAACAAGGCAAATTGTAAAAGATGTAAGTGTTAGGATTTTAAGTTTATAAAATTGTATTTTTGGTAAAGGCTTCTGGCCAATAATGGAAATAGTTTAAATTTCTATTTATTAGAATGATGGGGTTATAAGAAGCTTCAACTTTTAAAAGATTTTCTAGTAAAGATCGATGCTTATGCAAGATATGTTCTCAGTCAGGCTTTGTAACCATTTCTACATTATTTAAAATATTTTTAAAATGCAGACAATTTACCTCTGAGATGCAAGGGTCGGAGAATTAACATTTTGGTTTACAATGTATCAGAGAAAGAATTTTGGAAATGATTGCATATATTCAGCCGATTAGATACAAATGAGGACAGGGCAGTCTTGAACTAGCTCACATTCAGAGATTTCTTGTCAATGTCTCCTTCTTTATTGGCTAAAAGGATTTCCCTGATTTAAACAGTTTCCAAAATATTCCTGAAGAGCAAGAATGACTTAACAAGTGTTTCATTAAGGATTCTAAGGTTGTGTTTGCATTCAGCAGGAGAATAATGGCATTAATTAGTGATGTCTGAGCAAGGGGAGAGGGAGTGACAGGTGGGAACATATTTTCTTGCCCTATTGTAGATCATGTCTATCCATTTGAAATGGGTGCTTCCTGGAGCCAACAAGGACAGGAGGACCTTAACTTCCTTTCCCCTATCCCCTATCAAATAAGTCAGGCACTGAATAAAGAATGTTTAATAGGTATTACACCTTCCAATTTTTTAGGAATCTAAACCTAAGATATTAAAGTAGTAAACCAACACACACAGACACACAGACACACAGACACAGACACACACACACACACACACACACACACACACACACACACACACACACACACATCTTCCAATATCTCTGATGTCCCCTAGTTGAGTGCTTTTTGCCTCCCCTTTATGTTACTTTAGCACCTTGACAGTCTTAATGCTTTCTTGAGTATCCCTGAAATTCAAAACCTTATTATGACACTATGACCTCTGTCTGCTACTCAATATCTCTCTCCACTGCTTTCTCACTGGGCCCAATTTAATTTCAGAGGACACCTTGTTCTTTAAGCCATTATCTTTCCACTCTGTCCATCAGGCTGTTTCTTTATTGATTCTCATCCTGCTCCAGCTTTGATTTTTTTTCAAGGGCAGGAATTAGAAATCTGGTCTTGGAAACCAGCTTGACTGAGTTAAAATGCCACATTCACCATTACCTCCACGTACTTCAGTCTTCTGAAGACATAATAATAGGAACTTGTGTAGTACTATATGGAACAAAAATGACTGAATGAAACACGGTACTCAGGAATGTGACCAGCCACAAAGCAAGCAATATTTTCATGATAATTCTGTTGATGTTATCTGTCTCCCAGCAACAATCTGAACCTCCTGGATTTAAGTTCTTCAACTATTGAACCTTCTCTAGAAGTTTCAATGTCTGGCTCAATCCAATCATTTATTTCTCTTCTCTTGTTCCTTTGCAGCTGAGATTTCCCAAAAAAGAATACACAAGCAAACCTCCTTTCGAATGCTGGTAGATACTGCTATAAACTTAGAGCTTCCAGATTCTGCCTGGTCCTTCCCTGACCTTAAAAATCCTTTCCAACCTTCTGGTTATTTTTCCCCTCTCTCATTTCCCCATTTGCTATTCTAAACCAATCCTCTTTTTCAACTCCCCAGACTACCACTGAACCTTAGCCTGCTAGACATTACACAAACTACTTGAACTCAATGTGCATATAGATACTTATATTCTAATATCCCATTCTTCAGATTCCTGGCAAGTGGTGTCTGCCTTCCACTCTAGACTACTTGTCTTATGACCCGCATCATCTTCATGTTCTTTTGGGGACCTTATTCCACCCAGTATTTCCTCTCTCCTTCATTTGTTTTGGGTCCTACATATGCTCAAATATCTCTACATTTAAGAAAATAAAAACAAAGTAAGGTAACACTCCTCTGAATGATGAATTCTCCCCTCTATTTGGTATCTGATCTCCTTTCTCTGTGACTGAATTCCATGAAGCTGGTTGCCAGATGTTCCCTGGGGCAAATATCCTGGCTGAGACCACTGAATAGAGGATAAGGCAATATATACAAACAGAGCATTGTGTAGTTAACTTGATGTGAAGATGTGAGTATGGTTTCTTAAGGGAAGAACCCACATTGGCATCTAGTCATTTAGCAAACATGTGTCCCTTCCCTCTGATGGCTAATCAAGTTTCAATTAGTATTTTTCTATCCACTGTCTCTCTTACCCTTACCTTTCTCTCAGCTTTACCTTTCTTGTGGATTGCATTTAAATTCCCATGAGCCTTGGCTGTATTGGAGTTAATTCAGTCTTTGTCCCTTTTTTTTACAATCATCATGACCCTATTGAAATAGTCTTGAATAAAGTTTTCCTTGTAATTTTTAATGAGTGTCAGGTACAATTTGCCTTTAACTCTAAAGACCACATATTTACCTACTGGGATTGTATTCATTCCCTTAATGAATATTCACTGTTCCTTATACAACTTTCATCTACAAGAAGAGTCAGGAAGGTTTTTTCTCTCTCTCTCTCTCTCTCTCTCTCTCTCTCTCTCTCTCTCTCTTTCTGTGTGTGTGTGTGTGTGTGTGTGTGTGTGTGTGTGTGTGAGAGAGAGAGAGAGAGAGAGAGAGAGAGAGAAACAGAGAAAGAGACAGAGAGACAGAGAGACAGAGGTAGACACACAGTGTCCTGGAGTTTGACTCAGGGCCTAGGCTTTGTCTTTAAGTGTTTTTGCTTAAGGCTATCACTCTTACCACCTGAGCCATAGCTCCATTTCTGGCAACTTTGCTGCCTGGCTTTCAGACATGATCCTTAGATCTCAGCCTCCTGGGTAGCAAGAATTACAAGCATGAACCATTGGTGCTCAGCCAGAGGGCTCTATTTTTTGGGACTAAAGAAGCTGGTTTCTCTAGCATACAGGATGACATTAGGAAGAATAAGAGGGACATGACTTTTAAAAATCACCACCATTGTGGCAATTATTTATTCAATTTGTCACATTTATTTTCAATTGTTCTTGTGGTGACATTTTAATGACTAATACAGGCTCAATTCAAAATGACACCTCAAACCTCTTAAACAAAAACATGCTCTGTATATAAATAAAGAGTCCTCCATCTGCTACCTAACCAACACAATTTACGGGAAGCCCAGATTCAGATTATACCTGCAACATCAAACTCGATCTCCAGTGTGACCTTGCTCGTGATGGAAGAGTCTCGGAGGAGTTGATTGGCTTCCTCAAAAGTGCTGTCTTCAGTTGGAATTCCATTAATGGCCATCACTCTATCTCCAATCTGGAGCACCCCACATCTAATTTAGAACCACATGTTAGAGGTTGAAGATTGAGTAAATATTTATCAAGCCAAGCTTGGCAAGTCTACCTTGTTTGATCCTTGCAAAATAGTATAAGCATTTGGTCTTGTATATTCAATGCTGTGAGCATTGTTTTAGGTTAATTGTAATGTCTTGCATTGTGCATTTTCATGGTTATAACTATGAGTATGGGAATCCAGAATTATTCTGAGAAATAATTTATAATTCATAACCATAGTGTTGTTATAATCTGGTGGTGTGAGCCATCATAGTAACGTTAGATGTACATTTTTGCATGGCAGAGAAGGTACTGAAATTTGAACTTCAGACTTTTTGAGGGGGCATAGATTGTTCTTTTTAATTAATATAGCCTCTAGTCCTCCGATGGACAAATTCAGCTAGAGAAAGGCATCCATGCTCATAATTCTTGAACCTGATCAAGAACATAAAATTTTATTGTCAGAACAGAGAGTTCATTACATCTTGCATTTCCCGCTTTGAGCATTCTTCCATAATTTATTAGCCACTCACAGATAGCCAGTGCCAGAAATGTAGAGCAAGAAAGATGCTGAGAAAGAAAAGGGTCTCACCTCTCTGCTGGGCTGTCAGCTTCGATATAGGAAATCAGAGGTGGGGAAGAGAGTGTCTCCGTGGCAAACACACTGCCTTGCAGTTGGATTCCAAATCCCGTGACGGGATCTGCCGTCAGTACAACCTCAGTGGTTTCTGTGTGAACCACCTGTCCAGCCAACCCCACGGTGCTCGAGGCCAAAGACACTACAGGAACAAACATGAACAAGAGGGACTTTAGGTTTAGACAAGTACCAGAAGCACCAGCATTTCTCAAACAGATCATTCCTGAACCCAAAACAAAACAAAAACCAAACCATCTTGGGCAAGAGTGGACATTTAAATTCTGGCTTTCTAGGAAAAAACGTTTGGCTAATGTTACAAGAGACACCAATCTCCCAATGTGTGTCACATTTCAGTCATGACACTTAGTGTCACTCTCTCTCTGCCTCCTCTGAAATAGTGGTTGGAGGCTGAAAACAGCCTTGGGACGAGGGTAGGGGGGGTTCTAGTCTTGGCTCTGAAGCTGAGCACCGGCTGGGAGAACCTTGGGGTAAGTCATTTCATCCCTTTGTGTGTCTGCGTCCTATCTAGGAGGAGAGAAGTTAAGCTGGCAGTTACAATGGATTTTCTACTTCAGCCCTCTGGGCTTGCACTCTACCGAGTTTTACAAACCACCCATCTACAGCTGGCCCCCAAGGAGGGTATGGTGGTGCTAGCTCTCAATCTGACTCAGGCATGGAGTTGGCAGTGGAGTCATCTGAACATGACACATTTCCTCTACTTTTCCATTTGGTCTCCTCAGCCCTTGTTCTTCCCACTGGACCTCCCTCCACCCGCTTGTCTCATGTTCTGCTCATCTCTCCAATACTCTGCAAAGCCTCCAGCCAGACATCTCGGTCATATTTCTGTCTCCACAACTAGAGGCCTCTCTCTCAGTCCTACAAACTGGAGCCAGCTCTCTATTTGTGGGGTCGTGTGCTTCAATGTTACATCCTCCAAAGAAGGGCCTTCTAGCCCCTCTGAATTGACACCCAAGGGCATCAGGTAGCTCAAAAGCCACTTCAGCCACAGGCATTTGTTTGCGCTGCTTCCTCCTCCAGGAGACACAGAAGAAGGACTTAGAATACTCCCTGCTCCTCACAGTGATTTTCTCTCTAAACTTCTACTCACAACTCCATATTCTCTACTATTTCTGCTTTGTCTCACCTTCAACTCTAGTTTTCTACTTTTTTTTTCAAAAGCTGGCTTTGTGGCTTCAGCTTTTTCAATACTAGGTTTTAGGAACTCCATCATACTTCAGCTCTGTCTGCAAAGCCATCTGCAACACTCCCTTTTCTTTCAACACGGAGAGATCTCTAATATATCTGGATTTATCTGAATACTCTTACTGATCACACCCTAATTAGCCATGGTTCCCAGCTCCTATGCTGGGAACTTTCTCCTCTACAAGTTCTAGTCTTATCTCCTTGTCCTTTGTCTCCTGGTTATAACATTTCTTTCCTTATAAGGTCAAAAATGACTTCATTTCCTCTATCTGCACTGTCAGCTGTCTTCTTTTTCCTTCATTTCCTTCCTTGCATTTCAAAGCCAATTATTCCATTCTGTATGATACCAGCCCCAGCCCATTCACACTTGCTGTGACTTTCTACCACACAACTTTGTCTCTTGCTGCTTTGCTGACTTTCCTACTCACTCCCCTAACTTTCTGAACTCTTGTCCATAAATGTATACTGATTCTGTTTCTTTTTCTTTTCTTTTCTTTTCTTTTTTTGCTTATGTGGTGCTGAGGAATCGAACCCAGGGCCTCAGGCATGCAAGGCAAGCACTCTACTACTGAGCTACCTTCCCAGCCCCTGTATACTGATTCTGAAACTGCTTAAAATGTGGCTTATTCCATCAGTCTTTGCTGAAACCATTGTCACTGGTGACTTCCTGATTGTCCAGAAATCAATGCTTCATCCCCTCTAAATACTCTACAGCAACTGGTGTCAGGATCAGCACTTCTTTTCTGAAATTGCTTTTAAGGTTTTCATGAAGCTTTCTTCTTTGTTTATTGCTGTTGTCAGTTCATTTTCTTCCTTCTGTATAAGGAATAAAGACTCATACCTGCTTCTCTCCTAGGTTCTCTTATTCTTACCTTTGCACATTTCCAATATAGCTCTAATAGGACATTTGCATCCATCTTAAGTTGCTTAAATTTCAAGCTCTCCTCCCTACTCCTCCCCTCTCTTCTGTTCTCTCTCCTTCCTTCCCATTTCCTTCCCTCCCTTCCTTCCCTCGCTCTCCTATTGAGCCACTTGATTCATGCCTCCAGCTTTTTTTTGCTTTTGTTTTTCTGTTTTATTAGATAGAGTCTCATGCTATTGTCTGAGCTTGTCTCAAACAGTGATCTTCCTGTCTCTACCTCCTAAGATACTTGAACCCAATATGTATCTCAATGACTTCTGAAAGTCAGTATTTTCAAAGCCTTAAAGCACCCTTCTTTGATGGCCTTGGATGAACAAGTCCCTAGTGTCTCAAGTTCACACCAGTTGCTAAATTTGTTTACTTTCAGTACTTTAATTCAGCTTTCATTACTTTTTATTTCAACTATCCCAAAACATCCATTGCTGAGCCCTCTCATGCCCTATGTTTTCTACATATTATTGCCAAATGAACTTTTCCTTTTGATTGGAGTTTTCTCCTCATGAATACAAGTTACTATATGGACTTGCTAATGTTTATACTAATCAGCTTCCAACTTACTGCAATGGAAGACTTTTTAATAGGCAAAGGTCATCTCCCCAGTTAGAATATCTCCATGGCTTCCTTCCAATAAAGCAAACCTTTCAATTCTAGTCGTGCACATGGGATGATTCTTTGTGATTTCATCCTGTCCTGCCAGGCAGTCTGACAGTCCTTCCGGTGTCACATGTTCCAGGCTTATTTGCACACCTTTGTCTTTAAATGTGCTGTGCCCTGTGCCCCTTAGTTTCTCCCCTGAGTTTTCAATGTCCCTTTCCCTCTTTATGAAAGTGGAATTAGCTACTTATTTATCTGTATTTCCATATTTTTAATGCATGGGCCTACATCAGTGTTTATCAAATTCTTATTTGTCTGCCCATCTGTTCATTTGACTCGAGTTCTTAAAAGACTGAGTCTCCAGATCATTCCAAGATTATTTTTGACATCTTAATGCCTGGAACAGTAAGTTCTGAATAAATAAGGAACTATTTTGTGTTGTCATAATCTACATTTTTTTTGGGAAGTGACACTTCATGTTGATACTGCCATAAAGATCTAGAAGTCATTCTTTAGGACCCAAACTTTTCTATCATGGTAGATCACTGAAGACAGGATAAGAGAAGGTAACAAGGTAAATTAAGAAAAAAATCCTATTTTTTTAATAGGTACCATCATCATTCTGACTAGGTTGGGTTATGGATAAAGTAGCCTGTGCTTGTGTGGGAGGATGGTGAGACGAGAGATACCTCTAATCCTAAATTGTATGCAGAGAGTGATTAGCCTATCATTTCAAGGCCTAACACAGGGACTGTGATATATTACTTTGGATATGTAAGTTAATGAGGTAAAGTTTCCTATCAGATATAAAAAACACAAAGAATAAGAAGCCCAAAACGATTAATGAATTAATCATCTAGTTAGTTAGTTGTTAGGTAACTTTGTAGTTCTATGGACTCAGAGACTCACGCTTGCTGAGAAAATACTCTACCAGTTGATCCATGTCCACAGTCCTTTTGTATTATTTTTAGATGGGGTGTCATGCTTTTGCTACATTAGCCATAGACTTTGATCCTCCTACCTTCACCTCCCAAGTAGTTGGGATGAACTACCCATCATAACAGGTCCCTGAAAGCTTATCAGTATTTGACCCAGCTATTTGATACCTTTGTCTCACTAATGTTCTACATTAGAGTTGACTACAACAGATCCAATGTGATATGAATCACATAGTCTGGCTCAGGAGGACAGGACAAGTGGCCAATAATTTCCTCTTCATATGGGATATGAGGGTGGGTGGGAGGCAGCTTCTCAGCTTTCCCACTTGAGGGCTCCCTGTACAAGTTAGTTATGGAATCTTACCATAAGCAGATTTTGTCTTCTGTTGTTTTCTTAGGGGTCGATAGAAGCGGACAGAAGAATTACTAGATTTTTTCATTTTCCTCCTTTTGGCTCTTTTCAACGTCACCCTTTCTAGTAGCAAGTGATGGTGACCCAAGAAGCAAAGGACATTCTGGGAATATGTTCTGACTTCTGTTTGTTGCAATCCAAGACTAGAAGAAACAGCTACAAACTGTGCATTGGCTCTGTGTAGAAAGGTCTGAGCTACTTCCACTTCTCAATCATGCTGCCATGACAGTAGGGTGACAGGATTCTGGAAGGAGACTTGGTCTCTTTGGCAGGAACTGGGGCAGAGTAGTCAGTGAAGGCAGTGAGATTCCAGCAGAGAGGGAGAGAGAATTTCCTCTGTGACATGGCTTTGCAGCCCTGCCAGGGCTTTGTGACTCTCCTCAAAGCTTAGTGAACTCATCATTATTCCTGAGAAACAAACATGACACCTTCCTGGTTCAGTCCTTATATCATGTTACAGAGTTTCTGTATTTCCCTCTTTGCTCAGTTACAGAGGTTTTAATATTTATGTAGGAATATTTTGTTTCTGGCCATGTCTTTCCTTAGTACTGGAAGCACATGTGAGATTTTCTTTTTTTCCTATTTTGCAACCTCTGGTTGTAACTCATCGCCAATATAGCACAGAGACTTTTTATTATATTTGTGACTTTTGCCATGATTCACCATCCATACAAATGACCTAGTTGCTATAGAAACATAACTATTAGGAAGTGGCATAGGATAAAGACGTAAATAAGGAAGGGGAAATAAACCAGGGTATAGTGAAAGTGGCAGTAAAATTTTTATTCCAAGTTACTTGAAAGACCTTTATATCTAATGCAACCATTCCAAAGCTTAAGGAATAAAAAAAAGACTTTTTTTAATCTGAAAAGGTCTGATTTTTTGAGACTATTTTTAAAGGGGGTATAAAAGTTCTGATCATTTTGGGCTCTATTGTTTGGTTTAAATATAAAATACCTGATCCTTTGAGGCACATTAAATAAAGATCTTGTTATGTACATTATCAGTGGTGCTTTAGTGACAAATGTCTACAAAAACATAAAGTAGAAATTTCTTGAACCAGGTTTCTGGTTCTATGTTAGAAAATAATGGGCTGATTTGAGAAAGAATTCATAAGTTAGCTATGGGCATCAGTGATCGTAGCCTCAGCTTTATTCCTACTACAAAAGTCAAGATGTGTAAATACCAACCTGCGACATCCAAACATATTATCATTCATTTCTATTCACTAATGGCTTTAATCAACACAGCAAGCATTACCTAACACAAACAAATGGTTAGCCTTTGAAGCAGAAGTACAAACATTAATAAGTTCATTTTAATTGCTCCTTCCTGCTGAGGACTGCTAGCCTATTTCTGCCAGTGATGAGTAGTATGCCTAAAATCATTATACATAAAAATTTCATATGCAACTATCTACCTAAAGCCCTGAAGGTATTATATGGAAGACTCAAGGTCTACCTACATATCATGCAGAAGTATAGCCATTATAGAAAAATGCCTCAATGTGAAAGCAATGTCAATAGATTTTTACATGTGACATTTCAGAGTCAGGCTAACATAAACTATACAGTTCAGCTAATGATTAAATCATATCAATTATCAGCAGTCATTGTATATTCACACATGCACCTCATCTCATATGATCCAAGAGAGCTTAAGAAAGTTGCTGAAGGTACTATAAGGTAGAAAGTAATGATTCTGGGATGAGAGGTCTCTAGATTCACAACCAATTCATTACATTGCCTGAAACTGGTTTCTTCCAAGAGTAATCAACATACCCTAATCTCAGCCATGAAACAAATGGGACTCTAATGCTCCTTTTTTACTTTTTTACTAATCACAGATGAAAAATCTTCTTACACTTCATAGGACATGGAAGTCAAAACATATGAATAACACAAGCACAAATCAAGATGGTGGCCCCATCTTTTGCTGTGGCTTTCTGTGTAAGGAAAACTTTAGGCATTTATACCATGAAGAAACTGATTCACAGTGTGGGTGACATGTGTTGTCCCACAGTGTTTGTGGCACTGGTGGCACTTGTGAAAAACCCTTTGGGAAATGATCAATTTCTAGCTAATAAGCTACAGAACTAACAGTCCCAATCACTCCTCCACACAAAGACATTCTCTTGTCAACGCTAGCCTGGAAGTGTCCAGGTTTGGTTTAATTTAGATACCTTATGAATGCTCCTTACTTTTATTTGTAGGGTAAACACAGGAAGAAACTCATCTTCTTTAGGGTTCTTTACAGGAATTACAATCCCAGCTATAGTAAGAGATACAAGGGAAAGAACTACTCACACTCTTCTAAACTGTGATTAGGTCTTATGTTGCCTTCTCTCAGGAGAAATGCAATGATGAGGAGAGATGATGATCTTTCCCCAAAGCCAAGAAAATTTAGGAATGATTTGTTTTTCTTCTCTTTGAAGACATTCAGTCACTCCTTTTCTTTTCTTTCTTTCATAGACAGATAGCCAACTATCTTAAAGTGAGTAGACAAGTACCTCTCTTGTTTATTTGTACCTAACTGTCCCAGAAGGCAATATTACCAAGAATGATAGTTGATGTTATTAGACTTCAGGATAAATCTAAAAAGATGAACATCCTTCCAGTACCCACCATCATCCTTTTTCTCCCTATTTATTTATTTATTTATTGGCACTGGAGTTTGAATTTAGGATCTTTTTCTTTTGGGTCCGGTTGTGGGGCCTGAACTCTGAGCCTGGGCGCTGTCCCTTAGCTCTCCAGCTCAAGGCTAGCGCTCTACCACTTGAGCCACAGCGCCACTTCCAGCACTTCCAGCTTTTTTTTTTTTTTTTTGCTTATGTGATGCTGAGGCATCAAACCCAGAGCCTCATGCATGCAAGGCAAGCATTCTACCACTGAGCCACCTTCCCAGCCCCGAATTTAGAATCATCTAGGCAAGCACCCTACCAATTGAGTCAAGCCTCTAGCCCTCTTTGCTTTCAGGTTGTTTTTTTTTTTTTTATGATAAGCGTCTCATTTTTTGACTGAGGCCATTATTAGACCAACTACTTCTACCCATGGTTTTTTGAGTAATTGGAATTACAAATGCAAGGAATAATCTCTTCCAATGTCAACGCTGAAGAGGGTAGTAAGCAATACATATAAATCTGGGTGCTGGTGGCTCATAACTGTAATCCTAATTAATTAGAAGGTTGAGATCCAGAGGACTGCATTTCAAAGCTATCCCAGACAGAAAATCTCCAAGATAACTAGTAAAAAGAAGGATACAGGCAGGAAGTGGTCAAGCATAGAAGCAGGAAGTGGTAAAGCATTAGCTGCTCAACAAGTTTGGGGACGAAAGAAGAAAACAAATCTATATGAGAGAAATCTCAATAGGTTAGATTCATGCAGGAAGCAATGGAAACTTGGAGAATGGGATATATTTTGAAAAGAAACATTCAAATGTATCATTGCCTTTTGGGAGGTCAAGAAATTTGGAATGAACTTTATAATAAACATTGAACAAGAGTATGAGATTCCTACATTTATCAAAAGAGTCACAGAGTTTGTACAAAACTGCTTTAGAAGGAATACGAAAGCCAGAACAAACGTTCCCATCCAAAGATATCCAGAATACAAAAGCAACTTAAAAGAAAATGAAAAACACCACATCTTTGATTATCTCACATCACTAAAGAGCAAGAAAAAACTCACAACAAAAAGTTGCATGAACTAATTCATTCATATCCACAAAATCAGTTATATTCAAGGTAATGTTTCTCAGATAGACTATGAGTGCCATGTCATGGTCTTCTGCTGTGGGTTACATAGAAACTGCCTGATGACGTAGGCCCTTAAGATCCTTCTCCCATAGCTTTCAGTACACCAGTGTACTTACCAATGCCCTTGTATTTTCTGCACAAATGGCTAAGGGGGTCTGACATTTCACTTACGGGAGCTTTTGAAGTCTTTCTTTTTCAGTCTCCTCCTCATCATGGTTCCTCGTGGGCTGGTAGAGTAGAGGCTTCGAGGTAAAGTGCCCATATTCAGGGAACTCAGGCTGTATGCACTCATGGAGGTAGGAGAGAAGGATGAAGACACCACAGCTGCTGGAAGAGAAGGAACACTTGGCACCAAACACTCCCCAGGTGAAGCGTGAGCCTGCCAAACTTGTCACCCAGCCAAACAAACCTCAGAAAGACATACATGATACACAGCCATGCCTCTTTGCTGCCCCAACCAGAGAGAGAGCAAGTCAGGAGCCAGTGCCTTGAAATCTCATACATAGCTCTAGTCATTTACATGAGTCCAGGAGGAGCAGGGCCCTCAGACACATTAGAGCACAGAGAGACTTTATGAATTTTGCATTGAACAAAACGAATACAAGTACTAAAATAAGTTTCTCCACAGGACAACACAAGGCCTAAGATAGGTGATCTCATTTGCATAGGTATTTTCTGACATGAATATCCTAAGTGATTTCACATACACAAAGATCTTAGGGCACCATAGTCTATAATATTCCTGATCTTCCTTGAATTGAAAAGGAAGCATTCTGGCCATTTACATCTTGTCTTAATGAGAAATGCTATCAGAAAAGAAGAAAATGTAGGGGGTGCTGCAAATAACATGCTGTTATGCAAAAACAACACAAAACAAACAAAATGCCAATCAACACCCTGGAAACGAAAGATGGAATGAAGGAGAGTAGGATCTCAGTAAAAGGCAGCAGAAGGAATGGAACATTACGAGGGCTGTTGGGAGGAGGTGCTTTCGGGAGGGTCAGGGCTGGTGCTCGGCAGAGGTCGGGGTGGTGCGTGTTACAGTGATGGTTGGTGTGAAGGCTGCACTGGTTGTTGGCCCAGGAATCCCAGGGAAGTTGTCTGTCGCTCCTCTGAATTTTCACTGCCCACATGAAGTGATGATGAGAAATAGGAAAAACAAAACAAAACAAACACAAAAAGAGGAAAAAAAGTAACTGAATTGCACAAATTTTTAAAAAAAAATGTAACAAAAATGAAAGCTGCTTGCAAAGAAAGAAAAAAACTCTGCTTGGCTTTGTCCTTTTCTTAGTGGTCAGCAAAACAGATGATTAACATCAGTGATGGAAAGTTTTCATCTTCCCAGGAATAATGCCTGCCTTTTCCCAGCCCATTTTTTCCCCTCCTTCTAAGACGACTATTGAATCAATTCCTAATCTCCCCATGTGATTTGCAGAAAAGATTAAAAACATTTTTTTAAATTTAAAAGTCAGTCCCATAAAGATCTATGGCATACAATTAGTAATTAAAGAGATGCAAGTCTTGGCCAGTTAGTAGCACTTGTTTAGAGAAAAAGGAAAGAAGAGACAATAAATCACATTGGCGCCTGATTCGACTGGTTTCCTAGTTATACACCACAATTTACTGCCCTGACATTTTAAGCACACCATCATATATCATGTGCACTTGATGTTCCTCAGCAATAAAGGACTCTAATCATCTGTCGTTATCAGAATCTGATCTGTATCCTCACTAATGAGGAGAAGAAATAAACGTCTCAATATATTTTATGACTTTTGTTTTTGAAAAAAGCATCTTTGCATCAGTAATCTTTCATTTTTCTAATACTTCACACCATCTTTAATTTCCTTAAGACATCATAAAATTGCAACAAAGTTTAGGTGTCCCTCGTATTCTTTAAAAATATCATCATGTTTCCATTCAAATTTCAATCTTATTAAGGATTTTCCTGTCAACTGTTGTGAAATATGAGTCATTTCATGCTTGGTACTAGATTGTTCAGTCTTTCATGGAACAATCTGAAATAGTTAAACGTAACTGTGAATTTCTATTTTTTCCTGCTTTTGTGATTGCCATACTAAGTATCTGACGTGCGAATGATTCAAAGCTATTCACATACCTATGATTCACTCTGTACACATTTAAAGCAGGCTCATGTAGACAAGAAGCTTAATTTCTCCCAGCCACATAATCAGCTTCCTTGCCCTATGCATCCTTTGTGGACTGAGTAGCAGCTGGAGCATCAGCCCTTACCACTGCCCGGCCACTCGGGATGACTATGATCAGGATTTCATTTTTGCCTAAGTCTTTGCTCTCTTTATGACTCTGCTAGCTACTCAGCCTCTGCCAGCCTCCGTTTTCCTCATCTATAAGAGGAGATGATAAAAACATCTAGTCTGCAAGACTGTTGAGAGAATACATACAGGGCTCGTCCTAGGGCTGGCCTGCAGAATAAAAATAAATGAGCTACGAGGAATAGTATCGATTCCCAACAGTTCTACCTACTCACCAACAATAAAGTATTTTATTTAAAGAATAGAGATGTATTTTTCCCATAGTAAATTTCACTCGCTGGTCACTTGAGTCTTACAGGATTTGCCAGAAATCTGCAGAACACTTTCACAGTTGTCATAATATTTTAGTCTTAAATGATCAGCCTTCTCCTTCATCCCATGGTTGGTTCTTTTAAGTCTCCCTCTTCTCTTTTGTTCTCTCTCTCCCCCACCCCCCCACCTCTGCATTGTCCTAGTTCAAGTTACTGTCTCCTTCACCTAGACCTCTGTAACACCTTTTGACTTGGTTTCCTGATTCATAACCTGCACACCTGTGCCAAGAGCCACAACATAGCAAGGATGTTTGTGTATTTTACATGGACTAACTCCCCTTTTAAATAACATTACAAAAAGAATCAAATCAGTCCCTAAATTCATCTTTAGCTTCACCTGCATCACCACATTAGTCGTCCATTTCCACCATGCTGGTCTCATGCTTGATCTTAGAACCAGCCAGTCCACCTTCCTGCCTCAGTGTCTTTGTGTTCATTACTCTTCCCAGCCCCAGCTGTTCCTAATACCAGGCCCTGCTCACCAGCCAGGTCTCAGCTCATATACTACTTCTTCAGAAAAACAGCAGCTGAACTCCTTGGCTGGAGAATCAACTTCTTTCCTATTATCCCATTGCTGATTTATATTCTTCCTAACACTTATCCCTGTTTGAAATGGCCCCATTTTCTATAATAAATTTTTAATGGTTATTTCTTTATGCAAGAATGTAAACTCTTCAAGAATAGGGATTTACTCTGCCTGCCCTGCTCTCTACATGTATCCTAGGCAACTAAAACAGTGCCTAGCACATAAGGATCGATGAAGGAATGAGTCAATAAAAGGAATGCATGAACAAGCAGGGTTGTCAGCTAAGGGTATCTGTGTCTACACTGCAGAAACATTTCCCTTGATAGAGGATTGTTACAGGAAAGACACAAGTGACATTCACCATCTTCATTCCACTTGGTCCTATATAAGACATCATCCTTTTAGCAAGATGAAGTATTGCTGGGTCTGGCTGATCTATAGCCACAAACTTTATGATTCTCTTAACAAAGCATTGCCTGTATTTTCAGAGACACCAGGGTCTGGTGAACACAGTACATAACCCCACATCTACCTCTTGACCCAGTTCTTTACTGAGTGCTTAGAAAATTACTGGCAGTCAAGAGAAGATTAGGGCTGTCAAGCCCAAATGAAAAATCTCTAAGAAAGGTATTATTAACTACCTACTGTGTGCCTAGGCACTGTGCAAATGGTTGTAGGAAAGTTAAACGGATGAAATCTGCACATATATGAAATAATAAAGGGAGAAGAGCAATAAGAGGATGAAACAAAATTGTATGCCATGGATAACAATGTAAAAAGTCTCCAACAAATAGCATGGTACAGAGAAGAGAGTTACTGCTTATTTTGATGTGTGTTTTATCACAGTGACCGGATATTCGTGTTATTAGGCAAATATAATAAGAAGAAGTTACATTTTGAGCATGGCCTTTTGCATTCATTCAAAGGCATTATCTTATTAAGTTATACTTGCTCCAGATTCCTACTCTCTACCAGGCACTAAGGGAAGTCCACTTCCATGGGTTAGCTCAGCAAATGTTCACAACATTCCTGATACAATTAGCATCACGGTTCCCACTACACATGAAGAATCTGAGGTAAAAGTGAGTTGGATAACTTGCTTAAGATCCCCCAAATGGGAGCCAGAATGTCCTAATAGATCAGTTTAGAAGTCTCTGCCCTCACCCACCACATTGTATGGCCCCTTCCTATGCATGCATAATCCTATTTCCCAAGTTGAAAAGAGCAGGCTTCCCACATCATCCCAGTCACATCATTGCTGTGATTTTTGAGGTTTATGACAGACAGTGCCCTCTTTTGCGCCCTGAATCCTAACCCCTTGCCTCTCTAGGAGAGCAGAGAGAATGGGCAGAGGCTGCTCAGTTGTGTGCCCCTGGAGTTCACAAAGTCCACCTGACACGGAGCGACAGATCCAGAAATCCTGGCCACACTTTATTTCCCACAGTCTCAGTTTCCTTCACTCATGATATGTCTCCCAAAGGACTTCAGTGGGAACAATTTTTAACATCACTAAAAATTCATTTTTTCCCCAGTGGTGGGAATCAAACCCAGAGTCTCAGAGACGCTAGGCAAATGTGTTGAGTTGACTCTTCAACTCTGAGAGCTCATTCCTGTCAGCTTCTTGTGGAAAGCACAGCTAATCTTGTTTTCTGAGTTGAGATATTCATTTCTACATTGTTGGGTAGGGGGATGCTGTGGCAACTGCTTCATTGTGCATCAAATTTGGGAAATATTTCTGTCCACTCATGGGATGAGAGACATGTTCAGGTATCAGAGATCTTGGAAAAAGAACCAGAATGTTCTTGTGGGAAAATGTACAACTATGTAACAACAGCAACAACAACAAAAATTCCAGTAATTAAAAAAATAGAAGTCTGAGAATTGCAAACACAGCCAATATTTTTTGTATTATTTTTCTTCTTGAATTAATTTTTAGGAGCCAGGGTTATATATTCTTTTGGAAATGCAAATCTAATTTTATTGGCTTATATGCTAAATAAGGCAGATAGTGAACGACTTTAAGTCAGAGCAGATAATGGGGTCAGATGGGAAGCTAGAGTTACTTAGATTGTCAACCTACTTGCTCCCAGATATTAATGAAATCAGGTTCTAAAGGGAATAAAACAATGTGTTCTTGGTCCATCCATTTTAGCATATAAATTCATCTTTTCAAATTATCTTGGCAGGTAAAAATATTTAATATTTCATGAGTTGGAAACTATTTATGATTTGCATAAAGGGCAAAGAAAAGTAAAATAAATGCTAAAGATGATAGCATTTTAAAAGAGCTTGTCATACAGTTCTGACTGGCTAATAACAGAATTTAGCAAAACACCAAGCTACATTTTTAGACATTCTAGGCACCTACTCCAATGGCAACTTCAGATGAAATATTTTCTTTTCTTTTCTTCTTCTTTTTTTTTGTATGTTTGTTCTGACACTGAAGCTTACACTCAGGACCTTTTGTTCTTGCTTAGCTTCTTCGTCAAGGCTGGCGTTCTACCACTTGAGCCACAACTTCACTTCCACCTTCAGATTAATTTAGAAGACACTTTCCATTTGCCGAGATGTCTGCTCAGCCAGGGTGCTGAGGCCTAGGAGACTTCCTGGTAGGAATGGCAGGCACTTTCCGAGCTGTACCTCCTGGAGTTCCCTGGCATCTCTAGTCACTGACACCGATTTTCTTCTCCTCAGCTGCTCAATGGAGCATCATTTCTTTACTCCAATTTGTAAAATTAAAATCTGATAAGGGTAATGTTGTACTAGAGGTTTTCATTAGCTCCAGGGCTGTCTAAGCTCTACTTAATTAAAAAGGTTGCATCCAGCTGACTCATTCGGTATGAAAATTATCTAGGCCATTTTTAAAAAATTGCACAGAAATGCATTGCTTTACAGAAGGTAGGGAATGCATAATACAAACGATCTCCCCTTAAGCAAAAGTTCAATTCTAGAGACAACTTGCTCTCTTTCTCAACACACAGAAATACACCCTTGCTTTTAGGCTAGACTTGCCAAGTTCAGTGAGGTCTCCTGCTTCAAGGCTTAGAAAGGGCATGTTCAGTAAGGAACAGAGACCCCATTAATGTGTCGACTTCATTCAATTTAGGGCTCAACGTCTTTTTTTGGACTCAATTCTGTTTATGATGCCCAGCTGGATGCTATATAAATGCTCAGCAAGGCAGTGAAAATACAGATTCCTTCCACAGACATTTTTTTTTATTACACGAATGAAGGGAAATATTCAGATTCTTCTCAGCAAGCAGTTTGGTCTGACAGGCTGTCTGTCCTTCAGCTGAAGGGAAAAAAATATCCTGAGAAGAAATGTACAGGAAGCTTTGTAGCATGGGGTCCCCCATCACGTAATTGATTAATATCTACCTTATTTTTAAATAAACTTGTCTTCATTGTCCTTCCTCTAGGCTGGACATTCAACATGAATAACAGGAAGTCAGCTTATTCCCCTTCTCATCATACTTAATTTGCACCAAAGATTTGAAAAAAATACAAAAAAAGATACAAAAATACAAATAATACAAGCCTACATTTTCTATTGGAAACCATGATGTCTTCTCTTCCTTTTTGGAGTTCCTGACAAATTACATTTTGAATTTGGTGTTTTGAAAAGAAATGATAAAGACATTAATCTTTCCATGTGCGCTCTCTCTCTCTCTCTCTCTCTTTCTCTCTCTCTCTCTCTCTCTCTCTCTCTCTCTCTCTCTCTCTCTCTCTTTCTCTCTCTCTCTCTCTCTCTCTCTCTCTCTCTCTCTCTCTCTCTCTCTCTCTCTCTCTCTCTCTCTCTCTCTCTGTCCCAGTGGACTTGAATTCAGGGCCTGGGTGCTATCTTCTAGAGTTTTCACCCAAGGCTGACACTCTACAACTTGAGCCATAATTCCACTTTAGGCTTTTTGGTGATGAGTCTCACAGACTTTCTTGCCTAAGTTGGCTTTGAACCTCTATCATCCTCAAATCTCAACCCCCTGAGTATCTAGGATTAAAAGAATGAGCCACTGCCGTCTGCCAGTACATTCTCGAGGGAACAAGAAAAAGAGGTTTGGACAGAGTATTCCTCTCACCATGGTCAGGACCCTTCAAGGCCAGGCGGGTCTGATGATGTGGAAGAATCTCCAGCTTGACCTGGTCGGTGGTGTTTGCCAGGAACTGGGTAGCTTCTGCCAGAGTACAGTACTCCATTCCAGTGCCGTCGATGGAGAGAATGTGGTCGCCCACATGCAGCGCCCCGCATCTACAGAGAGGACAAACAGGACCTTGACAAGCCTTCCTCGTTGGAATCTGAATTTCTGTTCCTTCAGAGATAAGACTTTCACACATTTTTATTTATACTAAAAAAAAAAAAAAAAACCAGGAAACTTTGAGTGTTACAGGAAGCATCATCTGTCAAACCTTAGGCACTTTAAGTATAATTAGGTATGTGAAATCTCATACAAAATGTAGAAAAATGTCATTTATAAGTGTCTTATGTTAATATTAACTAACCTCCCATGTGAATATTGCCTTATTAAGCATTGTGCCTTATTTTATTAGGTTGTTTTGTTGAAATTCAGTTCTATATTTTGGAAAAATAATAGTATTTTATTCTTAATAAATACAAATTTATTCTTAAAAATCTGAAATCCTAATAATGTTTATACTTGCCTATTATATCACTGCTTATCTGTTTATTGAATTTATTCAATGCATGAATCTATAGCTTAAAAAAAGTGTCTTATGTTGGAGGAGTGATATAGACTGAGAAGTGAGGAAGAGTGAGGACTGGGAGATATTTCCCCTTGACTTTTTTTCTGTGGGACTCCCTAGTAGGCTCTCCTACCTATAAATGCCAGTCAATACATATTCAGAATCTTGATGTAACTCATAGACTTGGAGTAGGGGTTTTTACAATGTATGAATGATAATAACTTGGGGAGATTCAGTTATTATTGCCTTAGGATCCCTTCATTTAAGTTCCCAAATCACCAATGCTGTGACTCAATTATTATTTATTTATTTTATTGTTCAAATGAGGAATAAAGAATGGCCTGCATGGTGAGTCCAGGGGAAAGATGAGGTAGGACTCACTGGTACATCTTTCTGAATCAAGAGACTGGCTATTGCATGGGCTGAGCAAAGCCAACACAGGAGGTAATGTCTTTAATTACCAGGCAAGTGGACAGCTTCTTAAACTGGTTAGTCAATGTAGACTAGGAGAAAACAGAGGGAGACTGCTTTCATCCTGTGCCACTGAACTAGACAGTGTCCTGGAATCAATAGCTGCCACTGCCAGAGCAGTGCATGAAGGTGGAGCTGTTGAATAACCTCTACTAGGGATGATGCAGGTCCTCCTGCCACAATCTGGAGGATTTCTAGGCAGGGTACAAGCAAGCAGAGAGGAAGGGTGGAAACCACACAGAATGTGCTGGTTGTTTTAGAGTCTACCTACAGTTTTCCAGTGTGGATTATCTACTTCCAAGACAAAAACATTTCAAAAGCTGGGAGCTGGTGGCTACTCAGAAGACAGATCTGAAGATCATTATTCAAAGCCAGCCCAGGTGGGAAAGTCCATGGACTTTTATCTCCATCTAACCAACCAACCAACCAACCAACCAACAAACAACCAAAAACCAAAAACCAAACCAAACCAAACTAAAACAAAACAAAATAAAAAAGCAGCTGAAAGTGGAGCTGTGGCTCAAGTGGTAGAGCACTAGAATAGAGCTCAGGTCCTGAGTTCATACCTCAGTATTGGAAAAAAAAAAAACCCCACAAAACCCTTAAACATTTAAAGATGTTCCCTCTGTCTAAAAATATTATACCATGGTACAAGGAATACTTCAGCTGAGTACTTCAGTGGGAGATGGGAATTTTCTCATTAGGAGCTGTAAAATAATTTCATACACGGGAAAACTCCTTCCCCTTACTTTTTACATTACAAGCATAAAATATTAGTTAAGAAGAACAAATTTCATTTTTTATTATGGTGTTGGTTGTGAAACCATTAAGATTAATATGCTATGACAATATCAGACCTGATCTTAAAGACTGCATTACTTTAAAAATATTGTTTTATCTATATTTTAAAAACTGAATAAAATTTTATGGTATCAGGATTTAATTGCTCACAATGCAGGAGAAACCCTGTGACTCCTCTGCGTGAGGCTTAATAAAGATCAGTTCAGCTACCCTGCATCAAGAGTAGGCAATCATTTTACCCTAGGATGCACTAAGAAAATTTTCTTGGTGTCTTGACTTTTTTTTTTAATTGCTAAGGGCCACACCAAACATCTGGATGAAGTAACATTACATCCTAAGGTGGCTGATAAGGTAGTTAAAACTTTAAAGTCCCACAACGTTAATTTGTTTCCCTACCTGAAATTTCAACAAACTGGCAAGAGCTTTTTCTTCTGTGTACGTGTGTGTGTGTGTGTGTGTGTGTGTATGTGTGTGTGTGTCTGTGTGCATGTGTGTGTGTGTGTGTGTGTGTGTGTGTGTGTGTGTGTGTATGTGTGTAGTTCAACAGGCCACATGTTGGACAGATGCACAGAATTTTAGAAAGCACTCATGCAATTTAAAAATGTAGGCACCTTCCATGACACTCACCTGTCTGCAATACTTGCAGATTTGATTTTGTCTATGACAATGACCTGTTTGTTACAGCACATCGAGGTAGTTAGGGCGACCCCAAGGCTGGCACCGGGAGTTTTGGCAACTTCAACTAGTAGTGGCCCTGATGCTGTTGCCACAGAATCTGCCAAGGAATAAAGTTCAAGAATGAAAACAAGATGAAGTAAATAAATAAGCCAGCAAACGAAGAAGGGATGTCAGCTTAATAACCTTATCATGGAAATTTTGGTATTCTTCTATAGAACATCCCCTGAGGGCACCATTAGGCCACCCTTCCCACCTCCCTGCTTGTATCATCATAACATATGCACACAGCAATCTTTCCAATAAGATTTTGAGCTTCATGATAGTTGGGATAATGTCTCACATATGTTAACACCTTGCTCATTGCTTGATATAGTGATGGATACATATTAGGTCTCTCCTAAAACTAATTCAATGAATATCCAGCAGCTACTATGAATATATGGATAGATGGATAGATGGATGGATGGGTGGATACATGGGTAGAAGGAAAGGTAGCTGGATAAAAGGGTAACTGAGGGGTAAATGGATGAATAGGTGAGGTAAATGGAGAAAAATGAAGAAAGTAAGGAAGAATGAAAGGAAGGAAATAAGGACAACGAAAGGATGTATAGATGATGTGTTTATCTTGGTAAGTAATAGGTATGAGTAAACTAAGTGGGATTTTAAATCTGTTTCTTCATTTTTAATTTTGGGTCGGTTGTGGGGCGTGAACTCTGGGCTTGGGCGCTGTCCCTCAGCTCTACCTCAGCACTCTACCACTTGAGCCACAGCGCCACTTCCAGTTTTCTAGTGCTTTATTGGAGATAAGAGTCTCACAGAGTTTCCTGCCCATGCTGACTTTGAACTGTGATCCTCAGATCTCAGCCTCCTGAGTAGCTAGGATTACAGGCATGAACCACCGGCACCCAGCAAATCTCTGTTTCTTTTCCTAATTGTACCTTGGGGGGGGGGTCACCTGTTTTTCTGGAGTGACCTTATATATGTTTCACTTGTGGCTGGAATACTCTTCATTCTTTCAGTCCTTATTCATGCTTGAGGATTCAATATAAACATTGACAATTTTAGGAAGCCTCTCTAAGTCATGATTTGGTAAGATGTTCTTTTCCAGTGATATTCCACCCCACTGTATTCCTTCTACTGCTTCTTCTCAAACTGGATGTGATTCCCTCACATGGGCATTTCAACTTCATGAATCGCTGCATATCCCCTGAACTTCAGCCACAGATACAGAGTTCCCAGTTCAATATTTCTGATTGGTGGTTTGGTGGTAAAAATGTACAACTGCACTGATGAATGAAGTCTCCAACACCAGAGTAAGAAAGAGAAGAGTGAGGAAGAAAGGAGGGATAGATGATGTTATGGTTTCACAACAGTCAGTTGGGATTACATGTCTCTCTCCATTGTCAGATTATGAGCCTATTCTGAAGGAAAAGTTTAAGTCTTGCCAACCACAGCATTCTCAGTGTGTGGCCACTGAGATAGCTGACACTTAAAAGGTCTACAATTAATAGCTATTGAATGACTATGTTAACAAGGAAGAAAACTCTTATGGTTGGTGAGAGTACAGAACATAGTCCTGTATAGTGGGTTAAGAAAAATAGCCCTGTATACTGGTTAAGATAGTCACACTTAATTCTTGTTTACACAATATTTCCATCATGGTACCTTGGACAAGTTACTATATTTTTATACACCTTACTGTTTACTGATAAAATGTTACTTCTTCTTATGAGGTTTATTGTGACAAAAATGTATATTTTAAGCCATCTGCTGTGCATATAGGTGATTTATTATTATTATTATTATTGATTCATTCTGACCTCAACCATGAGATTATCATATCTTATTTTTAAGATTGCATATTGGCCTATAAAACTTTTCTGTTTTTCTCCTGCTTTGGTGTTGGAGACTTCATTAAGCAGTTCTACTGATTCCTCAAGTACATCTTTATCACCACTCTGAGATAGTGAACTAGGAAATCTGGGTCTTTATGGCTTAAGGTGATACACAGTGATTCATGAAGTTGAAATGTCCATACAAGAGAGCCATTTCCACTTTGAGACAAAATAAGATATTTGCTAAGTAAGATAAAGATGAGAACATTCTTGCCAATAACATATATATTCTAGTGCTAAGGATTCGCATGTATACTGTATATGATTGGTAATATTGAAATAATTTGTTTTATAAAGAGAATATTAGGGTTTTACATCTTCCCAACAATTCCAGGGCAGAGTCTTATTGATAATAGTTGAAGAGAGCCGGAAGGCTTTTTATCTGAGCTAATAGGCTGCTTTACCCCAAGGCCTATGAATAAGTTGGCCATGAGCCTTCCGCGATGGCTGCCACTCTCTGCTTTTGCTCACCCTGCTAAGCAAAGGTATAAATTCCTCCATTGTCCTGCCATCAGTGTAGGGCCAGTGACAGCATTCTGCTTTTGCGCTCTCTTCATTTCCTGCCATTCTGTTGGTGTCTCACTGGTCACGATGCTGTGCACTTTGAAATTTACAGTGACTGGCCCCAGGAAATACACAGCAGGTGTTTGCCCCTCAACTGGACTCTCTGGTAAAAATTCAGGTCAGCCCCTGCAGCCTGTTTTAGTTGTCCTTTCATCACTAGGGGGTTGATTTTCTCCACCCTTCCGTTCTGGATGAGTGAGGCACTCCTAATGGATGCTTGGAGATGTGAAGTATGATTTCACCCCTGGTTTTCTTCTCTTCATAAACAGCTCCCATTGTACTACATCACACAATGTATATCCCAAGTTGCACTGCCAACTCATTCTTTACCCCTATCCTCAAAAATTCCTTATGACCCTACCTCTGAAATAACTCTCAATTTCATTTTTTCCATTCTGTCTCCACAACTGCTAATTTAATCTAAGTAACCACTATTTTACACTCCTGGATCCTCTTGTGCCCTCGATCTCACCCAGTCCAGAGTCATCTATTAAAAGTGTTTTTTTTTTCATGTCAATCCCATGCCTAAAACCTTTCCATAGCTGTCCATTAACAGAGAAATGTTTTAGTATGCACAGTGATCTGCATGACCCAACTCCTGCTTGTCACATCAGTTGGCTTTTCTTCCAGTCAGTTCTAGACCTTTCTCTCTGCTCCAGCCCCCTTACTCCTCTTTCAGTTCTATGAAATTGCCTAAGGTGTCTCCTATCTGCTCCTTTTTACCTGGGTTGCTCCTCTCTCCCTACCCCTCCTACTCCTGCTCTAGAATGCCACGTCTCAGGCATTCCTGCCTGGTCCTGCAAACCATGTCAAGCTGCCTGTTATCAACCCTCCTAGAGCTCTGTGCTTTTCCTTCACAGTACTTTTAATATGTGCAATTCAACAACTGATTTCTTAACTAGCTGTTAATTAATTGCTCCTTGATTAAATATGTAAACTCGTGCAGCAGGGATCCTGAGTGATGTTCATGACTGAGATTCTCCACAGTGTTGACACAGCAACCATCTATCAAATAGGTGCCTGCTGACACTTGTTTATGGAATGAGTTAAGAGAATGACTAGCTGTCATGGTATTCAGAGCATTATGCTAATGACACTGAATATACAGAAATTCAATTCATATTCTTTTGCCTAACATAGTTTTAATGTACCTGAGATCACATGAACCCATATCTAAAAGCTTCCAATGGCTCTTCATGCATCAGAGTGCATACACACATGGATGCCATTGGTGATGTGGAAAGGTATTTTTCTTTCGTTTAACTTCTGAGCCTATACAAAGTATATACATATACTATACATAGTATCAGAGTATCAGCTACATGACTTTATCCAATAGCTGAAGAAAAATTAATGCACAAGACTTTGGAAGAAAGGTAGTCCCACTTTCTTCCGGATAGAACTTGAATTCAAGTTATTCTCCTTCAAAAGCAGCCGCTAAATCATGGGAAATAGTTAAGTAAACATGCCACTTTCAGAATCATGAAATCTTAGAAGAGACGTGTCATTCAGGGATTGGCACAAAGATCCTGCACCTTAAAAGCAGGAACAGCTATCAATGTCTGGAAAACCTGGGAGGTACTGCCTCACCCTGAGAGAAGCCACTGAAGCTGCTTTTCTGTAGAGGATTCTGAGTAAATCATGTTGACTAACAGCTTCACAGAGACATGGAATACAGAATGATGTTTCAGTCAGGGTCCAACTAGTAACACATAACAGATAAAGTCAAATGAAGATAGCTGGGGATGATTTTTAATAAAGGAACTATTTATAAAGGTGTGGGAAGTTTATAGTGCAGTGCCCTTAGCCAAAAGCAACAGAGAATCACATACTACCAAGCCTGGGAAAACAAATAATAGAACTGTTGGTGGAATAGGGATTCGGAAAGGACTTAAGTGGGGAGGCTGAGACCTTTAACCAAGGACTGTAGCCAGTCCCAGTGTATCTACAGAGAGGGAGCCGGGAAAATACTGGTCCTTCCTTTCTACATCCTGATCCTTCCTTCTATGCTCTCTAACCATGATTTGCTGTAGTCAAACCCTAGTAGAAGCAAGATGAATGAGTGTCCACGGTGCAGCCTATGTAGGTCATAGCAAAGAATAACACGAAGGGTCACGAATGGCTCTGGAGGCAAAATGGAAGACACCCTTATTTATGGTATAACTTTCCACAAAAGTCTCAGGTCTGTTTGTTTTAAGCAAAATATGTGATATAAGGAACAAATCAGGCAGGAGAAGGGTCTATAGCTCCTGTACCCATAGGAGTCAATAGACATGACTTTCTTTAATTACAGAAGTAACTCAGAATCATAATCAAATCTGGAGAAAATAGATTAAAAAGCTGCCATAGTAATTATTTAATGGGTACAGGGTTTCCATCTGGGCTGATAAAAGTAGGCAGAGGTAATGCCTATACAATGTCATAAGTATATAAAATGACACTTTTTTTTTTTTTGTCGGTTGTGGGGCTTGAACTCTGGGCCTGGGCACTGTCCCTCAGCTCTTCAGCTCATGGAAAGTGCTCTACCACTTGAGCCATAGCACCACTTGAACTGTATACTTGAAAGTGGTAATTGTATGTTTTGTAATTTTGTGTGTGTGTGTTTGTTTGTTTGTTTGTGTGTGTGTTGCAACCAACACAATAAAGAAAACATGGCTGGCTTATGCAGTTCTTATTTTTGGAAAAGGGGAAGTCTACTATTTCCTATGATGGAGTGAAAGGTTCTTCTAGCAAGAAACTCTAAAAGATACTTCTCCCATGGGGCTTATATACACATGGTACTAAATAATACTAAAGTAAATTGCTTCAAAACATTTTTTTTGCCAGTCTTAGGGCTTGAACTCAGGGCTTGGGTGCTATCCCTAAGCTTTTGTGCTTAAGGCAATTGTTCTTATTTGAGCTACAGCTCCACTTACAGCTTCTTTGGTAGTTAATTGGAGATACGTCTTACAGATTTTCCTGCCCAGCCTGGTTTTGAACCATGATCTTCAGATCTCTCAGGTCTCTGGAGTAGCTAGGATTACCGACATGAGCCACCCATACCAGCTCAGCATAATTTTTAATGGCTTTTTGTTTGTGTTTGTGATACTGAGGAATCAAACCCAGGGGCTCATGTATGCTAGGCAGCACTCTACCACTAAGCCACCTTCCCAGCCTCAATAACAGGATGCAGAAGTGGTTTTAATGGCTGTTCCCTGACCCTGAAAGTAGAAAGAAAATCAATGATAGCATAGTATTGTCTCTAGAATGGGACAAGCTAATGTGTTGGTCAGTGTGATCTAAAGACAGATTCTAGGGTTGACTAATTGGAAATCTCTCCAGGAAACTTTCTTAAGATATGAATCTCTTTTCCCAGGCAGCTAACAGAAGCTGGACGTTAGACAATTCACCACAGTCCATAATGGGCACTGGGTCTATATGCTTTGGAAGTCAGTAGTCAGTGGCAGGACAAGGTATTGGTAGAACGCTGGAAAAGTATAACTAGTTTCTTGTCAGGATAGAAGGCCCCCACCATGCAGCTCCACAGACAAGGGCTAAACATGCAAACTAAGTTACATTTTTACAACATGAATTTCTGAAATATATTTATTGAATGTGACCTATATGCCAAAACACATTAGGTTTTCAGGATTCAAAGGTGAAAACTTTATTTATTTGTGGCCAGTTTGAATGCAAATTGCCCAGCTTGCTTTTTTAGCTGGTGCTCTACCACTTACACTTCTCTTGCCTAGTTTTTCTGTAGTTATTTGGAGATGGTATCTCACAGACTTTGTGCCTCATCTGGCTTAAAACCATGCTCTTCTAGAGCCCAGCCACCTGGGTAGCTAGGATTATAGGTGTGAGTATGGTATGCCTGCCTTCAAAGGTGAAAACTTAAGCCTTCCTTTTAGTTACCCTTTGACATCTCATGCCAAGAAAGTGGGGATGGAGGAAGAACTCCTGGATTCTACTATAAAAACATGTTTGATCAAACCTGACTTTCTCATTTTAATGACAAGAACTACACTGTTCATAATCCTCCTCTCACCTACCCTACACCTAGTGATATGTTTATAATATAATATGGTCAAAGTACTTATAAAAATATTATCTGCTAGAACATGGCTTTCAGCTTTCTAGAAAACTTATTTATTCATATCAAAGGTGTCAAAAGATGACAAGTACTAGCTGTTGATAGCTGTAATCTTAGCTACTTAGGGGTGGAGACTGGGAGGAAGGGGGCTCAAAGTCAGCTGGAAACCCTATCTAATCATTTGCAGAGTGTGGTGACACATATGTAATTCCCTCTTTAGCAGGTAGTATAAAGAGGATCACGATCCAAGCCTGCCAAGGGAAAGACTGAGGCCCTTCTTCCAAAGCAACCAACCATTTGAAGACATTGCTCAACTGGTAGAATGCCAGCCCAGCAAGCTTATTAAAAGTCCTGAGTTCAAACCTCAATACTGCCAAAAATAAGTATGAAAAGACTCACAGAATGTAGTTGACATCTCTTTGCTCATAATGGGTACTGAAAGGCAACTATTTTTTTTTTTTTTTGGCGGTTGTGAGGCTTGAACTCTGGGTTTGGGCGCTGTCCCTCAGCTCTTCAGCTCAAGGTGAGCACTCTACAGCTTGAGTCACAGTGCCACTTCCAGTTTTCTAGTGGTTTATTGGAGATAAAAGTCTCATGGACTTTCCTGCCTGGGCTGGCTTATAACTGTGATCCTCAGATTTCAGCCTCCTGAGTACTAGGATTACAGCATGAGCCACCAGCACCCGGACTAAGGCAACTATGTTTTAACAAATAACCATGATAAATGACAAGGGGTGAAGATGATGAGCTGGCCTGGTTAGTATGAGCATATTAGGTGAGAAAGAAGTTGATTGGAATGCTTCTTAGCCAACTTTACTTTAATGAGTGCTAGGAAAACAAGGAAACTATTTTAGCAAGGATGGCTCTCCAGCATTACCCATGTGGCAGTTCCTTTTTGCATCACAGGACGAGATCTACAAGTGTTAACGTTTAATTGATCATTAGCCTTTTCTAGCAATTGCTTTCCATAATAAATGTTTCCTCACCACAACATCAAACAGCTCACACTACCTTGTGGTATTAAGCCTATTTCCCTCGCTGCCACCCAATCTTCATTCACAGACCATCTTCTGAAAAGTAGAATTCCAAAAGTCCCTAGCTTTATTCCAAGCTGTCTAACAAGCTGCATTGGGGGAGGGGGGGGATGAAAACATGCAAACAGGGTTGATGAATGGAGCAATCTTATTTAAGAAAGTTCAAGAAAAAAAATCAAAAAGAGGAATATGTCAGGGTGAGGGAAATAAAGAGGAGAAAAACCAGGAAGAAATAAATAATCAGGAACCCATCTCTAGATAGATGATTAGTTTATCCTGCTGAAGTGAAGCATGGTTGGAGGAAAAAAAAAATAGATCATGCAGATATAAATTATTTATGGTTAAAGACATCTCAGTCATTAAGAAATTTATACTGTGAGCGAAGCCCTTGCATGCTGTGTTGATTTATGGGTTACATAATTATATAAGATACGCTGATGACTGTTTGCACGGGAAACACTCTGGATTTTTTATTTTGTTAATCAGTTTTCCCACTTCTGAGCTTGCATTTCAATGAGATAAGGCTTGATTAGAACTTCTCAGGGGTAGTGGAGTCGGTACCCATTAAATGTTAAATCAGCTTTGCTAGTCTGACATTCCCTAAGATAAAACATTCTACTTCGGGGCTTTTTCAACTTACTAGTTAAGAGTATTTTTATTAATGATATCCCATTCAAATGATGCTTTTAATAATTTTTACTCTTTTCTGATAAGTAAAACTGTAACAAATATTTTAAAGTTTTTTTAAATTGCTGATTTCTTTAATTTTGGTCAACTAAAATATAGCACTAGGGAAATACTCAAGCAGTATATTTTCCATGTGAGCTTCATATTAAATCCTAATTGTTCAGGAAAATTAGAAGATAAAATAGGAACATTTTATACTATAAGAAGAACCCAAAACTGATTAAATTAATATATTTTAGTCTGGCTTGAGCTGGGATCATGTATGATTCTGGTTTTATTTCTAGCATAAGGCTTATACTGGTACTTTAATTAAATTTGCAGTAACTTGACTTCACTTGTTTTGCTTGTTCATTAGTTTTTGTGGTCTTTGGGCTTGAACTCAGGGCCTGGGTGCTATCCCTGAGCCTCTTTGTGCTCAAGGCTAGTGCTCTACCACTTGAGCCACAATACTTTACTTTCATTTTTTTCTGAGTTGTTTATTGAAGGTAAGAATCTCACAGACTTTTCTGCTCAGGCTAGCTTCAAAGTGGGAGCCTCAGATCTTAGTCTCCTGATTGACGTCACATTTTACAAGCTGATATTTTGTATACTTCTTGTTAGGTTACAGTATTTTATAAAGTTTTAATTGAAGCACACCAGCATACAGCTATTGCATATTATAAATTCACTCATGATCTATTTTCATAAACTAATTTCCATGTAACCACATGCAGACCTAGGGATAGAATACTATCAGCATACAAAAATCCTCCCACTCTTGAAAAACCATGTCTCCATCCTAAGGGGAACCATTAGCCCTCTAACAAAATAAGTTAGCCTTTTTACTTTTGTATTTGTAAAATACTCAGTTTGGATTCTTAAGCTCTGCATTGTGAGATCCGAGTGTGAAGGTAAGTGTATTATTAGATGGCTCTTTCTCATTATCATGTAGTACTTCATGAGGCAAATACATCATTATTCATCCACTTTACAATTTAACTATTTCCTGTTTTGAAGATGTCACAGATATCACTGCCTTGAGTGTGCATGTGTGTCCTTTGATGAGCCTGGTTGCATTCCTGTGGGAGTATTCCACGTTAATAGGAGTGAAAGTACGGAGACATAGGGTAAATATGTATTCAACTCCCACAGGTAATATCAAAGACTTCCAAAAAGAATTGCAAGAATTTAACTTCCTATGTGTGGAATGGAGTGACAGTTGCTCTACATGTTTGCCTCTTCTTGCTATGGTCAATCTTTTCCTAAACAACTATTCAGTTGGGTGTGCAGTAATTGGTTTGTGCTTGCATTTTACCTGATAATTAAGAGAGGTGAGAAGGTTTTTATATACTTACTGGCCATTTGAATATTCTTTTTGGTAGGTTGCTTGTTTGTGCTTTCCTGACTTTATAACAAGTTATGTTCCTTCTTGCTTTGGGAGAATTAAAAAAAAAACCTATTATGGTATAAATCACTGTTAGATATACAGTTTCCATATACATTCTCTTCTATAGCTTATTGGCACCTTTTGATGAGGTAGTCAATTATTCATTTTTAAATTTCATACTTCCTTTATACTTTGTTTTATGTTTGGCTGGGCTGGATTTGTGGCTAAAGTGGTAGAGTACTTGCCTAGAAGGATGATGACCTGGGTTCAAACTTCAATTCTGCTAAAACAAAAAGAAAGAAACCTAGCTTAATATATAGCCAAGATGGTGGTTTCTTCAAGTTTTTGTGAAGTATCTGACTGGCATCCATCTGGAATTGGTTTCTATGTATTGTGTGGGATAGGCTCTGATAGATTCTCTCCACATGTATACAATTACACATCATTATTTCTTGAAATGATCATCTTTTCCCTTGGTGCATTGCAAGGTCACCTAAGTCTCAAATCAACTTACTAAATAATATACAGATATATTTCTGGATGCTTTTTTCTGTACCTTTTTATTGCCAGTAATCTACTATGTTGGTTTAGCTTTAAAATAGATTTTGCTGTCACAGAGTACAAATTCTCTAGTTTTATTGTTGTTCTTCGAGATGGCCTTGGATACCTTTTGTGCTGCTGTTGTGGTTTAAACTCAGGGCCTTGTGCTTGTTAGGCAATCACTCTACAGTTTGAACTACACTTTCAGTTCTCTTTCCTTTAGTTATTTTTCAGAAAAGGTCTCAAAGTTTTGCCTCATCTCTTGTTTTGTTGGGCAACTATGTCTGACTTGGTTGTTGAGATAAGGGTCTCACTAACTTTTTGCCCAGGCTGACCTCAAACCAAATTTTTCCCAGTCTCCACCTCCTGAGTAACTGGGATTACAGGAGTACATCGTTGCATCTGGACCTATATTAGGATTATATGATATGCTTCACCACTAAATTTCTACTATTTAGATGTAGTTAAAAAAACAAATTTTCAGTTTTAAAAATAGAAGATAAGATCTGGGTGTCAGTGGCTCACACCTGTAATCTCAGGAGCCTAAGGTCTGAGGACTACGGTTTGAAGACAGCCTGGCCAGGAAATTCCATGAGACTCTTATCTTTAATAAACTACTCAGAAAAGCTGGAAGTGGTGCTGTGGCTCAAGTGGTAGAGCACTCCGCTTGAGCAAAAGCAGCTCAGGGATAGTACTTGGGCCCACAGTTCAAGTCCCAGCAAAAACAAAAACAAACAAAAAACCTAGTAGATAAGGAAAAGTAGGACAGGGGAGGAAAAGAGAAAGTAGAAAAGGTAAATAAAGTGAACTATATTATACTTTGCATATACATATACACGATCATATATACTTTAAATGTTAGAATGAAGTCTATAATTTTGTGCAACTAACATATACTTATACAATTATTTTTCAGAAAGAAAAATTAGTTCACCATTTTTGGTTTTTAAAAGACCTTTGTGAGCTCAGGCATAGTGACTTGGGGTAAATGAATAAGCACTACTATTTCCCTTAATACATAAGCTCTGGAAACTTCTGTTTCCATTATTAGTACTAGTGAGAAGTTTTTTTAAGGGTATAATTCTGGAGCAGCCTTTTAAGAAACTTAAAAGTTTACCTCTCCATTGCTTTAAAAAAAAGTTAACAAGTGTCGAACCAATCTATCATTTAAGTGACTGATAGCAATGGGAAAATAAAAAGAGATAACAAAAAAAATTCTTTGCCCTGCTTGTGGGGGAAAAAAAGATTCAGCATATTACACATGGCAACTACCCAATGATCATGTTTTATATCATCATTCTTTAGGAATTCTGATTCCCTCTCAACCTAAAAATAGTTACTGTTAGGCTTTTCTGTTGGATAAGTGATCTACACAGAAAATGGAATGATTCTCCATCAGGCTCTATTGAGACAGAGAAACTGTTTCAGTAGGAATACGTGTGTACCAGCCTGAAAAGAATTCTTACAGCTCAGGAAGCTTAACTTCTTAAGATGGAAAGAACAGTCAAGGTCATCCTGAAAAGTTAACTGTTCAATAGCAACATGCAAGCATTTTCTGGCATGTTGTGCGATTCTGCCCTAGTTTTAAAAATAACAAGGCATTTAATTTCTTAGATTCTTAGGACCACATTGAAATTTAGACAAATTAATATGAATGAAGAGAGAAACGGTGGGCAAACACAGCCAAAATATTCAATGTCAATCTATGAAAATGAAACCAAGTAACCTGAGGAGAGGGATTAGCTGGGGGATAATGATGAAATGGGTGACATTCATCAGGGTACATTGTACTCTGACACATTGAATTGGAACACTTTTACACAATTTTATACAATGACTTAAAGATTACAAGATTAAATACATAAAAATTATTTTTAAAAACCCAAACCAAAACAACTACAAAAGAATACCAACTGTTCAGCTATCCTAAAAGCCAGTTTACTGGGTAGTTGCCCAAAACATACTTTTAAATATTTAAAGCATCTATATTTGTAACTGCCCTCCTTGGGTGTTTTAACCTTTTACCAGGGGGGCATTTAATACTAAAAAATGAACCAACACTGGGCAAATGTACATCTAAATATATGACTAGATTTTAAAAAAGGAACACAATTTGATCACAGTATTTGAAAACAACCAAAATCTGAACAACAAGCAAGAAAAAGAGCATACCCAGACCATTAACAGAGCAAAAGCACTTAAGAGAGCCTCCTCAGCTTGGATTGCTGTGACCACTAGAGAGAAATAAAAACCTGAAGCCCAGCATCTTGAATCTAGAAGGTTCTCATTAAATAAGCACTTATTAGTTACAAAATAAATAAATTTACCAATTATAAAAGTTGTCCTATAGCTTTTAGGAATAGCAGATAAGTTAATGTCAGGCCAAAAGAAGTCAAAGTAGACTCAAATGATGAGTGAATACTTAAAGCTTGCTACTTAATATGTCCCGTATCTGTCTGGTGAGTTACATTCATTCATTATGTTCATTTCATTCTCTTGCTTGCCTCTGGGATTGAGGTAGACATGCTAGACATGCTAAATATGGTGTAGGTGATTCCAAATTACAGTGAGAGATTTTCATGACTGCTTTGGGTTGCAGGTTTGGTCAGCTGGAAGTGGTATATGATTAGAAAGGTTTAAATATGGTTTGGTAAGATTCTAGAGGTCTTCCTGAATTTACAGTGATTCTATAGTAAATAATTCTGTTTGGTAAGATTCTAGAGGTCTTCTTGCATTTACAGCGATTCGACAGTAAATAATTCTGATATTTTATCATTGCAGTATGTTAACAACTTTGTAGATCACCATTTCCAGAGGGCCTAGATACTTTTCAGAAGTGTGTTTGACTATCATATTTTCCCCTGTATGGAGAACTAGGTCATCTTTAGTTGTCTGTTGTTTTAGATAGAAAGCAGACTGGAAAGTGGAAACGTTCCTAAATTAGTACACAACTAGCTCCTTGGGGAACATGCAAACCTATCAAACCCAAGTACACATGGTTTAGTTTGTATATTTTCCACCCCAACAGCTCATGTGTTGAAACCTTGGAGCCACTGTAGTAACATGAAGGATGTGGAAAGTAACGGAACCTTTAAGAAGAGGGCTTGATGGGTGGGCCTTGGGGTATTGAGAGTGATCCTGAGGCAACACTGGTCTTCTGAGGTGAGTTCTTGTGAGATCTAGGGATTGGGCTGTGGCTCAGTGGTAGAGACTTTCCTAATACATGTGAGGTCCTGTATTTGATTCCAAATGCTGCCATTAACTAGATAAATACTTTAAAACTTTGGAATGTGACCCTGATCCCTGAATCTGGTAAAGGGATCACTTGCTCCCACATTTACTCCTGATACAATGTCAAGAGGGGTTTTAAGCCCTGCCCCTCTCCACCACCAGGGGTCAAACCTAATAGAGTTGACTGACTTTGGACTTACAGATTCTAATACTAAATTTTTTTCTCTAACAAGGAGCCCAACTCAGGTATAATATAATAGTAACAAAATAGACTAATACAACATACAATGTTGCACATGTCCACAGAGGTAAGGAAGGTAAAGAGCAAGAATTAAGAGACTGTTCTGTGTTAAAGTCATCATTACAGAACTGTTTTAATGATAATGATAGTAAATGTGGGCCCAGCTATAGGGTACTTGTGTTCCTCTTTCTGAGCTACCTATTCCTTTCCTCTCTTCTGAGGCAAGCTGGATTCGAATACTTGTGATTCACTATGAAATCTGGGCCACAGATAATAGTGTTTTTGAATCTGTAAGGATGTCTCTGGGTATAGTTGAGATAAGAGTTGTAAAAAAAACAGAGTAGGAGGATTCCAGGAAAATTATGCCTCACCCTCACAGTCTGAGTGGCTTTACCATACTTTGAATCAATAAAAAATGCCTGAATGATTAAGCACCAGTAGATAATTAATGCATTGTCTCACTTTCTTCCCTCTTACTCAGAACTTTCTTAGGCATTTAGTCTTAAATATTTGATGGTCTGGGTGTTTTTGTGGAAGAGTGGGGGGGGATGTGCTCAAAAATGCGTGTAGGCTTAAAACTATTAGAGTTGAAATGATAAGATTCCATTTTTTAAAAAATCTTCTGCAAGAGTTTTGAAGGGATATTAGCTGGATCTTAATTAGGAAATAAAAGTTCTCTTCTCTGCCTTGAAAACTTTCACCTATACTTAAAACATGCATTATTTCATGCATCGCTCATCCTCTGAGTGACCAATATCATCTCTGTAAAATCTGGGTAGGTGTCACACTAGTTTAACACTAAATAATTCATGCAACCCTGGATATTTAACTTAACCTCTTTAAGATATTTTATTTCATCTGGAAAATAAAACAACAGAAAGTGAGGCACTGGTGGCTCATACCTACAATCTCAGCTACTCAGGAGGCTGAAATCTGAGGATCCAGATTCAAAGCCAGCATGAGCAAGAAAGTCTGTGAGACTCTTATCCCCAGTTAACTACCAGAAAACCAGAAGTGGTGCTGTGGCTCAAAGTGGTAGAGTGATAGCCTTGAGTGAAAAAGCACAGGGACAACACCTAGGCCCTGAGTTCAAGCCCCATGACCACCACCACCAACAACAACAAAAATCCCCAAACAATGGTAAATAATATATGTGTGTCAAAGTGCTATTGTGACAAATCTTAGCTCATAAAATGTGTAAGGTGCCTGGCACAAGAGTAGGCAGATGCCAACCGCATAAATATAAGGGTTAGTTCTCTCCTCTTCAGTTACTATCAGGACATGTTGATGACATCTATGACATTAAATCAGTTTTCTAATTGGTATGAAAAATTACTTATTTTCATGGCCAGAGAAAACTACAGAAAAGGCTATTAAAGCAAAAACTTAAATTACATATGTTTATGCCCCAAGAACTTTCAGTTAGTGTTTTCTTCTAGGTGAGATGCAGTCTGGTTATTCCCAAGGGAAAGTTAGAGCAGACAGGGGAGAGGAGAGAGAAAAGGTGGGAAAGGAAGGAGAGGGGAAAGGAGGAGGGAGCTGGACAGCCAGAATATCATTAATTACATCTTCCTGTGTCATTCTACTCACTTAGCTTTAAGTGTTGTGAATGATTTTAATATTATCCTATCTGAACTTTTAGATTATCTATACTGCTGCTGTGTTGATCATCTATGATCAACAAAGCCATATTGTGGGTAAGGTATTCAGAAAGCATGTAGATGGGGAATGCTGGAACTATGCAAATCACTAAATTATGTTTTACATTTTCCAAGGTGGCATATTTAATACTTCTTCCACATGAACTCTTTAGCTTGATTGACCCATCTAAAGCCTACCTTAGTTCCCCCGTAGGCCTTCCCTGTTGTGAGAATTATTCTGGGAAGGCCTCCAACCCTTCACTGGGTCTTTGTTTGGATAGTAAGGCTCATAATGCAGAATGTCCTGTTCAGCAAAAAACTGGCTTAATAAGGGACTCAAGAGAATTGAGGACTTATCTCTGCAAAATATAAACATCTAAGAGTCACCATAGCAGCTGTCTTACTGTGAGGTGTCTCAGATGCAAGCTGCAGCAAAACTTCAAGGAAGCCAGAGGGAACAGCGATAAATTAGATGGACCAATACATGCAGCCAAAGACTACAGGAATTTTAAATGAAGTGCTGAAGTGCTACTTCAGTACCAGAATGAATTCCTGTGACTTAATGATAACTCTTCCATTTTATTCTCTGAATAATGGAGATAGATTTTTTTGTTTTAAATACCTTCTTGAGAGCCACAAACTTAGATGTGCTAAAATGAAATCTAGAAATGTAAAGTATATTCTGCTTGTCCAATTGTCTGATACTTATCAGAAGCCACACCTACAAGTGTCTATGTACAAAGAATCTCCCTCTTCCGTGGCTCATATAGCTTTCAACTCTGACTGTGCATTGAGTAGAGATGATGTGATAGATTTTTTCACTTCTAGTTAGCAGGAAAAGCTGGCATTGAAGAGAGGCAAGGATCCTCAGGCGATCTACAGGACTCTAAGCTTCACAAGGTTAAGTAACGGTTTCTATGGCAAAGACTCCTATTTGCAAACTTTGTTAAAATAAAGGTCTTCTAAAATAGTATTGCTGGACACAGTGATACAGGCCACCTCCTAATCTAATCCCAGGATTTACTAGTCTTCAAGGGACTGGAGCAAAGTGAAATTGTGACTTGTGGACCAGTCAACTCTCTTTTACAGAATCTCCCACAGTCTTTCAGAGACTGAGCCTTGACGCCAACATTTGCTGTGAAATTTTGAGTTAGGGCATTTCTAAATGACTGGAAGTTGCTAATGGAGGCTTGGGTGAGAAACCAACTGTTAGGTAGGCTGAGGTGTCGATGAAAACCCTCTGATGGAGCATTCTGAAAGCCAGGCAGACTGTGCTATCCACAGCTGAAGGAAACATTTCTTTAAGAGAAAGAAAGGAAATGGCAGGGAAGGGAGGGAGAAGGAAAGGAAGAACAAGACAGAGTAGATGTGAATATTCAAAGATGAATACAAATGGCTTACTTAAGCCTTTATTGCATCTCCTACTTTTGTCTTTGGAGATCTCAAGGGAAGAATAAATATTGCCTCTCAATTTAGATAAAACACAGGAGACAAACTGCTTTTATGCTGTCGGCATTATTCTTTCAACAAATATTTAATGTGCACCTTACAGTTTAGAGAAGAAGGCCAGTAGATTAGAGCTCCAATAAATTAGTATTCTAAGTGTGATTATTACTGTGAAAGAAAACTAAGAGCTCCCTGGGGACACATAAGTTAGGTAGGGTCTCTGGGAAGTTAGTATTTTTCCCCCTCTAGGAAGTGGTATTTAGCTTCTGACCTCAACACAAATATACGAAACAAAAGTAAAGAATGTGTATTTCCATATGTATGGGCTTTAGAGAATCAAGTCTTAGGCAGAGGGCTAAGAACTCAGTTTCAGGTCTGTTTCTATCATTCTAATTGAGGATATAAGTGTGTGTCATGTCCTCCAGGATGAGGGCAGGAGGCTGTGGTGGGCATTATAATATGCAATCGCACTCTTCTTACTGATTCATCAGGGGTGCCTGGTAGCCATCTTTAATGTTAAAGCCATAGTGACAAAAGGTAGCAGAGCTTATTCCTCAGATACCATTACGTTTTAATGTTCACTAGCCTATCAGAATGAATCCTAAAATATATGCTAGGCATTAAAGTAAATGGTTCTGGGCAAAGATCGCTAAACTCTGTGAGGAAAGAAGAAAGGAATCTTGAAGTCTTCTGTATTTTTGGAAGTTGTATCTTATTACAAACTACAAGATATATAGACAGCGGTGATTTTTTTCCCCATAGAAAGATTGTTTGAAGCTCATTTTACAAACAGGAGTATGAAATACATATAATGCCATAAAAAAGGCAATCTTGATTAGTTCTTTGGTGTCAGTCTATAAAAGTTGCCCCTAAACTGATCAGTGGGAATCCTTGTAACTGCTCCTCTCAAAATGAAAAGCCATTCTAAGTCTAATAAAGACATGCCAATGACCGCAAAGAAACACCAAGAGAGACTGTCCCCAACGCAGTTGTCAGCTTTTCATCTTATTAAAATAGGCTAAAGTTAAAGGGCTAATTTGCCCCTGAAAGAACACATTTTATTTTAGAAGCATCATCTACAGTCTGAAAATGAGGAAATCTTTAACCAAATTTCCATTAATTTATTAAATGTCTCAGAATGCCAATCTTTGCAGATAATAGCTTCACAGCAGCATGCTGGCCTTCACGCTGGCCACAGGAACACTGGGAAATAATCTTTGGGAAATTTGTAACTGTCAGCAGCATGGCTAGGTTTGATGTGATTAGCAAAGACCTGATTAAGTTTCCTTTTTAGACAGTGGCTTAGCTGTATACATTTCCAAATTGGTTTATATTATAGTCAAATGTTATGTTAAAATATATCACTTTATATTATAGTCAAATGTTATATTAAAATAGTTTTATTTATAGCATTATTTTCTTCAAGGTTTATGATGAATACATCAATGATTAAAAAAAGAGTGTGACGACAAGTTATCCATCTTTAAACTCAAAGACAAAATGAGTAGATCTGAAAGGATCTCTGAGATGATGAAGTATTGGTCATCATGTGTCACAAGTGTGGAGTAGTGGTCCAAAAGATTTGTCAGAATTTTCTGATTCTATCACAAAGAATACTACTTAAACTATAATCCACTGGGCTTTTAAGACAATTTAGGTATAGAATTATTGGTCTAAGGAGACAAATACTACTAGAATAGGTATATACCTATTCTAGTAGTATTTGTCTCCTTAGTACCTATTATAGTACTAAGCTTCTAGAATGAACTTCTGGTTGATAGGATGCAGTGTTATTTTGCTTATGCATTTATTTTTGTTTATTCTGTTAATGTATTTCATTTTCAGAATTTACCAGAGAAGGCCTCTAAAGTTGAATTCCTTATGGTCTAGTAGCTAGATCAAAAGGCTAGTGATACTCTAGCTACTAGACAGTGTAAGTGATCACAACGATCTTGTCCACTGAGCTTCCTACAACCTTCCAAATCCTTCCTCAACAAGTGCTTCAGATGGCCACTATCAGTTAATCAGAAATGAAATAGAACTAGAAAATTATCAACTTTCCCTATTCTAGATGAATCACATACATAGTATATACAGTTTTGAGACACTGTATCACCTTTTTTTGTCTAATAATTCAGCGAGATAAAAGATATACCTGAGAGCTTATTTTGTGCCAGGTACCTTGCTAGGTGCTGGAATTAGTCTGGTTTACCATCTATAAGGATTTGTGTGGCTGGGTACTAGTGAGTCACACTTATAATCAGGAAGTAGAGATAGGAAATACGTTTTGAAGCCAACCCAGACAAAAAATCTTGAGATCTCATGTTAACTGAAAAAGCTAGGTGTGGTGGCAAGCATCAGTTATCCTATTTACAGTGAAAAACTACTTTTTACCTAAAAAAATATTTTAAGACTCCATCTCAAAAATAACTGGAGGAGGTTCAGTTCATGTCATAGAGTTTCTGTCAAGTGTAATACCATGAGTTCAAACCTCAATACCACCAGTACTTCTAGCTGCTGATATTTCTTATCTACTATACTCTTATATCTTCTTGGTTTTAGTAGGGAGCCCTTATGGTAGGCAGAGTTTCTGAATTCACACCCTACTATTTTACACCCTTTCCCCAGATGCCATGAAAGTATTGATATATCATTCCTATGATTGAATTCTATCCTGGCACAGTTGATCTAAAAGAAGAGAGATTATGTGATGGGCCTAATATATTCAGGTAAGTCTTTAAATGTAGAGAATTTTCTGCAGCTAGTGGTAGAGAAGGAAGAGGGTAGTAGAGAAAAGCAGAGAAATATAAAGCATGGGAAGGACTCGGGACTTCTTTCCTGGTGTGGAGAGGAAAAGGGTATGTGAGTAGGAAAATGGGTGATCTCCAGGCAGAGATGGGCTGAAATCAGTAAGGAAATGGGAGGCCTGAGAACTTCTACTCTGAGGAACTTCATTCTGCCAACAACCTGATCCCAATCAGTGAATGCAGCTAGGCCTCACCTGGTAAAGGGTTTCATAATGGCATTCCCATAATTGTTGATTATATTCTTTGATTGTGTGTGTGTGTGTGTGTGTGTGTGTGTGTGTGTGTGTGTGTATGTGCATGTGTGTGCGTGTGTGTGCACCCCTGTACTGGGGCCTTGAGCTCTTAGTTTTCTCTGCTCAAGGCTGGCACTCTACTGCTTGAGACACAACTCCATTTCTGCCTTTTTGCGGGTTAATTGGAGATAAGAGTCTCATGCACTTTCCTTGCCTGGGCTGGCTTTAAACTGAGATCCTTAGATCTCAGCCTCCACTGGTCTTGTTCTCTGGCCATTTTTATATAAAAAAACTGCTTCCATTTGAAAATTATAGACTTGTGCAGGCAACTCTGGACTCTTGTTTATGATATCTTTTGTGAAGAAGAGGAAGCTATGCTGGTAGTCTACAAGAAAAATCCAGCTTTCAGTTTATTTAATATCATTTATAAGAAATCAATTTTGGAGAAATCTAGTGCAGTGTTTCAGCTACTTGAGAAGGAGAGATTAGGAAGATCAAAGTTCGAGGCCAGCCTAAACAAAAAGTTAGCAAGACTCCACCTAAATTAATATGCTGAAAATGGTGGAGAGTGTGATTCTAGCTTGTGGGACACCATAGGTAGAAAGATTGCAGAGTCCAAGGCAGACTCTACAAAAACTCAAGACTCTACCTCAGAAATAACTCAGTAAAAAAGGTCTGGAGCGGGGCTGGGAAGGTGGCTCAGTGGTAGAGCGCTTGCCTTGCATGCATGAGGCCCTGGGTTCGATTCCCCAGCACCACATAAGCAAAAAGAAAAAAGCCGATAGTGGCGCTGTGGCTCAAGTGGTAGAGCGCTAGCCTTGAGCTGAAGAGCTGAGAGACAGTGCCCAGGCCTAGAGTTCAGGCCCCACAACCAGACCCCCCCCCCCCAAAAAAAGAAAGGTCTGGAGCCAGATGCCTGGGGCTCATGCCCGTAATCCTACTCAGGAGGCTGAGATCTGAGGATCATGGTTTGAAGGCAGCCCCAGCAGGGAAGACTGTGACTCATATATTCAATAAACTACTCAGAAAAAGTTGGAAGTGGAGTGGAGCTGTGACTCCAGTGGTGGAGTGTAAGCTTTGAGCACAGTGAGGCTCAGGGACTGCACTCTGGTCCTGAGTTCAAGGCAAAAAAGAGCTGGAAGTGTGGATCAAGTGGTAGAGCACGTGCCTGACAAATGGGAAGCCCTGAGTTCAAACTTCAGTAGTGCCAAAATAAAAATATAGTACAAGACACTATGTTGAAAACGAACTTTACAACCTCGGTGGGGGGCAGGGGTAGTTGTGGAGGTGGGGAGGAAGGGATGGTAGGGGGAAAACAAAGGAGGAGGCAACAATGCTCAATAGGAAATGTACTCATTACCTTGCTCACGTAACTGTAACCCCTCTGTACAGCATTTTTACAATAAAAAAGTACAAAAAATAAAAATATAACCAAACAAACAGGTTAATTTGCTCCTGGGACTAGTGAATGAAAATTCACTGGCATAAATTGCACATATTGATCTTGATATTATAAATGTAAAATGGAAAACCCAGATAATAACTAGCTGTGATGTGATAATGAAAATATCTATTTTTTAATTATAGAAGGACTTATTATCTCTTGAAGACTCACAACTTTCAGATCCATCCTGAATAAACAATTTCTTAATATCCTTGAAAATTAGAAAATTGAGGGAAAGGGTAGTATTGGGAAGGATAGGGGAGAATCTAAAAGAGTGACATTGATCTTGTTGACTGGCAACTCCTTTGTACAAATACTTAAAGATAATAAAATCTATTTTAAAAAATAATTTCTTGAAAATGACAATTTTGTGTTTGCTCAGGATTGAATGCCTAGTGTAAGGAATATATATATCTATATACATATTTATATGTATATAGATATATATATATATATCATTTGGCAGAGATGTAGTACCATAGAGTCTGTGTAAAGAAAAGTTCAATTTTTTCCTCAGTATTCTAGTTGTGCATGCTTGAATAATCCAAGTTAATGTAAGGAAAGGTTTGAAGATGAGCAGAAAAATGATAGTTAAAGGGAAAGCTAGAGACTTTTAGGTTTCAGAAAAGCACTGTAGGTAGATTAAGCAATGTTATGATTTACCATTTTATGATGCTACTCTGCAGTATAGGATGAAACTATATCAATCATGGAATAACTTCACTTTGAATCTACAGTATAAACATTGATGTTTTGATACTTTCTACACAAACCTACTTGAAGATGATTGGCTACAAAGACAGCTAATCTATGAGCAAATAAATTGATTACTTATTATGAAGTGACTCCTTTGTGTGTCTGAAGGCTCCATGCGAAGTGTTTTGGAAATAAGCAAATAAAGATGAGTTGGCTAGTACCCCCATAGGGTCTGTGGTACCTGGTGTTACACTAGAAGCATACACAGATAATTAAAGCAAAGGAAAATGTATTCTCAAAAGGCCAAAAAAAATCACTGCAGGCTGCTCTTTCTGTTTTAAAAGGAAAACCAGAGACACTGAGTAATCCAAATACATTAGGAACAATGAGGAGGTGGATTGGAATGGGGCCCATGCTCTATTTGAAAGATTTGGCATGGTATACTAGACATTGGGGCACAACCGTGCCCAACATTTTAGTTATCTTCTCATCTTTATTATCAGCTACAACAATTTGTTGGTTGTGTTTCAAATCTATTAGGATCATGGTAGATATTCTTCCTTATTAAGAAAATTCATTTAGATTATACTACAGTGAGTCTTATTTTATCCAGCTATCAAGAAGATTGACTGCTTTCTAGGGTTTTTTCAAAGGAAGAATATTTTAGAATAAACAACTATTAGAGAATTGTGACTTTTTTTAATTATAGGGAAAGTTAAAAGTCAGTTCAAATTTGGTACATTTTCTACACCTTGACTCTCTAATATTGACCCAACACTGATGTTCAGAAAAATATTCTTGAAATAATTGCGTATTACTCCATCAAAGACTCAAGTATTGACCTGGATATCCACTTCTGAAACATAATTCAGAACCATTGTCAAAATTGCCTAAGGAAATTAATCTATTTGCTTTTTAGAAAATAAGACAACCAGAACTCTGCATGTGCTTTATAGTGATGATCACACTTGAGTGTTAATTGGTTTGGTAATATTCTTGTCTACTACCTTTCTTATTGATTGCAATCCTCCTAGAGTAAGGCTGTTTTGTTTTCTGTACCTCTGTATTCCTAGTGTGTGTTACTTAGCTCAATAAATGTTTTACACTGAAAAGCTACACCTGTCAACAATCTGTTTGATTTTTTAATTTTAATGATCCACTTGTCTCATCAATTTCACTATATTTTTGTTGTACAATCCCATGTTCCCTTTGTAATTCCTTTTTAAAATAGGCTTTGGGATGGACACTGGTGACTCATGCTGTAATCCTAGCAATGTGAGAGGCTAAAATATAGATGGTGGTTTTAGACAAATCTAGGCAGAAAAGTTCTTAGTGGCTCAAGCCTCTCATCCCAGCATTGACAGGAAGAATAAAATAGCAGAGGTGGTCCAGGCAGAGAGTGAGATCCTATCTCAAAAATGACCAGTGCATTTAAAAAGGGTTGAAGGAGCCAGACACCAGTAGCTCACACTTGTAATTCTGGCTACTTGGGAGGCTGACATCTGAGTATCATGGTTTGAAGCCAGCTTGGGCAGGAAAGCTTCTGAGAGTCTTATCTCCAATTAATTACAGGAAAGGCTTAATTACAGGAAAGGCTAGGAGTAGCACTGTGGCTCAAAGTGTTAAGAGTGCTAGTGTTGAGCAAAAAGGAACTCAGGCACAGCACCCATGCCCAGAGTTTGAGCTCCAGGACCTGCAAAAAAGAAAAAAGGGGTGGGGCAGTGAAGGTATGGCTTAGTGGTAGAGCCCCTATCTAGCAAGCAAAAGGTCTTGAGTTCACACTTCAGTACTGCAAAAAAAAGGGTAAATTAAATGGGCATTGGTAGTCTCCATTTGAGATGCCAAGGAAAGTTATATGTTCCAAATCAACAGTGGAAAATGAGTAGAGTTCAAAACAGAACCAAATCATCTACTGAAATTAATTCAAATGCCACATAAGTACAGAAAGAAAAGAAAGTAGGGAAGAAGGAAAAAGAAAAAGTAAGCAAAGGGAATATTCATCTGGGAACTTTTCATATTAATCTGATATCATACCACCTGTCATGCCATCTTAAATTTCAAATTTCAAGCAACTCGGGAAACCAAGAGAACATCTTTCCATTGTATTCTACTTATAGGAATAGATTTACTATTAAAGCCAATTTTTAAAGAAAGAATACTGCATGTGTTTTGATTTTAATCAGTGGTGTTACATATTTCCTTTCCTTCCTTAAGTTTGATGTTGAAATAAATGTTGGTTTCTGTTAATTCTATGAAGCTGGCTTTATTCTGTGAAGATACAAGATGGAAAGAAATATCCCACTGCTGCAGTCTTTAGGTAGTAAAAGAAGAACTCATAATCCTCAAGTTAGTAATGCTATTTCTGTGTTCTAGTGGAGAAAGGTATTTAACTGCCAAATGATGATCCATAGAGAAATGTGATTGCTTGGTGAGACACAGACAGAACACGACATCATGATGGAACCTACTGACTTGAGCCTCTTACACCACCAAAAAGTATCATTCCTTTTGTTCCTAAACTCAAACAAGGTAAGGTGATATAGCATGGGTGGAATTCTGTGTGCTACAGGAAGCAGAAAAACACATGCTTAATCCATGCTGGTTCATTAGGCCAGTGACAGGACCTAGCATGGAAGAGGTCACGCTCTTCAGACTCTGACATACCCATCACGGAGACATCATATTCTATCAGCAGCGTTGCTTCTTGTCCACATTGTTTAAGAATACTCATGGCTTCAGCATGTGTGGTTCCAAGAAGTCGAATTCCATCCACACTGAGCAGTCTATCACCAGGTTTGATAGTTCCTTCCCTAGAGAGAGAATAGAGGAATAGCCTTTATTAATTTAGTACCACGAGGCATAGTATCCATAGTTACTTAGCCAAAGGCATTCTTTCACACACACTAGACAGTCCTTCCTTTTGCCTATCTATTTTTGTATATATTTTTTATTGTAAAGATACTGTAAAGAGGAGGGGTTACAGTTACATTCGTAAGGCAAACACTAGACAATCCTTCCTTTTGCCTATCTTCTTTTTGTATATATATTTTTATTGTAAAGATACTGCACAGAGGGGTTACAGTTACATGAGTAAGGCCCTTTGCCTGTCTTTTAGGTGACAGCAAGAGTGTAAAGAGGTAACCCTGAACAGTAAGTTGCAGCAATGCAAAAATTAGTAATGAGAAAATAACCGCACATTAGCAAATAGCCTAACTACCCACAGTCAACTCTTGGAGCACAAAAGCAAGAAAGGTTCATTTTCCCTTTTCTAAGTTTTCTGCCTTTGAGTCTAAAATTGATTTATGGGGCCCAGGAAAAAGAAAGCATTCACCTGCTTCTCTCCAAATCCAGGTGAGCAGAAAAGCCTTCTAACTTCACCCAATTTATTACCAGTGAACCCAAGTGGAAAGGGAAGGCTGGGAGAATTTTCCTAGTCTGTAAATTTCCCTACTGATTTATAAAGCCATTTGGGGATCATTAAATTGATTCAGTCTCACATTCCTTGGAAGAAGTAGGCAAACCCTGCTGTGATATAGAATCTCAAGGCATTGAGAGTTGATGACTCAGGTCATTAGTGATAGGATGGAGACAGAGCCAGAGTGTTGTCCAGAATATACCCTCCCCACTTCATGTAGGGGATGAAAAAACAATCAAATGCCAGATTTACACACTTAGAATTGGGGGGAAATACAAATGATCTTAAACAAAAAAATTAAAACATCTTTCATGTAGCTGACTGTAACTGTTTTATCTTCAATGCACACAGTTCCATATGTTCTCAGTTCATTTGAGAAAATACAATGCTCATGAATTTTAGACTGTTTCTGGAATTCCTGCTAACCCTAACCCTAAGTGTGACTAAGAAATGGATATGCCAACGGACAAGGGTCTCATATCTAAAATATACTTGGAACTCAAAAAATTAAACCCCCCAAAAACAAATCCTCAAAGAAACAACTGCCCAATAAATAAGTGGGCGAAAGACTTAAAGAGAAACTTCTCTGAAGAAGAAAGAAGGATGGCCAATAGACACATGAAAAAATGTTCAACATCCCTAGCCATAAAAGAAATGCAAATCAAAACAACATTGAGATATCACCTCACTCCAGTTAGAACGGCAAAAATCAAGAACTCTAACAACAACAGATGCTGGAGGGGATGTGGACAGAAAGGAACTTTACTTCATTGTTGGTGGGAATGTAAACTTGTTCAACCACTTTGGAAAGCAGTATGGAGGTTCCTCAAAAGACTTCACATAGAACTCCCCTATGACCCAGCAATCCCACTTTTGGGCATTTACCCAAATGTTTACAAACAAGACCACACTAAAGCTACCAGCACAACAATGTTTATTGCAGCATTATTTACCATAGCTAAGATATGGAACCAACCCAGATGCCCCTCAGTAGATGAATGGATCAAGAAAATGTGGTATATATACACAATGGAATTCTATGCCTCCATCAGAAAGAATGACATTGCCCCATTTGTTAGGAAATGGAAAGGTTTGGAAAAAATTATATTAAGTGAAGTAAGCCAGGCCCAAAGAAGCATAGGTCCCATGGTTTCCCTTATTTGCAATATCTAGTATATGTATGAGTCAAGCGGAAAAGGTCAGATAATGTGATGTCAGGAAAATGAACCCTTAGATGTGTATTTTAATGTTTTTTTCTTTCATGCATGTGTTTCTAATGCATTTATAAGATTATCTCTTTGTTGCTTTGTATGTCCCTCCCCCACAGTATAACCCCTGCTTTCACTATATTTGATGTCAGTATAACTTGTGGAGGAGATGGGGAAAAACCAGTTGTTTAAGGATACAGGTGGACCTGTTGCAACAATGAGAAGTACAAGTTGTCATGTCCAAAATGAGCTTTACAACGTCGGTGGGAGGGGGGGGGAAGGAGAAGGATTGGGATGGGGGGTAGGGGGGGGTTGGGAAGGGATATGAAGGGTAAACAAAGGAGGAGGCTGCAATGCTTGGTAAGAAATGTACGCATTATCCTGCCCATGTAATTGTAACTCCTCTGTACAGTATGTTCACAAATAAAATAAAATTAAATTAAAAAAAAAGAAATGGATATGCTTTTATTTTCACCAGATAGGATAATTCCTAGAGAAGCATGGATAGGGAAAAGGCAATGTTTTCTGTGTTACCCTTTCCAAAGTAAATGTATGTGATATGGGTGAGAAATCAGTGTCTTTTTATTCTCATATGTTATATGAAATCTTATCCCTTGCAAAAGCGAGCTATCAGTGAGGTTTGGAAGAAAATACACATAGAATTGAATTCTATAGATCTTCTACCAACAACTGGCAGTGACTAACATCCTGGGCCTCTGCTTTGTCATCTGTGAGACCGTTAGTCAAATAAGGCACAATTTCTCGCCTGTGGTACACGCTTAATATTAGTGTTACTACATCTAGTTTTATAAATACTTTATTATCTTTAAGAAAGTTGACAAAGGAGTTGCCATTTAAAAGCAGTTTATAGCTATATACAATGTATCTTGATCAATGTCACCCCTTTCAACATTGTCATCCCTCTACCTACCCCCTTCACTTACTCTTCTTAATTTTATAGGACATATATGGGATTTTTGTCTGCATTTCCTGTCCCCCTTCTCCTCTTCTTTTTTTTTTTTAATTGTATTTTATTTTATTTGAGAACATACTGTACAGAGGGGTTACAATTACATGGGCAGGGTAATGCGTACATTTCTTACCAAGCATTGCAGCCTCCTCCTTTGTTTACCCTTCACTTCCCTTCCCCGCCTCCCCCCTCCCCCCACCCAATTATACCCCCCTCCCCCCCCACACCGACATTGTAAAGCTGGTTTTGACATGACATTTTGTACTTCTCATTGTTGCAACAGGTCCACCTGAATCCTTAAACGACTTGTTTGTCCCCATCTCCTCCACATGTTATACTGACATCAGATATAGTGAAAGCGGGGGTTACACTGTGGGGGAGGGACATACAAAGCAACAAAGAAATAATCTTATAAATGCGTTAGAAACACATGCATGAAAGAAACGAAAACATTAAAATACATATTTAAGGGTTCATTTTCCTAACATCACATTATCTGACCTTTTCCGCTTGACTCATACCTATACTAGATATTGCAAATAAGGGAAACCATGGGACCTATGCTTCTTTGGGCCTGGCTTACTTCACTTAATATAATTTTTTCCAAACCTTTCCATTTCCTAACAAATGGGGAAATGTCATTCTTTCTGATGGAGGCATAGAATTCCATTGTGTATATATACCACATTTTCTTGATCCATTCATCTACTGAGGGGCATCTGGGTTGGTTCCATATCTTAGCTATGGTAAATAATGCTGCAATAAACATAGTTGTGCTGGTAGCTTTAGTGTGGTCTTGTTTGTAAACATTTTTCTCCTCTTCTTTTATCTGCACCTTTTCCCTTGACCCCACCACACCCCTATATCTAGCTTTAAAAACAAATATATATATATAGGTTCGAGGAAGACACAGAAGCAATTAGTACATTTTTGTCTTACTCTTCAACAATGTCTACTGGCTGGAGCTGTGTTTTTCAATCAATATGGAGTTGGCTTTTGTTGTGGAAAAATAACATGAAAGAAACTAAATTAGGGCTGGGAAGTTGGCTCAGCGGTAGAGTGCTTGCCTCGCATGTATGAGGCCCTGGGTTCGATTCCTCAGCACCACATAAGCAGAAAAAAGTTGGAAATGGCGCTGTGGCTCAAGTGGTAAAGCGCTAGCCTTGAGCTGAAGAGCTGAGGGACAGCGCCCAGGCCCAGAATTCAGCCCACACGACCGGATAAAAAAAAAAAAAAAGAAACTAAATCACCTCTTACACATATAACTCAATCCAATAAAGCAGAAGCCTGTGCTTCAAAGTGCAGAAGCCTGTGCTTCAAATATCCACATTCTCAAGGAAGGGAAATGTAAGGGATAAAACTCTAGAGACTGACAACCCTCCTTCCATTTGTCTAAAAGTCACCCTGGGTCACTTCCATTCTGACATTCAGAATCATCATCAAGGGGAGAAACTAATACTGACAAGCTTGCTGATCACAGAAACGATCACCCACTCTCAGCCTCCCAAGACTGAGAAGTTAGCCGGTGAGAGATGAATTCCAGGGCCTGCCTTGAAAGAGCTAGCTGCTTCCATAAGCACCTCCTATGTGACAGAAACACCATATTGTCTTCCCCTTTGATAAAAATGAGCCAACCTGATAGCTTTAGTATGGTCTTGTTTGTGATCATTTGGGTAAATGCCCAAAAGTGGGATTGCTGGGTCATAGGGGAGCTCTATGTGGAGTCTTTTGAGGAACCTCTATACTACTTTCCAAAGTGGGTGAACAAGTTTACACTCCCACCAACAATGCAGTAAGGTTCCCTTCTGTCCACATCCCCTCCAGCATGTGTTGTTATTAGAGTTCTTGATTATAGCCATTCTAACTGGGGTGAGGTGGTATCTCAATGTTGTTTTAATTTGCATTTCTTTTATGGCTGGAGGGGTTGAGCATTTCTTCATGTGTCTATTGGCCATCCTTCTTTCCTCTTCAGAGAAGTTTCTCTTTAAGTCTTTAGCCCACTTATTTATTGGGCAGTTGTTTCTTTGAGGATTTGTTGTTGGGGGATTTAATTTTTTGAGTTCCAGGTATATTTTAGATATGAGACCCTTGTCCATTGTATGGCTAGTGAAGATCTTCTCCCAATCCATGATCTATTGATCTTGCTAGCTATGTCCTTTGCCATGCAGAAGCTTTACCATACCTAAGATATGGAACCAACCCAGATACCCCTAAGTAGATGAATGGATCAAGAAAATGTGGTACATATACACAATGGAATTCTATGCCTCCATCAGAAAGAATGACATTGCCCCATTTGTTAGGAAATGGAAAGACTTGGAAAAAAGTATACTAAGTGAAGTAAGCTAGCCCTAAAGAAACATAGGTCCCATGGTTTCCCTTATTTGCAATAACTAGTATATGTCTGAGAAAAGCAGAAAAGGTCAGATAAGTTGACGTTAGGTGAAATGAACCCCAAGGTAAGTATTCAAATGTTTTTCTTTCATGTGATTGTTTTTAACATATTTATAAGATGATATCTTTGTTGCTTTGTATGTCCCTCCCCCACGGTATAACCCCTGCTCTCATTATATTTGATGTTGGTATAATCTGTGGAAGGGAAGGGTAAAGACAAATCGTTTAAATAGGGATACAGGTGGACCCACTGCAACAATGAGATGTACAAGTCGTTTTGTCGAAAAATGAACTTTACAACTTTGGTGGTGGGGGTGAGCGTGGGTGGGAGTTGGGAAGGGATGGGAAGGGGAAACAAAGGAGGAGGCAACAATGCTTGATAAGAAATGTACTCATTATCTTGCCCATGTAATTGTAACCCCTCTGTACGGTATTTTCACAATAAAAGAAAAAAAATGAGCCAACCTGAAAGGGAGTTAGGATTGTATACACAGACAATGGAAGAGCTCAGAACCAAGTTACTCACGAAAGATAAAGTATAACAAATGTAGAATCTGGCAGCAAATCTTATTTTTCTGTGATTCCACAGCCCAAACTCTTCTGACTTTTCACATGCTAATGTATTTACCTAATACCTCTCTTTCGGTATAACATTTATGAATCAATTTCTACATCAAACTCTCAAGTTCTATTTAATCTGTTTTGGCTAGTGATACAGCATGATGAAGCTCACCTGTCAGCAGGCCCTCCAGGACGAACACACGTTATCACAACTGGACGAGATTTATTTCGATCATCATGGGCTCCCCCTAGCAAAGAAAAGGCATACAGCTTTAAAAATATGCTTTTTATTGTTGCCATTAAAAACATTCACTTCCAAACCACCAGCTTAGAGACTGTAATGCATGTGTTGATGTGTGGGAAGAAACATGTAAAAATTTCCTTCTGGCATGATAGCCTTCAAGGTTGTATTCAATTTGTAAGGTTCTATTTTTGAAGTGGTCACTTCTCAAGAAATATATGGCTGTCATAAGGTGATGTAAAACATGCACAACTCATACAGCAAAATATCTACTAATTACAAGCTCTATTCCAATAAGAAGAGTTAACAGTCATCAACAAAGTGCAAGCATATATACCCTGTGTTGATCAACCTAGCCTATAACTAGGTCTACAATCTGACATAAAGTAAAAGTTAAAATTAAAAAAAAATTAAGTTGCTGAAGCAGTTTCTATTAAAAGGGGAGAATTCAAAAATATTGGGGCAAGGTTGGCAGACATATCAAGTCAATTGCAATGGGTTCTTAAATTTTGGACAAAGAAAATCATTCCTCAGGAATTTTCAAACGTCTACATGTTTGAAGATAGAAGGTGATTTACTGTAAATTCTCTTTTTTGATACAGAATGTCTTCACACAACTCATCCAGTCTGTGCTATCCTAGCTTTTGCTTGAAATACACAGGGCTGGTCTTAAATTTGGTTCATATAAATTTGTCAAAACTCAATTGGTCCTTTGTTCACGAATTAAGTACTACCCATATACCCATATATATTCTAGGCTCTTGGGTATTTTGAGATTTAAAATTTCTACACTGTGAAATGAACATACTGGTAATATTATGTCATCAATTGTCTTGAGGTATTCATGAAACTCAATTGCTTCTATTTTTATCTTAATGATAAATGACTACTGGCTTAGCTTTTCTGTTAGCAATTTGGTGTTATTGATTAACCTTACAGTGACTAAAGATAAATATGTGCATTAGCAGTACTTTTTGCTGCATTTTCAATGACTAGGCTTGTATGTCTGTGATGCAAAAGCACTTCTTCACATTTATATTGCAATAACAGGTTTGTGTAGACCACTTTCAATCTGAATTCTTTGCACATTAACTTTGATCAGGTTTAGCTCATTATTTTACACATACAGTTGGGCATGTTTTTGGTCAATGATCTTGAGGTCTATTGTTCCTATTAAAATAGGCTTTGGTGAGAAAAACATAACCATCACTGGTCAAAACTTCATGAGATCCTAGTTCATCATCCTCTTTATGACTCTATGATCTTGTCTTATGACTTCAGAGTACTTCAGAGTAATAAAGAGTTGACAGACTGACTTGCTAAATGATTGATCCAGATTAGAACAACATTTAAAATCAGTCACTTAAAAGAAGTTGGTATGTCTTTCTTCCTTTTTTTGGTATTTCTTTTCTTTTAGATTTTCATGCATGTGCACTAATTAAGACATGTAATGTTAATTAATGCTTTTAGTTTTGTGCAAGTGGACACATTTCTTTTAATCTTCCATGTATGTAATACTTATTAAGATGTATAATCTTAATTAAATTCTTTTTTTAGTTTTGACAGTACTGGTATTTGATACCAGGACTTCACTCTTGTTATGCAGGTGTTCTAACACTGAAGCACATCGCAATCCTTTTGTATACATGATTTACTTTTTAGAGAAGGTATCAATTTATCAATGTACATTCCTGGACCCTGATCATCCTACTTTAGGCTTCCCACTGTATCTAGGATTATAGGTGTATCCTTTCACACCCAGCCTTCTTCCATTGAGATGGAGTCTCACAAACTTTTCTTTGTTTAGGTTAGCATAGAACCACATTTTTCTCAATCCCAGCTTCCCCTATAGCTTGAGATGGAAGGCATACACCATTGCATTCAGGTATTGATTAACAAGAGGCTTACAACTTTCCTGCCCAGGCTGGCCTTGAACTGCAACCATCTAGATCTCAACCTCCCAAGTACCTAGGATTATAGGCATGAACACTGGTACCTGGCTTAATTAGCATTTTAATAATAATTTTTGATAGAATTTTGACTTTGGTGAAATACAGAGTAAAAACAGCAACTGAGAAATGTGTAATGTTAAAAATGTTCTGGTATTTATATAATTCTGAATTAAACCTCATTTTCATACTAGGAATCAAGAGTTGTTAATGTAAGAAAAATCTTTCAGGGATGAAATTGCTAGTAAGAAAAACAAAACAATAAAAAGTAGAATCATTGCTCAGACTTAATGTTTTTACAGGCAAGTTAGAGTCACTAGGAATCTTTATTATCAATGCCATTCTGTAATAAAATGAGTTAAGCTGATGTACACAAGAACCCAAAGGATTAGATTATCTTCAGCTCAATTTTAGAATGCTAAATTAATTTCAAGAGAAATTAATTTAAGCAGTTGGTTAATCCTCGTATTACACCAAATCAAGCCATACTCATCAGCATTTTTGATCTGGTGATATAGTGAAAAGGGAAATGCAAAGGACAAGCTTAAGGAGTGATAAACCATGAATTGACAAGGCTGGCAGTGGCTGCTGACCCTGCATTTATGGCTTGAATGAAGCTGATTATTTGGATTCCACGTGGATTCCTACTTGTTTGATTTATTCAAAGAAAATTAGATGTAAATACCAAAGGCTAACTTCACACAATGGAATCATCAGTTTTTTTGAGGATGAATTTCTTATTCTCTCAATACTAGCATTTCTGTGACAAATTCTCCAAGAGCATTTTATGGTTCATATTCAGTAACCACAACGTACCTCGTATTACAAAACCAAAGGTATTGCCTTCTTTATGTAATGTGACCTCCACTGTTCGGAAAATAACACTTGATCCTTGTACAGCTGAATATGGAGAAAAGAGAGGGGGATATAAATGTTAAGTTACAATAAATGTCTTTTTTTTCATGTGGCATAAAATACTACAAGTACTCTTGCATATGATTTCTCTTGACAAATGAGGAAGCAATAATTTGAATTCAATGGAAGATGGTAACATCTACCATTTGTTAGAAGAAGTTCATTGTAATGACATACAAATACACTATCAGTGACTCATGTAGATCCAGGTGGAACTCACGTCATAGCTAGTTCCTTATCTTATATGTAGACAGTTTTTAGACAGAGGGTGAAGACAATCTTCAGCAAGTGTATTTGTTTCCTTTGTGAAATACAAAAGTGATATGATCATGAAATAATTTCTACATTTATTTTTTTTCTTCTGTATCTGGTAGAGGAAGAAAAGTGTTATGCTCAGCTCGAGATTCATAGATTAGGGTGATGAAATAGATGCTCTAACAAATACATAGCTATTGAATGCCCAAATGACTTGTAGACTTGTAGAGCAAAAGAAATCCTAAGTACATCCAAAATATTAGTATTAAGAAAATAAACATTTACTTAATTTTACTTGGTATCTCCATGCTATGTTGTTTTCCTGTTTATTGTTCTCATTTCACAAAAAGAAACTGCATTGCTAAGTTGCAATATCTAATTATGTGATACACATGCACGAGATTGTAAGTTATATGAAGACACAGTCACTGAAATATTCTGTAAAATTGCTTTTGTAAAACCAGTGATGAAATCAGATTGAATAACATATTATGGCTGCATTTAAAATGCAATTTCCACAAATTAATATTTTATCATCATGAGTAGGTTTTTGTTTGTACAGACAAAAATCTTGTGTGATATGCAGTAGATAGTTTTAGATCCTTTCCTTTAAATCTGTACCATAATATCTAATGCCATATTCATGATCACTAACACATGTTTACATTGTTCCTTATTCCTAAAGACCATATTACATATAACTACCAACAAGAAATAAGTGGTCTGTGACTTACAATATTCTACTACAATTTTCAACTTTATGACAGTGTGCAAGCACTCCCCTATAACACTTGGTCTTCACTTTCACCATAATATTCAATAAATGACATGAGATATTCAACACATTATTATAAAACAGGCTTATGTTATATGGTTTTTGCCTAACTGAAGGCTAGTGTAACTATCCTGAGCATGTTTAAGGTCAGCTTGGTTAAGGTCTGGTGTTTGACAGGTTAACAGCATTTCAACTTATTAATTAATGATGGGTTTATTGAAATGTAACCTGATTGAAGCAAGGAACATTGGTATATAGACAGAAACTAAAGGCATTAGATGAAAGAAACAAAATCCTACTTTTCCTGCCATGAACAGAAAATAGCTGATAGCATAAGCACTGATTAAAATTTTTCTTTTGTGCTGGTAATGGGGTTTGAACTCAGCCTTGGCACTGTTTTTTAGCTTTTTTTACTTGAGGCTGGTGCTCTACAATTTGAGCCATAGCTTGACTTCTGGCTTTTTGCTGGTTAATTGGAGATAATTGTCTCAGAAACTTTTCTGGCCTGGGCTTGCTTTGAAATATATTCCTCAGATTTCAGCCTTCTGAGTAGCTAGGATTACAGGCAGCAGCCAATTGTGTCCAGCTTGAAAATTATTTCCAATTATCAAAAAGTCTGAATCCTTAAAGGAGTATTATAGAAATGAGTAAGAAATACATATATTTAAATCCCCCCAAAACAGTCTGAGGTATAAGTTAGGATGCACACTGTCAGATCAAGATATAAAGTACAATAAGAACTTGGATCTGCTGAAAAGCAGCATAAGCCTACAGCTGAACAAATGTTTTGCTATACTGTTGATTTAATCAAATGTCATATTCTTGTTATCAGGGGAATTTCAGTTTATTCTAATCAACTAGGAATAGAACATACAAACAGCTGAGAGAGTTGAGGTATAGTTTTAATTAAACGAAAAAACAATATTAGCTTTATACCAATGTTTTCTTACTGTCCATGACCCAAGAACAGGATGCTTTCATTTTATTGGTAACAGAGGAAAGCAAAGGGTATGGCAAGAAATAACTGATGAGCATCTACTGTGTGCCCAGAACTCTGCAAAATGGCTTGCAAATATTATTTTATTTAACCGTTAAATCATCTTTCAATTATATACCACCAAATTCTAATTCTGAGCCACCTGTCCTTGTTGGCTAGATGTCTGTACTGGGAATGCAAAGCACTGTATTTTAAATTTTGTTTTAGCTAAATCTTGCTGACCACAAAATCTTACAGTCAAAGCTAAAAATCTCTATAAAGACTTTGGGGATTATCTACGGCTTTAAATTACTTACACTATGGCTTTCCATCATTTAAAACGATACATGTTAAGTATTGACTACCTTTTACTATAATAAATGAAGTAGATTTGTTCACTGTAGTTTTAATTTGTATGACTAACTCTTGGTGATAAAGCCAGGTGCATGTTACCGATTACCTCACACATATGCAAGCTGAGGAATCAAAGGGCTAGATACTAACCATTTCACAATGCCAAACTTCAGTATTTACATGTTCTGTTGTTCCTTGTTTCTGTATGTGAATGCACATGTGCTGCTACAAAATCACGATGCCCTCTTCTCTCACCCTCTCATCCTTCACCTCCATAGGCAGGTAGGAATGCTGCACTTTACCACCACATTATGCCACCCTTTCCTGCCTGACTTGCTTTTTTCCATGGTGAGGTTAAGTGATATAAGGAGAAACTTGACAGGTGCTCAGTGTGTCTTTTTTTCCTCAACAGGGAGAGCGTTTCTGAGCACCAGTGCCCCTAGAGATTCAATCCCAGAATGAATTTCATGGGGGAAAACTTGACTCTCTTTTTCTTCACCATCACCACCTCTATTTACGATCCTCACCTAACATCTGTCTGTCTGGGTTAGAGCTGAGAAGAGGGCTTTCCAGTGCCATGTGTTAGCACATTTATTTGATCTAAAGCTAGCTTTCTCCAGCGGGTGGTTAACAGTGAAGAGTGCTTTTGCTAATCAGATTATGTGGCAGACCTCTTTAATTAAATAAGGTAAATCTGTAGCTTCAAGGTTTATATAGAAACAGGATTTAAATAAACATGTCAGAAATTAGGTTCTTTCCAACCAGGAAGTTTAGGAGCCAGGTGAAAATGGATCAGATTATTTAATATTTCAAAATTCTGTAGGGGTTACGTGACCACAAAATTGGAAGATACTGCTCCTGACCAATTTGTATGCATAAATCCCTAAGGTACCACTTTGGGCACAGTCTCTCTCTAGATACAAGCTCAAATCATCACACAGTTTCCAGGTTAAGAACGATAAAACTAATGTAGACCAGTAATTTCCCTTTTTATAAGGAAACTGAGTCTCAGGGAAGATAAGCAGATTGCCCAAGGTCAAACTTCAAAAATTTTTTTCTCTATCAGATCTCACATACACATATCCTTATTTCAGTTCTTTCTGAACTCTGGGGATGGCTGGACCTCAAATTGCTATGATCTAGAGAGGAGTTACAGTTTTGACCTTGGGCAGCTTATCTTTCAACATGCAGTTCTGGTCTCAGGGTCTCAGTTGTGGGGGGCTGTTTGTTCTAGCAGTTGGAGCCAAGTGAGGGCCCGTGAATCTTTTCAACTTCCCTGAACTCAAGTATCTATTAATTTCATCAAACATAATAAAAACAGACAGGGAATATCATTGGAGAATGGATTTCTTCTGTCTGATTTCTACCAGGGAGACCTACACGTGGGTGTTTAAATGTATGTTTCCCTTTTTTCTACTAGCTTTATTGCCTGAGAGAATAAAGCTGATATAATCACCAAGTCATGATGGGCTTTTACTCATAAACATTACTCTTACCCACCTGACCTCTTTAACGCTACTAATACTATGTTGATTTAGGATATGGTTTTCTTTTGGAAAGCTAACATGCCCTTCAGGGTAATAGCCTCTGATCTATATTACATTTGGTTTCCCAAATGATTATTCTAGAAATGTCTATCCACTGAATGCAGTTCCCCCCCCCCAGCTTCTAGCTGACATCTGTATTCTTTTTTTATTTCTTTAATTTTATTGTCAAGGTAATGTACAGAGGGGTTACAGTTACATAAGTAAGGCAGTGAGTACATTTCTTTTGGAACTTGTTACCCCCTCCACCATTTTTTCTCATATTTCCCTTCCCCACAACCCCCTCCCCAAAGTTGTACGGATCATTTCCAACATATTGTCTTGTGAGTATCACTGTTGCACTGGTTACTTCTTTGTCCTTTGTCTCACCATTTTGTTGTTCCCCTTCCCTTCCCTAATTCAGATAAACATATATGCAAATACCCAAGGTACCAAAATCAGGTACAGTGACAACAGGGGATAAACCATAGGGGAAAAATACAAAAGAAAAACGAAATCATGTTTTGAGTCTCTGAGGACTCCTGATAGCACAGTTGATGCTATCCTTGATCCTTGTCACAGTGGTTTTTGCTTTCTTCATTGGCCCCATCTCCATCTATGGTCTCTCTGTTTTTCCCGTTGTTTGCCAGAAACTCCAATCTGTGGTTTAATGTGTGCATTACGCTGTATCATCTCGCCTTCCGAATGCACCTGTGTGTCGAATAATCCCTTCCTACTGGATTGTCACTATTTCCTTGAGTCTTCCCTCGGCTCGCATCTGGGAGTCACAGGTGATACTGGGCAAATCTCCACGGTGGGCTTCATGCTAAGATCTACTAGCAAGGGGCTGTGTTTTACTGATATTTACATATCCAGCAAAGTGCAAATGGGTAATTAGGGAACACTGGCTCAGATATCCGGTTAACTCCTTAGCAAGGGAGATTGTGATTTTGAAGCAAACCGACCTTTCTAAGGTTCAAGAAAGCACAGTAATTTCAGCATAGTAGCAGTAGTATAGTATAGTAGTCATAGTAGTAGTTGTTGTTGTTTTTGTTGTATAATATTAAGGGTGAATAGTTTTAGTTATTTCCCAGGTATGTAACAATGTGTAAATGATTATGTGAGTAAATTCTCAGAAACATCCAATAGTGGCTCTAGCCATTTTTACAGGTGGGAAACTTAAGGCTCAGAGAACTTAAATAACATACTCGAGGCCACAAAACCAACAACACAGATTTCAAAGGTAGTATTTTGAATAATACCTTTCTGATCCCTGCCCCCCCAACCCCCGCAACAAGTCAGCTCTTGCCACATTCTTGTTTCAGCTGTAGAGTACTCCATCCTTCCATTTACTCAGGATAAAAACATTGGGGTGTTATACTACTTTTAAAATAGATCCAGAATCTTGATTGCTTTTCACCATCTCCACCACTATCACTCAGCTGCACTGTGACAGTAACCAGCTAACTTGTCTCCCAGTCTTTGCCTTTACTCCCTGCCCTGTAGTTCTTCCCAGCACAGCATCTAGAGAGAGCCTTTGAAACACAAGCCAGGTGATGTTTTTCTTCAGTTTCAAAGCATACTGTGGCTTTCTATTTCATTCAGAGTGTAACCTGAGGTGTTTCCAACCAGCAACCAGGATATGTGATACCTTAAGATAACTCTGACCTCATCTCCTAATTCTCTTTGTGGCCATTCCGCTTGAGCCACATGCCTTTCTGATTTGCCCCAAACAATCTCAGGTATATTCTTGCATTTTTGAATGTAGCATTGGCGGTTCCTTCTTCCTGGAACTCTCAACATATAGAAATTTACACAGTCACTCTCCCCATCAAGTTAGGACTAATGTCTTCTCAGTGACTAATCTTACCTATCCTGTTTAAAACTGTAGTGCCACCCTGCTCCTACACTTCCCGAGCCCTATCCTTCCTCTGATTTCTTTTTCCTATGGGTTTCATGACCTCAACTACATAATTCACTTATTATAGTTTTATTTTCCTGTCTTCCCCTGTTAGAATGCAAACTCATAGAATGCACCCCAGTTTCCTAAAATGTAGTGGTATCTGGAATACAGAAAATGCTAGTTAATTACTAGCCAAATGAATTATTACCACCTGTTTATAATCAGTCTGAGTGTTCATTAGGAGAGCCTTCTAGGATAGCTTAAGCAGAGAACTGGTGCTAGAAATGCATGGCTTAAAGGCAGGGCAGCAGCAGCATGTAACATAAGGCATACTTCACAAGAATAAATGCATGGACTTTGGAGTCAGGCACTCCCCATTTAAATATGTACTTTGCACCCTACCAATTTGGGAAAGCTGTTTAAGTCTCTATAAAATGACAAAAAGAATGGTAATGTGCATATCTTGTAGTAGTGGTTGGTCAATTATTTATCAAAACCTTTTTATTGGGCTAGCTACTGTTATTTCCCTATCAAATATCTGAGTCAGAATTAATATTATTTCTATTTGAAAGATGGAGAAATGAGCAGAAAGTTTAAGCAACTTCTTCAAAGGAACACAGCTGGTAAAAGGTGAAGCTGGGCTTGGAGCTTGGGTATATTTTGTGGTACTTGACTTCAGATTCATGGCCCTTAACTTGCTAGACAGAGATGATCTACCTCTTAATCGAATACCCTTACCCCCCAACTCTTTTTTATTTTATTTAAAAAAGTTATTGAATAGGGTGTTGTTGGTCTGAACCACCTATGTTGCTATTTGCATTTTTCACACAGGATATCAGCTATGTACCACCATGATGATATTTTTATTACTTGAGATCAGGTCTAGAACTTTTTGCTTTTGCTCAGGTTGGTGCTGAATCGCAATCCTTCTGAGTGCTGGGCGTGAGCCATCACACTGGACTAGTTCTGGACATTTGATGCTAAAGTTTGTCTTCGTTGACCCTTCTATGTGGTGAGAATTACATAAACCAGTGCAACATATTTAGTAAGTATTCTAAATGCATTGATGGCCGGTTATTACTATTATTATTACTTAACAATAATGTGATTGAAGATACCTTTACATTTTAGGTATAAATATCTATACAGAGTTAATGTAAAACTTGCTGGAATATGCTTTTCCTTAACCTAAGCACAAAGCTTTCACAGAACTTAATGCTCAAAAAATTTTAAATATAATCACAGTTTATTAAAATAGCTTAAGTAACCAAAATGATGCTCACAGATCACCTTACTGGATCAGGGTATGCCAGATGATTTCATTGTTACCTGTGATTTTTATGTTCTTCTTGAAGAGATTATTCAATTTTCAATTCACATAGCATTTAAGTATCGAAAATGCTGCTTTGCCATTGCTGTAACAAGACACTGATGGCAAAATGGAAAAAAAAAAAAGAATCCAATCGCTTGCGGAAGCATTGTGTAGTCTGCCACTGAGTTGTAATTACTTACAGACTGGTGGAAGTTCATACTCCACTTCAAGAACTACTCGTTCCCCAACATTCTTCAGCAAGCTTATGATCTCATCATGGCGGAATTTGGCCAGGTTGATCCCATTCACTGCTTTGATGTAATCGCCTACATCCAGCTGGTCACTTCTACAAAACAGACAACATTACTTCAGTGGACTCATCTTCTATAGTCCAGATCTGTTTTCCACTTTCTTCTCAACATAATAAGGAAGCCTAACAGGTGCATACAGCAAAGCTCCTGTCTCGTAGGATATGATCAGTCTAAGAGCATGGATGAGACTCTATAGGTCCTGTCTACTCGTGCTGCCTGCCTGTTACATTCTGCAAGTCCTGCTCTGGATGTACGATTACCTAGGGAATTTTCTTTTAACCTTTTTTAAAAAAATAATTGTTTTGTATATTTATTTTTGGCTCTTTTTCTTTTGAGACAAGATCTTACTACTTGGCTCAAGTTGGCCTCAAATTCATGATTTCATGATCATCCTGACTTAGCCCTCCTCCTCTTGCTGTACTTCTTTCTTTTAGAACACTATAAAACAAAATAAAGAGAAGCATGTTTTGTTGCTAGACCCTTAGATTGCTGATTCTCTAGGAATGGATGCAGATCCCAAATATTCTAAGATACTCCAGCCAGATCTTTCTCATTCCCTCTCATTTATGTTTCCTGCCATTTGGGCATTTTGGCTTTTACTGTTTTCACTCAAATTATCTTCAGAAGCCAGGGGAAGGGTCAAAAATCTTTGCTAGTTGTTCTTGTTTTTGTTGGTCGTGGAGCCTAAGTGCTGTCCCTCAACAGCCACAGCACCACTTCCGCCTGTGGTGCTGAAGAATGGAACCCAGGGCCTCATGCATGCAAAGCAAGCACTCTACCACTGAGCCACCTTCCCAGCCCCCATTCTTGTTTTTTTTTTTTAAATTTATTGTTATTATAGAGGTGATACACAGAGGGGTTACATTTACATGTATCAGTTAATAAGTACATTTCTTTTCCTACAGTGTGATCTGTTCCCTCATTCTTTCCCATTCCCATCTCCACCCATGAAGTGCATAATTCACTTTCATCAATGTCCATTGCAGTCCATTGCTGATTCTTTCACCCTTTTCCCTCAGATTCTGTGCCCTCCCTCACCCTCCCACAGATGTGCACGTGAATATATCATATATAAGAATGCAGAATCATCATAAAAAGGAAAAAATTATACATCTTTTGTTTCCATATCTTTGGATACGCATATTATTTTCTATATTTATGAAGAAGTGTTTGGGTATTGCAGCATTGTGAATCTCTCCTAAGACTATCCTCTTAGGTCTCACTGTATGTGAGTATCTACAATCCTGTGTAATTTGTCATGTCCCATTGCGTTTTAATCTAACTTCCGAATGTCAGAGAGAACATGTTCATCATTTGTCTCTCTGATCTTGGTTTACCTTGCTCAACATGATTTGTTCTAGTTCTATCCAATTCCATTTTGCTAATCATTCCTTACTACTTCCTTCATTGACTATTATTTGGAAGGATTGATTTTTAAAAAAAGGAATATTGGAAAGAAGAAATAGCATGGAATTACTGGGTTTCAGGACCTTCACACTCTCTTTACCATCACATCACAGTGCTGGCTGCCCTAGAACTTGTAGTCAATCTTGAGTTCTACATTAAGAGTTGGGAATGAGGGCTGGGAAGGTGGCTCAGTGGTAGAGCGCTTGCCTTGCATGCCTGAGGTCCTGGGTTAGATTCCCCAGCACCACACAAGCAAAAAGAAAAAAGCCGGAAGTGGCGCTATGGCTCAAATGGTAGAGTGCTAGCCTTGAGCTGAAGAGCTGAGGGACAGTGCCCAGGCCCAGAGTTCAGGCCCCACAACCGGACCCCCCCCAAAAAAAGAGTTGGGAGTGAGGGCAGTGATAGAAGTCAAAACTGTGTCACTGCAAATGACCTTCAATGACATTGCCTCCCTAATTAGAAATAGTAAATTAATTCATTTTATATAAATCCAGTTGCAATCAACCCCCCTAGAAGAGCCTCTCCCATCTGCCCAGCCTCCCCCTCATGAAGTTATTTCCAAATTGGCCAGACTGATTCTCAAAACCACCTACCTGCCTGAAAGCTTGGCCAGTATTCCTGGGTTCTGCTTTTTTTTTTTTCTGTATGTATTGCTATTTTGTTTTTACTTTTCTCATGTTTTTTATACCTTATCTTCTCTAATAGATTATAAGCCCCTTCAGTGCAAGGATTTTTGTCTTGTATCCATGTAGCTGGCACAGTAATACTTTTTTCCTTCTTCTGGTACTGAGGCTTGAACTGAGGGCTTAGGTGCTGTCCCTTAGTTTTTTTTGCTCATGACTGGCACTCTGCAGCTTGCACCACAGCTCCTCTGTTTACTTTTAATGATGGCACTAAAACAATCACAGATAGCATTTTTTTGCCTTGTTTGGGTTAGACATGAAGGAACTCAGAGATATAGGAAACCCTAATATCACGGATTGGCATGACGACTGGAAAATACAGGTAAACCGTAAACTCTGGGTATGGAAAGAAGTGTCCTCAAGGCCAAAGGAGACAGATTAAGGTGCTGAAGCTCATGTCACCTCTCTCTTCAAATCCTACCCACTTTGGATCAAAGAACAATCATCTGGCTTAAGCTAATCCTTTGTACAAACAAATTGATCATCCAAAGGAATTACTATTTCAAATGATTCTTTATAGGGTAAGAACTCTAAAATTTAACTTGGCCTTATGTGGACAAGAACACTCATGTCCAGGATTTAAGGAATGTTAATCTGGCTGGATCATTCCATCTCATCTTTCTGAGGTTAACCAATTATTATTATTTTTGTGGTGCTGGGATGGAACCCAAGGCCTTGCACATGCTAATCAAGTGCTTTACAAGGGAGACACCTTTGCCCCCAGTCCTTAGAATGATTCTATAAAGCAAGCTCATCCTTTTCCAGAAAGGAGGGCATTCCACCTTTGACTATAACTAGAGAAATCTGCAAATCATGAGAAGAGAGTAACAGCTCCTTCTCTAAGTCTCTGTCCTTCGGGAAACCTTCATTGTTTTCTTGGTGAAGAGGTAAGTGTCCCAGGTAGAAAGGTACATTTTTTTTTTTTTTTTTTGCCTTGGGAATACAAGAGTTGGGCCTCCCTCTCTGCCTGGGCTGCCATTTTTCATCTGTCGCGGTTTCCTCAGACATGCCATATGGGTCATCTGCTTCTCATTTACATGATCCCAGTGTCTCCTTCCTACTGCAACCCATCTGGTGTTCAGTGGAACAATTAGATCTCGATCGATATAAGCTTGTTAAAATGAAAATCTTCTGAGTGCCTGGTTGCGCCTGAGATGACACAGACCTCTCTACTGACTCTGGCGTAAGCCAGAATAGCCACAGGCAGGTCAGGTCTAGGGGGCAGCTTCTGAAATACACCTGCTGAGCTTCTGCTGGGCAGATGGCAGCTGTCATTTATTTATTCGTGACCTTTGCTGATAAAGCTTTCATTTTTAATTAATTACACCCTGGATTCCACTTTTCTGCATGTCCCCATGAGGCAGTTAGTTACCTGGCAGCGATTCCTCCTTGCCGCAGGTTAGACACTCTTGGCTTTCCATCTTTATCAATTCCTCCTGAGACGGTCAGACCCAGGGTGGTGCCTTCCTTCTTCATCAGTTCTACCACAGTGGAGCCTTTGAATTCCTCTGTAAAACAGAAGCATTTGCCTTATTAAAGAGAGTGGAACCATGGGGGTTTTGTATGTAGTGAGGAGCCTCCATTCCATTAACTCTATGTTTTGTTCTATGAGGAAAGAGCTCTGTGGGTCCTTTCACTGTAGATGACAGAGTGTCTCCTCATAAGACTATGCATGCAGATAATGCAGACGTTGCCTAAAATGTCTGGGGAGCACTGGGGACTTCACTCTAGGTTCATAATAAATAGTCTGAATTGTCTTAGGCACAAATGACAACATTCATTCTTGCTTTCTGCCATTCCTTGGGAATTTGCTTTAGTATATCTCTTTTTCTGATTCTGAATTGAGCAGCTGAAAGTTGTCAGGTGATGAAGAACATAATATTACATAATGCATACAGTGTAGTAGTAGACTCCACGTTCATGGTCCATTTCACCTTAGAAAGCCTACTGACAAGAGCAGTGAGCTTTACCAGAGCAAGAAAAAGTATTATTGATGTTTACTTGTATTTCGGAAACAACGTACAACGGCACAGTGTCAATCTCACTAGTTCTTTTTTGAGTATTTCACATATGGCAAGGCAGAGCTGGTTGGTCCTCAGAATTTATGGGTAACTGCTCTAAATCTCTCATTGTCTATTTATATTACCAAAGCTTAAAGTCTCACAGATCTTAAAGGAAAAATGTTATGCATCAAGTGGAAACTCAAATCTTTTTATTTTAGTTAAAGCAGAAGACAAGAAAATGATTTATTTGTTCGTTTTATTTACATACACATTGCCAGTCCTGGGGCATGAATTCAGAACCTTGGGTCTTGCTTCAGTTTTACTCTGAAGCCTGTCACTCTAACACTTGAGCCATACCTCCACTGCTGGCATTTTTTTCTAGTTAATGGGAGTTAAGAGTCTCTCAGATTTATCTTCCTGGTCTGGTCAATCCTCAGATCTAAGCCTACTGAGTAGCTAGAAGTGCAGGTCTGAGCAACTTGTGCTGGACTTAAGAAAACTTTAAGGATAATCTTCCCTTCAGAAACAAAAATGAGAAGAGCCAGTATATACCTATTCTGAGATTAATTATGAGAAACACTGTTTTAGACTTTTCCATGATGCTATCCCCATTTCCTCTATCCATATACTTTCTGGGTATGGATTGGAAAATAGTTCTTCAACTTCTCCTGAATCAAGTTCTGATTTTCAGGGTTTATAAGCTTTTGGAACATCCACAACACTTATATTAAAATGCATGAACAGACATATTTTCAAACCCAAGTGTAAAAAAAAAAGTAATTTGCACACCTTTGCCCTTTCCTTACACTAACAGTTAATTATATTTTTGAAACACTCAATGTTTATCATAAAGATTTCTAACTTGTTGTTGCTGGTATGTTATCCCACCAGGCAATGGGAAAATTAAATCATGTAAAGGATAGAAATAATCTCTCATCTGATGTAGTGAGAGGAACAGACTACTTGGGAAAAGGAAACAAGGAGTGGAGTATAGCTCAAGTGGAGAGAGTGTCAATCTTGAGAAAAGAAGCCAAGCTAGAGCCTAAAGACCTAAATTCAAGGCCCAGGACTGGAGCACACTTGTGCTTGCACACATGTGTGCACATGCACACACACACACACACACACACACAGAGGAAGTAAGAAGCATCAGGTCACTAACTTCCTCAGTGACAAAGGGAAAGTCATTCCAGGCAGAGCTGGGAGGATGTTTCATTCATTCTTACCAAGGACTCTGCACAGAAGAGCTCTTCCTGTTCTTTGATAGAAGTCAAAGGAGAGGCTATGTATGATGTTGGCTACATCCATTGCTTCATCTATTACAGTCCTATTAAAGATGGAAATTCAAAAACCAAATTCTTTTTTTGTGTGTGTGCTGATCCTGTAGCTTGAACTCTGGGCCTGGGCCCTGTCCTTTAGTTTTTCATTCAAGGCGGGTGCTCTACCATGTAAGCCACATCCCCACTTCTAGAGTTTTGGTGGTTAATTGGAGATCAGAACCCCAAGGACTTTGCTGCCTGGGCTGGCTTTGACCCATAATCCTTAGAACTCAGGTTCTGGAGTAGCTATGGGTATAGGGCATGACTATAGGTGCCCAGCTTAAGAATCAGAATTCTTATTGAAGTCATAAAGTACCAGTTCTTTTAAATCAGTTGCAAGAAGCATTTGTAATCTAGCCCACCATGATATATATTTCACCCATGCCCCTTAAAAAGCAAACAAAATAACTTGTCACATATATTATAGAAACTAGAAATGATGTACATGGGAATAGCAGATGCCTGGTCCTTTGTTAAGGACTTAACCTTTGCTAAGGCATTATCTTGTGGTTGAATGCAAAGTATAAATTTATTATAAAATTGAAATTAGCAGTTAAAATAACCAAGATGAAAAAAATAATGAAGATGAAGTAGTAGATTGCAACTATTTATCCCAAAAAGCTGTAAGGTGTCTCTTAACTGTACATCCATTGATTTGGCTACATTAAAAAAAATTACTTCATTGTTATAATAGAGGTGATATACAAAAGGATTACATTTACATGAGTCAGGTAATAAGTCTATTTCCTTTTGTACAGTGGTATCTCTTCCCTCATTCTCTTCCAGTCCCTCCTTCCCAGCTCCACCCGCAAGTTGTATAGTTCACTTTCATCTACATCCAGTGTGCTCCACTGCTGTACTTTTTCACCCTTATTCCTCCTGTTCTGTGCCCTCCCCTCCTTCCCATCACCCTCTTGGAGATGTACTTGTGAATACATTGTGTATAAGGTAAAGAATACAGAATCATCAGAAAAAGAAAAAATGGAAGCCTTTTGTTTCAATGTCTTAGGAGTTTGTTTCTGTATATACATAATTTTATATAAATACAAAGAAGCGCTTAGGCACTGCACCTTTGCAATTGTCTCCGAAGGTTATCCTCTTTTGGTCTCACTGTATGTATCTAGAATCCTGTGTAAATTGTCATATCCCAGTTGTTTTAGATCTAACTTCCCCATATCAGAGAGAACATGCACGGTTTGTCTCTCTGATTTTGGCTTACCTCACTTAACATGATTTGTTCTAGTTCCATCCATTTCCCTGCAAATGACATTATTTTATTCTTTCTAATGGCTGTGCAAATTTTCATTGTATATTTTTTGGATCCATTCATCTGTTGTGTGTATTTGGCTACTTTTGAAACTAGCAATAGTCAATTATCCCCTGATTTAAAATATTTGAAATCTTTTCCTAAGTGCTAGTTTTAATTGTGAGGATGAAAGAAAATATTTATGCTTCTATTAATTAGGTAATTTGTGTCTTTATTGATTCAGTGAGTTATTGAATACCTACTTCAAGCCCATCAATGAAGCACAGAGATAGAACATGTTAAGGCCATTATCTACAGGATGCCCACAGCCCAATAACAAAGGCAAAGTCACAGACACTGTGCAGTGTGACTCGTGAGGAAAGCAGACAGAGGAGACCATTTGGGAAACAGGTAAATCAAAGGCCTGAGCTTCCATTTGCAACATCTATTTCACAACTTTGCCTTCCAACCAATCTTGTATACTTATTGATTAGGGCTAGCCGCGCAGTGCAGACCAAAGAAGGAATATAAATTAGGCAAAGCTCAGGAGTAAAGAGAGAATATTGTTGCAAGAAAATGTGCTGAATCACAGGAATGTTAGCTGCTAATAAAGTAACTTCATTCCCCAAGGAATGACTAAATCTGTTGGGGGTGTTTCCAAAGGATGCAGGAGAGAAGAAGAGGTCTGGGAGAGGGAGGAACCTGCTTTGAGTATTTGCTTTCTGCAAACCTACAGGCTGTACAAGTCATCCATCACTTTATGTCTTTTTTGGTGTTTAATGTTTGCATAACGATCTCATGGCAAAGAGAAATGAAGACAGATGCATTCATTTGCATGAGTTCACTTATATATCAAGACTGACGAAACAAACTCTTCAGTAATATGGGAAACTTGGGCAAGTCCGTCTGTACTGACAGCTTCTCTCTTTGGTGATTTAAATTGCAAATATCTCTCCCTAAACAAAAAGGACTCCTGGCAAACATGACATGCTGTCCCACTTAGCAAACAGCAGATGATACCCAACTAGCAAAGAATAAGATGGTTCTATGTTTGACGTATTCCTTCATCATGATAGTTAATTATCTTAGGAAATAAATTGCAGGTTTACATCTGTACCACTAACCATCATGGATCTCACTGGGATTTCATTGTTTGCAGTTTTTTCTTGGGGCATGAAATTCAATCTTTTAAGTTATTCAACTCCTGAAGGTGTTAAGAAAAGTAAGATTGAAGCTTGTTGAAGGCAAAAGAATTATATGAAATTCTTACAAACAATAATAAAATTTGGTTGTGTAGATTTTTATAAAATGTATATAGATCTACTTGTGTATATAAAATACAAATTCTATATAACATAAAAATAAAATTATATATATATATATATACATATATATATATATATGTATTCCTGATAGCCAAACAACAGTCAGTTAAAAGTCATTGTAGAAAGCAAGGATACCTCTTCAATTGGAAGATCAGAAGTGGAGCTGTGTGGTTGAAAGTGCAGGGAGTTTTCTTTTCAGCAAAAAAGCCAAGTGAGAATGCAAGGCCTGAGTTCAAGCTCTACTACCAGCACCCTCCCCCAAATTATTGTGCAAGATCTATAGTAAGAAAAAGAACTTCTGAGGGATATAAAACCAAAATAAATGTAAAGACATCCAATTCAGCCATTCAATATAAATGGAATGCTTACTCTGTGCCAAGCAGTGTTTTAAGGACTGGAGATGTAACACGGAGAAGCAGTTGACATCTCTGTCATCCAGAAATTAATATTCTAGTAGATTGTATGATCTAACCTAAAAATGTGTCTATTTTCCTTAAATTTGTCTCCAAGTATATCATCAAAAAGTGCCACCCCTGCTTTCACTATATTTGATGTCAGTATAACTTGTGGAGGAGATGGGGAAAAACCAGCTGTTTAAGGATACATGGTGGACCTGTTGCAACAATGAGAAGTACAAGTTGTCATGTCCAAAACGAGCTTTACAACGTCGGTGCGGGGGGGGGGGGGGGGGAAGGGGAGGGAAGGAGAAGGATTGGGATTGGGGGGTAGGGGGGAGGCTGGAAAGGGATGTGAAGGGTAAACAAAGGAGGAGGCTGAAATGCTTGGTAAGAAATGTATGCATTATCCTGCCCATGTAATTGTAACTCCTCTGTACAGCATGTTCACAAAAAAAATTAAATTAAATTAAAAAAAAAGTGCCAATACAATATGTTTTGGCCTAAGATATATATTACATTATTACAAAAGTGAAACATGCGTCCTTGCAAAGATCTTGTGAGAAAGTGTGCTGTCCAGGTATATTAGTTTGTCCTTTGAAATTGCTGTGAAACAGTAGAGAGCCTGCCATGAAGACTCCTGCAAAGAGGAAAGAGAATTGTGACTGGATGTCCTACTGCTAGTCATGTCCTCCTGAGAGACCATGAAAAAGCCTTCAATGTTTGCTTCTCAGTCTAGATCTGCTTGGACATATGAAAAAAACAACCAGAAACAAATCAACTAACAAAGACACAAACAAGAAGTCATGCATATAGGGCTTTCTGACCCCTTATCAGATAGTCTTGTTTTATGACACTGCTTTACATAAGGTACAGTACAATAATCTTTTTTTTGTGGGGGGGAGGGTCCGGTCATGGGGCCTAAACTCTGGGCCTGGGCACGGTCCCTCAGCTCTTCAGCTCAAGGCTAGCACTCTACCACTTGAGCCACAGCGCCACTTCTGGCTTTTTTCTTTTTGCTTATGTGGTGCTGAGGAATTGAACCCAGGGCCTCAGGCATGCAAGGCAAGCACTCTACCACTAAGCCACCTTGCCAGCCCCCAGTACAATAATCTTATTCCTCCCATCCCCTGTGAAACCCTTGGTATCTGGACATTCCTACTTCATTGCTTTTTAAGTATGAGGTTCACACCAGAAAAAGTTATCCTTAATTTTTGGCAGGTATTGACATTCAGGAACTGAAAATGAAGACAGGGTTATAATTATAACAAATGTTTCTAGAAGAGGGGAGAGGGATGGAAATGGTGCTATCACAACTAAGTTTAAAAAAAACACATGATAACAGTAAACAAGGGGCCATCAAGATGAGACAGGGCTCTAAATGGCTCCTTAAAGGACTTGTCCCAAGCCTCAGCTAGACTTAAAGGCAGAAGAATAAAACATGCTAGATGATTATTTGGATTCTGTGAAGTGCAAGTTCTTGTAGTTCCCCAGTTCCGGCTGCTTGCTATAATCCATTAGTGAGCTTCTGAAATGCTGATGTCTAGGCCCATCCTAGACTAACTAATCAGAATGCTTCTTGATAAGGTTTTCATCTTAAACTTTTAAATATAGTTTTAGTTTTGAGATAAGTGTAGGTATATATGCCATGGTAAGAAATAACATGGAAATCCTTTTATCCTTTACAATGGTAATGTTTTGCCAAACTAATAAAATATTCTAGCCAGATTATAAATCAATCACATTATCCATTTCTTGCCTGGCAACCTCCAAATTATTCTGCACGTAATGCTATCATTTCAAATCTGTCCAATAAATGAAATGATACAATGTGAAACCTTGGGAGTTAACTTTACAGATTCAACATCAATCTTTAGTAATTCATCCAGGTTGCTGTTTTACTTGTAGCAACAGCTTATTCCTTTTGATGGCTAAGCATTATTCCATGATATAGATACACTAGAGTTTATTTAGCCATTTTCTTGTTGAAGGACATTTTGGTTGTTTCTAGATTTTAGTTATTATGAAAGGCTGCTATAAATATTCATGTGCACATTTTGTATGAACATAAATATTCATTTATCTGAGATAAATGCCCAGGAGTACAATTTGTGAGTAGTTGCAGATTTAGTTTTCTGGTAAACGAATAAAGTGCATTCCAGAGTACATATTCTATTTTCCATTCTGACTAGTAGTATATAAGTCATTCATTTTTCTGTATACTAAAGCATACTTAGTACTGTCACTTTCTAAGTTTAGTACTTCTGTACAGTTTTTTTTTTGTTAATTTGAGCCATTTTCCTAAAGGGAAATATGAGTAGTTTTTGGTGTGTACTTATTTTCCATCAGTGTATCTCTTCCAGTCTCTCACCCCAGGCTCTTGCTTCTGCATGTCTGACCTTTCCCACATTCTATCTTAGGGCTACACCATTAGTATTTAACTATGTACACATGACTGGTATTTGATGCATGAACAGATCAATGGCAAAGAGGCTGTGAAGGAACCAGAGATTGGAGCATATTGGATTCTAGAGAAGTGCTTAGAAATGGGTTTCAGAGAAGTGCTAGCTTGTTTTAGTGTGAAGTGCTCATTTTGGTAATGGCCATCAGAAGTGTTGAAGAGAAAGGCATCTACATAGAGATTCATCATTTATGCTTTTCTGTTTTGTGTGTCTGTACAGTATTCTTAAGGGTCTAGGCCCCATGTTGTGCCTGGGCACTTCAAATTTCATGGTGAAGTCATGGGAACACCATGTGATATTTTATCTTTTTGAAGGAAACACAGCCATATTGACTGTGGGATACAGCAGTACCTAGTTAAGGTACTGCTGAAGGAAGTTCAGTTCAATATTTGATCATACCACATTACTTTTGTTGATATCACATCTTCCAAAGCTGAGTTTTGAGTTTTTGCTATGACAACTCCCCCCCCCCAAAAGATTCCATGTGAAAATCAATGTGGGACAGAAAATTAGGTTGTCAATGTCTCATTTGATTGGAGAATTTGATAAGTTGTGCAAAATCCAACAAGCATACAGATATCTTTACTAAGCTCTTGGGTTTCTTTTTTTTATTGTGAAAATACTATACAGAGGAGTTACAATTACATGGGCAAGATAATGAGTACATTTCTTATCAAGCATTGTAGCCTCCTCCTTTGTTTCCCTTTCCCATCCCTTCCCATCTTCCCCCCCCCCCCTTGGGTTTCTTTTTAAGGAGAAAAATAAACATTGTGTTCTTTCCACTCATACTTTTTTCAACTGGTTAATAAGTTGTGAGGATAATATATGCACTAAGTAATTTTGATCTAACTATACCATAAATTGGACTACTGGTATTTCATTTGGCCTAGCTGTAGTAAGAAAAAACTTACTGAGAAATGAAAGGTTCTATAAACACAGAAAATCTGGAGACTCCTGTCTACATTCGGTGGGTAGTTCTTACAAACCATTAGTGAGCTACAGTGTTCATATCTCAAAGGCAAGATCTCACAGCCACATCTAACTTCAAAGGAATCTGTGGACTGGAGTCTAGACAAGTACCCAGGAAATAATATTGTACAGAGTTGGAGTACAGAGAGATGACTGCCATGTACAGGTAACAGAGATGACATAGATTCCAGGTACCCTAATGAAAGACTCTCCCAGATGCAAGGAGAAAGGAAGAAGATAGTGAAGAAAACCTCAGACTTTCTGATATTTTTTGGTTGGAGGTTACTGGTCTAACCCTGAGAGAGGGAATCTGGAAAACAAAGGAGACAGGCATGGGATAGAATGTCATCCAAGAGAAACAGAGATTTAAATACTGGGGAATATTTAGTCCTATACAGTTTTTGTCACACCTCAAAGTGGCTTATAAAGTCCTTACTTCAAAGCAACAGCAGAAAAAAGAGAAAGTGTAATTAAAAACAGTATCATCGGTCCGGAGGAAGATGGTGGAGGAGAAGCTGGAAACAAGTTCTCACATAGAAAGCAGTTTTAGTGTTCCAGTGAACAGTCCTAGGCTAAAGAATCACACCAAATGTGCCATCATTGGACAGAAAGTTTGGCCAGAGAGGGAAAATCCAGGCAGCTTGGTCAAGGAGACAGATCTGAGCACTTGCTGGTAGCCATGGCAGCAGTGGCAGCTGCCACAGCCAACATATCAACAGAGAGAGTCCAGGACAAAGGAGACAGATGTGGTGTGCAAGCCAATTCTACTTATCACCAGCAAGAATTGACAAGGAGCAGAAATCTTTATCCTGCTGATCACAGACCAGGGACGGCCCAGAAACCAAGAGTCTGGTGTGAGTAGGCCCAAGACATCCTCATTCCTTTTCACAGAGCAGCAGCAGGAAGGTAGCCCCTCCCCCGCCACCAAAGAAGATCTCCATCTTTGATACTGACAAAGGCCCAGCTGGAGTAGCTAGCTCCAACTCAGGCTTTGGAAGAAAACAATAGGAGCCATTCAGCATGTCTCAGGAACCAGACCTGACCTGCCGACTCACCTCCACCCAGGGGAAAGTTACCCGCCCAGGCAGAGGAACTTCTGCCCCAGAGGAGTGACTTTTTTCACTGGGTAAATGCAGCCAGAAGCTGCCCCTCCCCACTGTAGCCTAGACAGCAGGAGGGGTAAAAGACAAACAATTGAAACTCAGTAAACATAAACCCTGAGAATGGCTCCAGGCTGGGCTCTGTGAGTGTCTCAGGAGCTAGCCCCTCAGGGAAAAGCTACTGATTGCTGATAGGCCTCAACCCTACCCAATCCTACTCAACCTAGCCTCATCACAACAACTCCAAGCTAGAGGAAACAACCATCTCCCTTTTTTGTGATACTCAAAGCAGATCTCCCTCCCACTGAACTAGCCTAGGAGGAGGATCACAAAGTCCTGGGTAAGGCAGAACTTATCTCTGCCTGCTCAAACAAACTGACATAAGAAACCAGTCAAGACACAGGAAAACCAAACACCACAATCAGACCAGAGACTCCACCAAGAGACTAGTTATGGACACAGGGGAGATACAATATCTTCACACCAGCCTCCCCCCGAAAAAAAAATCAAAGAACTCTTTTTTCTACCTAATTTTTTTTAATTAAAAAAATTCTATTTTTTCTTTCATAATCTTTATTTTAGGTGTGTGTGTATGTGTGTGTGTGTGTGTGTGTGTGTGTGTTCTTTTTTTTAATCTCTTTTCACCTTCTGGTCCTTGTTTTTGTGTGTGTGTGTGTGTGTGTGTGTGTGTGTGTGTGTGTGTGTGACTTAATCGCTATTCTGCTCATCCCCAGATATATACCCATCATCCATTATTAGACCTTATCCCTCATTGTGTACACACTTAATTCAGAAATGTATTACTCAATTCACAACCTCTTAGGCTTAACTTCTTTTTTTTTTTGGTCAGTCGTGGGCCTGAACTTTGAGTCTAGGCACTGTCCCTCAGCTTTTCAGCTCAAGGCTAGAGTCTACCACTTGAGCCACAACGCCACTTCCGGCTTTTTCTGCTTATGTAGTGCTGAGGAATCGAACCCAGGGCCTCACGCATGCAAGGCAAGCACTCTACCACTGAGCCACCTTCCCAGCCCCTACTTCTTAAATAGTAGTATTTCTTTATACCTACATAATTTTTAAGTATTCCATTTTTAAATTTTTTTAGCTTTTAATTTTTCCTTTTTATCTCTCTCCTCCTCTCATCCTATCCTTTTCTTCTCTCAATATCATTTCTTTATGCTTACATAATTTTTAAGTGTTTCATTTTTTAAATTTAAATTTTTGTTTTTTAATTTTTTTTTAATCTCTCTCCTTTCATTCTGTCCCTCCTATCCATTTCCCTCTCTGAGATTAGGACATGGTTAAATTCACTCTTTCCTTTTACCTCTCCATATCCCTCTAATCCTGTTTTTCCCAATTCTCTCTAAACCTATTAATTTCTGGTCTGCTGAATCCCTCTTTGATATTCTTAGCCCATTAAACCATAGTTATTTGATGTTGAATAGATTGTATCTGTTGAACTAGATTGTATCTGCAGCCATTTTGACTGTGCAACTACAGGACTCTGGTTAATAAGTGCTTTAAAATAGTGTTCTAGCACAAAAATGGTGTTACTATCATACCAAATGGGCAGAACAAGCTGGAGAGTCCGGTTATTTCAACTCCCACTCATGATAATCAGGTGACGGAACAGTTAATGAATAATCCAGAGGAGAGTTCCCAAAAAGCTCTACAAACACTACCAGTAAACATGGTGAATGAAAAGATTGAAACCTTCAAAGGACTCAGTGTGAGTGTGATAGGGAGTGACACAAGGCTAACCAAAGATTAATACAGGAACTTCAAGAGCAGGATGAGGCTAACCAAAAATCTTGTGAGCATGAGGAAGCTAATCAAAGATTAATACAGGAATTGCATGAGCAGGCTGAGAACAGTCAAAAAGAAATACAGGAATTGCCTGAGCATGAGGAAGCTAATCAAAGAGTAATACAGGAATTGAGTGAACGGGATGAGGATAGACAAAGATCAGTAGAGGCATTCATGGAATCCATAAACACACAGCTGAGGGAATCCAGGGAGACCACAAAGGGAATGATGAATAGTGCCCATCAAAAGGAAAGGGAGTCCAAGGAAACCATAACCAATCAACTAAGTGATTTGAGGATAAACACTGAACACCAAATTAAAGAAATAAAGAGGTTCATACAAGATCTAAAACAAAGCTCCAACAAAGAATTTGAAGCCATCAAAGCCGACCAATTAGAAGGAAATAAAAAAAACAAAGTAGAAAGTCTTGACAGTAAGTTAGACCATGCAGAAGATCAAATCTCTGGGATTAAAGACAGCCTAGATATTATAGAGAAAGAACATACAAATATCCAAGACAAATACAAGAAATATGAGGATATTGGTGTAGAGGAGCACCTAGAGAGAAGTTAATGGTCTAGGAAATTTATTTAACAGGATCCTAGCAGAGAACTTCCCAAACATGCAAAATGATAGGCCTGTTCTGATTCAAGAAGCTTTTAGAATCCCAAATAGACCAGACCAGAACAGGACATCCCACCATCACATTATAATCCTCATAGGATCAATTCAGACCAAGGAAAGGATTCTTAAAGCTGTCCAGGAGAAAAGATCAATCACCTATAAAGGGAAACCAATTAGAGTAACCTCAGATTACTCAGCAGAGACAATGAAAGCAAGAAGAGCCTAGAATGATGTATGTCACGCCCTAAAGACAAACAACTATCAACTGTACCCAGCTAACCTCTCCTTCATAAAAAAAAAGGTCAAATAAAAACCTTCCATAGCAATATATCTCCACCAAACCAGCCCTACAAAAGGTACTAAAAGATGTCCTACACATAGAAAACCAACAAGAACAAGGCCAAGAAGGCACCCGAACTGAGTATACAAATCCATAGGAAGAACCCAGTTGTCACAGACCCCAAGAAGGTGGATAACATAGTAGGAACTACCAAATACCTCTCAGTCCTAACTGTCAACATTAATGGACTTAACTCTCCAAATTAGCAACAAAGACTGTCTAGATTGATTAAAAAGCAAGATCCTTCTATCTGATGCCTTCAAGAGTCACACCTTGCCAGTAAAAACAAACATCTTTTGAAAGTGAAAGGCTGGAATAAAAGCTATTAAGCAAACAACCCCCATAAACAGGCAGGAGTTGCAATCCTAATATCAGATAAAATAGACTTCAAATTAAAATTAGTGAGAAGAGATAAGGAAGGTTGCTACATACTAATTAAGGGATCTCTCCTTCAGGAAGATATTACAATTCTAATTATATATTCACCAAATAACAGAGCACCCAAATTTATCCAAGAAATACTACTTTCCCTCAAATCTCACATAGATCAAGAGACATTAATTGTTGAGAACTTTAATAAACCACTATTCCCACTAGATAGATTAACTTGACAAAAACTCAACAGAGAAATTGCAGATGGAAACACCTGCATAGATCAACTAGATTTAACAGACATCTACCAAATATTTCCCCGAGCAGCATCAGAATACATGTTTTTCTCAGCAGGACATGGAACATTTTCCAAAATAGACCACATTTTATGTCACAAAGCAAACTTGTCCAAATTCATAAGCACTGAAGTTATGCCCTGCCTTCTCCACAAGGGAGTAAAATTAGAACTCAACACCAAAAGCCACCAAAGAAAGTCCTGTAACACATGGAGGCTGAACAACACACTGTTGAATCACCAGTGGGGCATGGAAGAGATTAGAAATGAAATTCAAATGTTCATGATATTCAACAAAAATGAGTACACAAATTACCAGCTCATCTGGGACACAGCAAAGGCAGTACTCAGAGGCAAGTTTATAGCTCTGAGTTCCTACATCAACAAATTGGAGAGATCTGAAACCAACAATTTAATGAGGCATATGAGAGCCTCCTTGAAAAAGAGCAGCCCCAAAAGGTAAACCCCAATCCAGTAGATGGAAAGAAATAATTAAAATTAAATCAGAATTAAATGAATTAGAATCTAAAAACACCATAGAAAGAATCAACAAAACAAAGAGTTGGGTTCTTTGAAAAAATTAACAAAATTGACAGACCCTTAGCAAATCTTATCAGAAAAAGAAGAGAACACACCCAAATAAATAAACTGAGAGATGAGAATGGAAACATCACCACAGAAACAACCAAGATTCAGAACATTATAAGGGAATACTTCTCAAAACTTTATGCTAATAAGTTTGAGAACTTGGCAGAAATGGACCTTTTCCTACCAAATTTCGACATGCTGAAACTAAACCAAGATGAGTTAAACCATCTTAACAGGCCCATATCAAGCATTGAAATAGAAACAGCAATGAGACCTCCCATCTAAGAAAAGCCCAGGACCAGATGGTTTTACAGTGCAATTCTACAAGGCCTTCAAAGCAGAGCTCAACTCTTCAATGAAATTGAAAGAGAAAGTTCACTACCGAACTCATTCTATGAAGCCATAATAACCCTCATCCCAAAACCAGGCAGGGACTCATCAAAGCAAGTGAACTATAGACCCATTTCTGTGATGAACATTGATACAAAACTTCTTAATAGGGGCTGGGAAGGTGACTCAGTGGTAGAGTGCTTGCCTTGTATGCCTGAGGCCCTGGGTTCGATTCCTCAGGGCCATATAAGCAAAATGAAAAAAGCTGGAAGTGGCGCTGTGGCTCAAGTGGTAGAGTGCTAGCCTTGAGCTGAAGAGCTGAAGGACAGTGCCCAGGCCCCACGACCGGACCCAAAACAACAACAACAACAACAACAACAACAACAACAAAACAATCAAAAAAAACTTCTTAACAAAATTTTTGCCAATCAACTTCAACAATTCATCCCAAAAAATCATACACCATGATCAAACAGGATTCATTTCAGGCAAGCAAAGCTGGTTCAATATACGCAAATCAATTAATACAATTCATCATATGGACAAGAGCAAGGATAAGAACCTCATGGTTATCTCAATAGATGCAGAAAAAGCATTTGACAAGATTCAAAACCCCTTTATGATGAAGGCTCTGGAAATATTAGGAATCCATGGAACATTTCTCAATACAATAATGGTGGTATATGACAAACTAACAGCCAGCATTATGTTTAATGGTAAAAAACTAAAGCCATTTCCTCTAAACTCAGGAATGAGACTCTCTCCACTTCTCTTCAATCTAGTATTAGAATGCCTAGCTACAGCAATAAGACAAGATGCAAACATAAAGGGGACTCAAATAGGGAAAGATGAAGTAAACTCTCCCTCTTCCCAGATGACATGATCCTATATTTAAAGAACCCCATGGACTCCACTCCCAAATTACTCGAGCTGATTCAAAACTTCGGCAAAGTATCAGGGTATAAAATTAACCCTCAACAATCAATGGCTTTTCTGTATGCCAACAATGAGAAGAGCACGGCTAATATCAGGAAAGCAACTCCTTTTTTAATAGCCCCACCCCCCCAAAAAAAACCTAGGAAGTATTTTAACTAAAGAAGTGAAAGACCCCCGACAATGAAAACTTTAAAAATCTGAAAAAAAAATCAAAACAGAACTTAGAAAGTGGCAAAACCTCCCAGGCAATACTTCCCAAGGCTATCTCCAAATTCAATGAGATGCCTATCAATATTCCAACCTCATTCTTCAATGAATAGAAGAGGCAATCCAAATATTCATATGAAACCATAAAAGACCCTGCATAGCAAAATACGATCCTTAACAGTGCTGGAGGAATATCAATACCAAATTTCAAACTCTACTATAAAGCCATAGTAATCAAAACAGCTTGGTACTGGCACAAGAAAAGACCTCAGGACCAATGGAATAGAATTGAAAACCCAGAAATGAACCCACAGACCTATAGCCATCTAATCTTCGATAAGGGAGCTAAAAAATAGAATGGAAGAAAGACAGTCTCTTCAGTAAATGGTGCTGGCAAAACTGGTTAATCACCTGTAGAAAACTAAAGCTAGATCCTTATATATCCTGCACCCTGCACCAGAATCAGCTCCAAATGGATCAAAGACCTCAGAGTCAAAGCAGACACCCTGAAAACTTTACAGGACAGAATAGGAGAAAACCTAGGTTTCCTTGGAACAAGCCAAAATTTTCTTAATAGAGACCCCAAAACACAACTAATCAAAGAAAGGTGGGACAAATGGGATTGCATGAAGTTGCAGAGCTTCTGCATGGCAAAGGACATAGCTAGCAAGATCAATAGAAAGCCCACAGATTGGGAGAAGATCTTCACTAGCCATACAATGGACAAGGGTCTCATATCTAAAATATACCTGGAACTCAAAAAATTAAATCCCCCAACAACAAATCCTCAAAGAAACAACTGCCCAATAAATAAGTGGGCTAGAGTCTTAAAGAGAAACTTCTCTGAAGAGGAAATAAGAATGGCCAATAGACACATGAAAAAATGTTCAACCTCTCTAGCCATAAAAGAAATGCAAATTAAAACAACACTGAGATTCCACCTCACCCCAGTTAGAATGGCTATAATCAAGAATTTTAATAACAACAGATGCTGGAGGGGATGTGGCCAAAAGGGAACCCTACTGCATTGTTGGTGGGAATGTAAACTTGTTCAACCACTTTGGAAAGTAGTATGGAGGTTCCTCAAAAGACTCCACATAGAGCTCCCAGCAATCCTACTTTTGGGCATTTACCCAAATGTTCATAAACAAGACCATACTAAAGCTACCAGCACAACTATGTTTACTGAAGCATTATTTACCATAGCTAAGATATGGAACCAACCCAGATGCCCCTCAGTAAATGAATTGATCAAGAAAATGTGGTATATATACACAATGGAATTCTATGCCTCCATCAGAAAGTATGGTATTACCCCATTTGTTAGGAAATGGAAAGACTTGGAAAAAAATTACATTAAGTGAAGTAAGCCAGGCCCAAAGAAATATAGGTCCCATGGTTTCCCTTATTTGCAATAACTAGTATATGTCTGGGATAAGTAGAAAAGGTTAAAAGCTATGTACATAGGACCAGATAAAATGAAGTTAAGGGAAATGAACCCAATATAGGGATACAAGTGGTTTTTTTTTCTTTCTTGCTATAGTTTCTAACATATTCATAAGTTACCATGTGATTTTTTTGTTGCTTTGTATGTTCCTCCCCCATGGTATAACCCCTGTTTTCACTGTATTTGATGTCGGTAGAATTTGGGGAGAGGAAGGGGAAAATAATGTTTAACTAGGGGTACAGGTTGACCCATTGTAACAATAAGATGTACAAGACACTATGTTGAAAAACAAACTTTACAATTTGGGTGGGGGAATGTGGTTGTGGAGGTGGGAGGGAAGGGATGGTAGGGGAAAAACAAAGGAGGAGGCAATGAAGCTGGACAGGAAATGTACTCATTACCTTGCTCATGTAACTGTCACCCCTCTGTACAGAATTTTCACAATAAAAAACTTATTAAAAACAATATTATCAAAAGGAAAAGTTTATTAAAAGAACACCAGAATCACTTTGCCCAAAATAGATGCTGGTGAAGCTCTTTACTTGGTGAAGTTCAATCAAATATATAGATGTCTGAAAATACCTCCCTGTCTGAAACAGACTTGCTATTGATGAAAACACCCCCAGAAATCACCTATTATTGTGAAATGCTGTTGTCAGAAGTAGTCTTTTGCTTCCTGTTGTGTCTCCAGTGTGGAGAGCCGTGCCTGGAAGAAGATTGGATGCGCCCCGGTAACTCCCAACAGAGGGCACTGTGAGTGGGCTTGAGCCCTGGCTGCGTGGTGCCATAACAAAATGATAAAGGAAGAGACCTTAAAAAGGAGCAGACAGTTATTTCTCTAAGCTTACTGGGCTGGTTTTTTTTTTTTTTTTTTTACTCTCCCTTAATAAGGGGGGATTGGGGCTCACAGCCAAATGCTATAGATGTATCTGTGCACTACTTTTGGAAAGACTATTATGTCATGTTACAGTTTTATCTGTATATTACTTTTAGTGGTGCCAGTAGGAAGTTTATCCCTCTCAGGAAATAAACAGATGCTTTTTCCAATACTCATTTCAAGCTCCTCCTAACATGCCTAGTTCAGCAAAGCTGCAGGGATCAAAGCTGGGCTTCTGTGATAAATGGCCACATTTTCAAACTCCGTTCTTGCCACTGCTTAGCAGGGAATGGTCTTTTGGCACTTTCTACTGCTGTGTAGTGACATGAAGAATGTGCGAGAAGTTTTCTCATCCCCTGGGAGTTGAAACATAAATTTGGTTAGTGGCAGGGATGTACAGCATATAAGATTATCTAGCACAAATATTCATATGAAATAAAATTATGATATGTATTTATCTATCTTGTGCAGTGATAGGAAGGCTGGGTTAATATCCCTATATGTGTTTTCTTGGAGTACCTTGAAAGAAAGAGAAAATACAAATATGTAGTAACAAGTATAATAATATGTGATTTCTGAAAGTCTATGACACTTAGATCAGCTTGTTTTAAACACACAGATATGGATATTAACACAGATATGGATATAAGGCTAAAAAATCACTTCTCCTAAAATATGGCAGTTAGAATTCCTCCAGTTTTTTATTTTTCCAAAATCAAGTATTTAATGATTAGAATTTCCTACTAAGCCTCCTAAGGGTAAAATTTAAAAGCAAGTTATTTTGTTTTCCTGAGTCTTGGTTTCCTTATCTCTAAAATTAGGATGTGAATAATACTTATTTCATAGTGTGTTTGAAGATCAAGTGACAAAAATTTCATAAAGAACTTCTAATAGCATTTACTACATAGTAAGTGTTAAATTTATGAGCCATGACATTACTGTTGATATTGTTATTTGGATGTTGTAAGATTTGACGTATGCACGTTGTCAGTCTTCAGATGTACTTTAATTGTTTTAAACAGAAGACAACATAATTAATGTTGGTAGTTGTGGAGTCACAGACAATTTGGAGAATGTAATGAAAATTGTGGACCCTTAATCCAGAAAAAAAAACTTACATATAATTTCAGATGAACTCATTCTTAAGTAGAAACTTCTGGAGTTCATCCAAGAAATCTACTTCAGAAACTCAGACCCAGAGAATCATACTTGGACAACATAACAATGATGATTATTATTTTAATAGAATTAATTTAATAATTATTATATAACTGTGTGCATATTAGGTAGGGGTAATGCAAAAGCAGATAGTGCTATCAGACATATATCCTCATGCAGTTATCTAATAATCTAAATGAAAACATGATGTACCATATCAGGAAGTGGCTCATATACTTCTTGTATTGTAGAGCAGGCAGTGGACATTTAGCTTTAAAAGTCCATAAGGATCAGAAAAATAGTTCAGGGAAGGAGGCTTAGTAATTTATTTGTATCAAGAGCCCAAGAAATTCTCCTTTGAGAAAACTCACCATCTGTGATATTTCCTTGTAAGTGCTTGTAGTCCCATTGAAATTGTGGACATGATTGATAAATTTAAGCAATTGGCCCAGCTAACTTTGAAGTTATTCTTTACCTTCCCTTAAGGATGTTACTTACAGCTATGTGTGCAGTTTTGATCAAAAATATTTTTGAGCATCTGTAATTGCCAGACTGTGCTAGGGTTAACACTTCAAAGACCAATATTCATCACCTCTACTTTTCATACTCTAGATGTTTAAGACAAATGTTAATTTGAATGAAGTGTGGTTAGCATGACTGGAAGCATGAAATAAAAGTCATAGCCCAATCTGCAGTACTGGGAAGTCTTCTGTAGACTCTCTCTCTCTCTGTATATTTAATGATAAAAATTAAATATAATAGGTAATAGTAAGAGAAAGATGTTAACAAAAATTACTCAGAGCGGGGCGCCAGTGGCTCATGCCTGTAATCCTAGCTACTCAGGAGGCTGAGATCTGAGGATCACAGTTCAAAGCCAGCCCGGGCAGGAAAGTCAGTGAAACTTTTATCTCCAATGAAACCACAGAAAACTGGAAGTGGCGCTGTAGCTCAAGTGGTAGAGTGCTAGCCTTGAGCTGAAGAGCTGAGGGACAGTACCCAGGCCTAGAGTTCAAGCCCCACGACCGAAAAAAAAAAACCCTCAGAAATTAATGTAATATTGTTGGTGAATCATTTATTTTTTATGTCTTTTGGCATATTCTTTTTTGATCAGTAGTATATGTTTTATGATTATATACTCTGGTCTGGGAGCTCAACTGAACAAGAGATGGAAGACATGTACTGTAGAGTTGGGTGAGTGAGGAGAACGGGAGGTGAAGAGAGACCCTGAGACAGACAGATATGAGGTCTGCATTATGGCTATTGAGTTGTAGTCTCAGTGAATTAGGTAATTTAGCTAATGTCCAAGATTGAGGACTAAAGGCCTCTGTGCTGTTGCTTCTTGAAAGGTAACCAAAAGGACTGTGCTAATCACATTCTTGTGTTGGAAAAAATGGAAAGGATACATTCTTCAACCAAAAACAAGACTTCTTAAAATAATCTGTAAATGCGGAATTTAAACACACACTTATTTGGTTTCCTCCTTCCATGAATAATCTAGCACATGTTAGATTACCTGACTGAAAAGAAAAGTAAAATAACAAATCCTTGCTATATCTCAAGATTTTCCATTGCTTTAAAACACTTCATGCCTTTTAAAATGTTTTCATGTCCATTATCTAATTTAACTTTCAGAACAACTCTATGAAGATAACAGTCCCATTTTATGGATTGGGGAAATTTAATCTTGGAAATTAAAGTTCTTTTCTTCAGTGGAATGTTATATCTATTTTAAATACATGGAATTTCCTCTTCATATAATATAATGAAATGCATTTTCAGAGTCCTCATAAAGTAACTAAACAATGGACATAGAATGCATAGATGCAATGTTACTGAGAAAAAGATTAAATATGAGTTTAGTTTCGGCAGACTCCAAGCCACTAAAGGTATCAGTAAATCAACGACTTTCATTTTGTTACAGATGCTTATACGTCAGGGATATTTTATTTGACTTCCCATATTTTATGAGACTTGATCCATTTCACACAAAAGAACAGATGGAAAACTAATAGTACAATACTGCAGATACCTAAAAGACAGGCACCAACGGAGCCTTGCAGACTTTCCTTGGAGAATCTAGGCATCCAGCCCCAGTTATAATTTCATTACAACCCTACTGAAACCCAATAGGATTCTGAATAGAGCAGGCCATATCAATGTCCAAACCAATGACAATTTTCACACTCTACTTTTGACATTTTCTATACTAATAAGAAGTGGCATTATCTTTTGGTTTTTGCCCTGGTGCCTAGCCATTTTCTTCTGCTCCACAACTGTATTCTTTCTTGTCCCTTGAAAGCATTGTTTCCATACAATATAATCAGTGATGATTATCCAAACAGAGGTTTAGTTGAGGGACAAGGGCTTGAAAACCATTTGCAAATGGTTCATGAGGCCCAGGGGAAAAAACAACCATATTTCCTTGGGCAAGTCCCTAAATCATCACTTTTCCTCAATCTCTGAATGTAAAATGAGAGAACTTCACTAGAGGGTTAAAAAAATCACTATACTTCACTGCCTTCAAGATGTTATTATTTACAAAGCACATTTATTGTACTTACCACTAAAAAAGACTGCTGTCACCTAAATTACAACATAATTACACTAAATTTTTTAAAAAAATTATTAAATAACATACATGAGATGAGGAAAATATAAGTGGACTGAATCTGTTAAGGTATTCCTACAACTTTTTCACACCCACTTCTGAACCAGTGTCACTGATGTCCACATTTTCTACATGATACTACATTCTGGGCATTCAGAACCCTTGGTGATGTAGCATTGCCCAGCCAGTGCCCACTAACTTTATCTTGGGTTTTCCTTCAAATTGGTAATGCTCATTGGCAAGTTCTGATTCTTTTACTTCCTTGATTTCATGGAAAAGAGTCAGGAGAACTTTTTAGAGGAGGCGTAATACTTACTTACATGGTCCTTAATGGTTTATTTCCTGAAACTTCAAAAGATCGCATTTGTCCAATGATATGACCAAGAATTGCAACGAAGTAAGAATTTACACAGGCAAGGATAATGACATGACAGATATTATAAGTTTAAGAACAACTGCAAAATGAGTCCTGGCTTCCTAGTTGTTACAAGATGGAGGCAGCAGTTGAGTGGGTCTTATGATATCTGGAATATGTTGTGCTTCTCCAAATTCCAAGCTCAACTCAAGATTTTTATTTTGAAGGAGACAAAATGGACAGAACCCTGTTTCTAGACCCATCTTCAACTATTCTTCTCTACCTACTCTCTTGTTTCTCTGGATATGATTTTGAAAATATTTCTACTGCTGAAAGATAAATGTGAACCTTTGTCACCTAGCATGTATAGTCTTGCCCAGCTCTGTGATAATAATGTACAGGTTAAACTACTGACAGATTTCTGAGAATTTCTCTGGTAGAGTCTTCTTCCAAAGTCTTGGGAGAGATCCTAGAAATAAATTCACAATATTGCATGATATTATCTTACTTCAAAAAGGTACTTTTAAAAATTTTTCTCAAATTATATTAACTTAGTAACACAGCAGTAGCTCATGCCTGTAATCTATTAAGGAAGCTGAAATCCAGAGGATCAAGTTTCAAGGCCATCTGGAGCAAAAAAAAAAAAAAAAAGTCTGATACTGTCTCTGAAATAACTAGCAAAGATTGGGGCTGGTGGTGTGGTTTAAGTTGTAGAGTGCCAACTGGATGAGCAAGTTCATCAAGCAAGAGGCCCTGAGTTCAAACCCTGGTACTGAGAAAAGTTGTTTAAATAATTTTACATCTCTATAACACCTAAGTTGATTGGTAGAGCCATACAAGTCCGAAATCCAGGATCCTCAAGATGAAAATGACAGAGATTTCCAAGGTCAGTCAACTTGCCTAAGGACCATCTGCTTTAATTCTAAATTTAGCTTTCTTTCAACAACAACAGTGGTTAGCATAAATTGTTTTGGCTTGACCAGGTTGCCAACATGACTTGTATAATTTTTTTAAAAAATCGAATAGAAAAGTTTACAACTTTTTCCTTTTACTCCTTGAATGTAAATATGAAATAGTAAAACAAAATGTCTTTCAAATGCAGATGTGAAAGTCACTTTCACACAATGCATAAAAGAATATTTTCCAATTTATATTGCATTAGCTGCCTGTCAAACCCTCGTTTGGGAGGCCACACTAGTTCCAGAGAATAATAATATTATCTTGAAACTCTGGAGAAATATATCTTCCTGAATAGCAAAAGGAAAACAGTTACTCTCTTTTGTTTCTTTTTATTAAATCTTTGTTCAACTCAGAGAAATATGCACACAGAGCAATATATTTTTCTCATATCTAAAATCTGGATACATAATTTTTAAAAACATATTACCACAATTCTTTATTTTTTCTATCACATATTTTCCTTTAACAGATTCATTCTCTAGTCTGAATACAGTATGCACTCTTGTTATCAGCATGAACAGAAGGAAGGATCATCTCTCTTTAATACCACGTGGCTTACCACTGCCTTTAAAACCCATTAAAGAATACCTCACCCAGCCCACAAAAGCACTACAATAATTGCTTCTCTTACCTAGGTGAAAAAGGACATATCTGTCATGAAAAGAAGTACAGAAGCAATTAACACCTCAATACTCTACTGGGAAATTGCTTAAATTAAAGAAATAACAGAGATGCTTCATGGTTATTATATTTCTAATATTTAGTTATTAGCACAGTTGTAGAATTTCTCTTATTTTCATATTCCCATGTATCCTCCCCAGCCCAGCAGAGCCAGGAGCAGATGTATGTCCAACATAGGGCATAGTTCGCTGTTCACATAGGACATATAGTTCTTGGGTTACGTTTTTAAGAGGTTAAATGCAAAACTGGGGCTAGTATAGCTATTCATCAACTTAACATGCTTGACTCTGTGCATTTAAATCAATAACTTTTCTGGCCTGAGGAAACGTTCTCTGGATTCTGTGCTGCCATCCAGGAACTGCCTTGTCCATCCAAGATTTCCAAGGCTGGCTGCTAAACAAGAAGTTTCTATTTACCAAGCTCTTTATATGCACTGCAGAGGCAAACACACGGACCAAGGAATAAATCAGATGGGTAAAAATCCTTGTATGCCAGCAGCAAGATCTAGAGAACCCAGAAGTTCAATTTGTCATTTCTCCCTTTTCTAGGAGATGTTAGATGGCCTATTTATGTGAGTCTGGAAACACAAATATGGTTAGGATTTTCAGAGACTCACCCACAGTAAGCAGAGCCTTTACCTCCTTTCTATAGGAAGAAACCTGCAAATCACAGTAGAGAGAAGAGTATTTCCATTCTTATTCTCTGCCCCAGCCCCAATTCTATTTATTTTATGAAGGACCAGAACAACTTAGAATTCTCAGAAAAATATCAGATAGAATGCTGCGGTTCTTATTTTTACAAGGTGAGATCAGGAAGTATGAAAATACAGCATATAAGAAGAAACTCAGCAATGAACCTGGACAGATGTGGTGTGACCTCTTCCAGGAGGAAGGCAGTTCATTTACTTTCCTTAACAACTTGACAAAAGCACAAGATGATCTTAAGATTTATCTGATTTAAGACTTACCTCCATGTGCCTATACTCATTACACAGTTGCTGTCTGAAAACCCTACCTATATAAGTCACCAATACAATCAGGAAGCTTCAATGGACAGCTATTATGAAACACTTCACATGACTGACTTGATATGTTGTAGGAGACATTGTGGGGTAAATCTTCCGTGATCTTAACACTTGACACTCTATTCTCAAGCACTGTCTCTACCAAAAGGTAGGGACATGCCAGTGACTTGTACATAAGCAGCAGAATATGCCAAGGTTCCAGATGAATGCTATTAAAAGTACAGCTGATTATGCATACAGGCTACAATGTCCATTGTCTGTGACTGGTTGTGAGGAAGCAAGCAGACATGTTAGGACCACAGGCTGCTTCTGGAAGACAGCAATCACGGAATTCTGCCAACAACCTGAGCGAGCTTGGGAGCAAAGCTTTTTTCCAAGTTAAGCCTCAAAGGACACAATGATTTATAGCTTTGTAAGACCCTAGAGAGGGAAGATAAGCTATACCTAATACTTTGATACACAGAAGTGGAGATAACACACCTGTGTGTTTTTAAACTGCCAAGTGTGTGGTAATATTGTTTCACTGCAATAGGTAACTAATAGAGATGCTTTATGTGGGCTAATTTATATAATCCTCATTATACCCTCATTTTACACAACGGGAAAGCTGAAGCATGAAACTTAAGCAACCAAGCAAAGCAGGCTAATTCCAGGGTCTCTTCCTAAACAGTAAGCTGTTCTGCTTTTCTGTGCTTCTTAGAAAGTTTTACTTTGAGTTGCTTCTTAAGATGATATCCTATAACTTAACCCAATAGCATGAGGCAGACATCTGAATGCAAGTGGAGTGGGATAAATGAAGTGGGCAGTGAGTAACCCGATCAGGAGCATGTGGATATGAAATGGGGTGGAGAGCAACAAGTGCTTCCTCTTTGTATTCACAGGTCACACAAAATATGTCTGTGGGCTGCCCTCCACGGGGAAGAAGATGATGCTGACTGACAACTGTTGGTATGAGTTCTATTTGGCCTCTATGATCACTGAGAATACATTGAACCCATTTCCATATGATCTGAAGTATGTGAAACCATTAAAATAATTTAGTTTCCAAATCTTCTGTTTTTTCCTCACACAAATTACTGGTGAGATCCTCAGATTTTTGTTGCTCTATTTTTGCAGATGGTCTTCTTGCACATGTATGAAGGTTGTTGGTTGTGCACAGTATAAGCTGGCAGAGATGCCTCCTTCTCTTCTTGTTTGTAGGGATGTGTCTGACATGTGAACCAGGATGTAGTTCTAGCAGGCAGCTCCATCCAATATACTAATATTCCTTCTTGTCATGGTAGATTTAAAATCTTACTCTTTGTAAAGATCTCTCATAATAGCATGTAGGCCGGATTGAGTATTCTGAGCTCAAATTGTGTGCCTTTGAAATGCACTGAGAATGATATCCCAAGCCTACAAACTAGAGTTCATGGGTGGGAAGCAAGGTTCCTTATGGGACTACCATAGGGTTCTTGGCTTTGGCACAGCAATGCTTGTAATTCATAACATCTGTTGAATGCTTGTCAAATTTGTGGCTCATTCAACCACTTAGAAGAGTTGCTAATATATATGATGGTCAGGAAGAGAGCCTATTTCCATCAATTTGGAAAGATGGCTTGAATCATTCCACAGCGATATACAGAGCTGAAAGATGAGACACCTTGAGTAAGGTGATCCTAACTCAAATAGATTCAGGCAACTTACTGAAATCTCTGTGAACTTTAATATCTTCTTCCACAAGACTGGGATCATTTTGCCTTTTTGAATAAATAAGAGTGAATAATTTCTGTTATGTTAAATATGTCTAACAATTGTTAATATTCTTTTTTCTTCTCATTTGACTAGCAGGAATAAAAATGAATAAATGTGCACACAACCGAACAAAAGCTGTAGAACTGTTCAGGGTCATAAGGAATGTCAGTCAAGGGAGGAAAGCTAGCTCAGAAGAGGAATTCACAAGAGCGAGATCTGTAACTATTAGTTACTAGCAAGTACAACATAAACAAGCACTACTTTGCAAAAATGCAGTCTTACGCTACACTAACAAATACCTCCTGATCTGAAGGCAATGGTTTCCTTGTATGCTGTTCTTTATGGAACAGTTGAAGGAAAGGTTCAGTTTGGGATGCCATACTTAGCTAAAGCTCATCAGAAAGCTGAGAAAGACTACCGGATGTGGCAGGAAATAAAACACATTTTACTTGGTTTAACAACAACTCTAGGAAGAGATGGTAGGTGGCTTCAAGTATTTAAATAGTGAAGTTCAGAAATATTAGAATGCCATTGGCATAAGGAATACTTAACAGGCAGAGATACACAGAAGTAAGGCTACCTTGTAATATAGGAAGTTTCTATTTTTAAAATACTGAAGCAAAGGAAGCTGGATATGGAGTTTTTAATACTTGAAAGCAGGACACAGAGGAATAAGTGTATATATGCATGTGTGTGTGGTAGATTTTATTAGAGAAAGATGGGCTCAAATGGTAGAATGCCAATTGAACTCAGCAAGGCCCTGGGTTCAATATCAAATATCCTCCCCCCACCAAAAAAAAAAAAAAAAAGAAAAAAACACCAGTGTACAAAGAAAGATCAATAAAAGTTCTACAAATTCCTCTCTGTCATTCTATCTCATCCTTTTGTAAGGTAGGATGATAATATTGATGACACTATAAAATAGTTGATAGAAGAGAAAAATATTTAATTCAACAAACATGGGCTATGCCAAGCTATGAATTTTTAATAAGGAAGAACTCTTCTTTTAAGGGACTATAGCCTTAAAAAAAGAAGTAAATCTACAATCTGGGAAAACAATTGCAGAGCAACTTGAAACAGAATGAATTTGCCCAAAGCTTTAATAACATCTGAAAAATATTTGGGATTCATAAAAATAAATGCTTGTGGTAAGGAGTAGTGCGACCATTCCCAATGGGAATGGAACATGAAATGTGAGGATGACAGGGGGTGTCAACATTAGAAGGCTGAGTCTGCTTTATCCCTTTTTGATTGGAGGAGACAGGGATTGTGAGAGAGAAGAGTGTTATATTTAGTTGAGGATGAACTTCACTGCAGGGTAATCCTGGGACACGGTCGTAGGTAATCTACTTTTGCTGTCTTTGAAAAGATACCTCCCCTTGTCTGGGGTAGGGGGAGACATCCCTCCTCCCTCATACTCTCCGTGAGTGAGTTCACCTCTTCTTCTACCAAGAATGTGAGCAATTAGAAGAGACTCCCATGTCTCCTCAGCAGGAGCTTTGCTACCTTTCTGCTTATCTTCCTGCAGACACTGGCTGGCGTGGAAGACCTCCCTCTAGCTTCTTCAAAGGCTTTGTCTTTGCTTTAATTTCCTCTCCTTCCTTCAGCACTCTCCCACTCCCCATCAGCACAGAAACCTATTGTCTCCTTTCCTATGTGCACTGGGTGGGTAGACAGATGGACAGACAGATTTATAGGTAGGTTGGGAGGTAGGTAGGTAGATAGATAGATAGATAGATAGATAGATAGATAGATAGATAGATAGATAGATAGATAGATAGATAGATAGATAGATATAGATAGATAGATAGATAGATGGAAAAGTAAATAGAGATGGGTGGATGCATGAATATTTGACTCTGTTTTTCTGTCTTAAGTGACACATAGCTCTTAAATGGGATTCCAGGGTACCATATTCTTCTGGCTGTCTACCTACCTCATGCTCTGTTTCTCCATGTCTTTGGCTGAGTCTTCCCTGACTTCTGAGGGAAGCTCAGAGCTTGGACCATGTCCTAGTCTGCCTGTACTATCTAGACAATTTTACTATTCCCAAGCTGCAAAAGCATCTTTGGGTTCATGGCTCTAGAATTTCTATCTTCAACCCATCTCTCCTCTGAGCTCCCAACTCTTGTCCTCCACTGACCATTTCATTCATTGTCCATTGTTTTCTACTTCCATAAATGACACCATTGTTTACCTGGATGTTAAGAATAGAAACCTTCATAATCACCTCAGCTCCTTTCTTTTCTCTTCCCACATCTAATATGTCCATAAATTCTTTGGGTTATTTCTTTCTCTCATTTCTTTCTCTTATTTACTTCTACCTCTAACCTTATTTCATATATATATATATATATACATACACACACTATATATATATATATGTGAGTGTTTCTTGTAAAAATATTGTACAGAGGGGTTACAGTTACATGAGTAAGGTAATGAGTACATTGTACATTTCCTATTGAGCATTGTTATCCCCTCCTTTGTTTTTCCCCTACCATCCCTTCCCTCCCTACTTCCCCAACCCCCCCCCCACCCCCAAAGTTGTAAAGTTCTTTTTCAACATAGTATCTTGTACATCTCATTGTTACAATGGGTCAACCTGTATCCTTATTTCAGCATTTTGTTATTTCCCTTCCCCTCCCCAAATTAGAAAATTGTATATACAAGATGCAGGGCACTGGAATCAAATACACTGAAAACAGGTTATACTGTGGTAACCCCATTTCTTAATACATATACTTTAAGAGTTTGATAACCATTTACTATTTCCACTCCAACTGATCTAGAACATCACCATTTCCTGTCTGAAATGTGATAATACCTGATAAGTGGTCTCCTGCCCCTTTAAAATCTATTTTCCATATAGTATCGAAAGATGGTTAAAACAAAACCATAAGTGTTCATGCCTGCAGTGACTTCCTATAATACTTACAATGAACTCCAAGGTCTTATTGTAATCCACAAACTGTACAGGAACCCCATCTCTTTCTTAAAATTTCATCTCTTACCATTCTCACCTTTGCTTCTCTCTTCCTGGCCATTATGAATCTCTCTCCAAAAGCCAAGCTCTTGTTCTGACCTTGCTTGGTGTTCTCTTTACCTAGAACCATCTTTCTCCAGATTATGATACATATCTCATTTTAGCCTCATTCTTAAGACTCCTACAGGAGTCTCGGCTTTCTTTTCAAACACATGGTCCCTACCTTTCTTTTTCGACTATTCTCAACTCATATGCTAAAGTCCATATATTGTCCTTGGCATAACCTGACATTATACTGGACATTTTTATGATAGAATTTAATTGAGTGTCTGACTTGTCCACTAGCATGCCAATTCTAGAAATAAGAGGTTCACAGTCCCGGTTAAACATCTATATTCCTAGCTTCTAGGACAGTACCCATCTCTCAGTGGGTGCTGGAGAGCTGCACGTTGAGTGACTGTAGGGTCAGTGATTCTGATGAACACACAGAATCACAAAGTGGGAAGAAATAAGTTTTAGTTATTAGATAGTTAGGGAGCAAGAAAAGAATTGGCTAGAGGAATAAATGAACAACATGGTGAAGAATTTACTAGTGAAAAGTGGGAGATGAATGTATAGCGGCTTACAGTACACAGACAAAGCATGAAAGCACCATCTATAGTCAAATTCCTAAAGAGAATCAAGAGAGCTACCAACTACTACAAGTCCTTCCACTCAAGACTTGAAAAAGAAATCTCCACAGCATCTGTTTGACATGTAGCACACTAGTTTTATAAATATGCAAGAATCATTGATTTTATATATGTAAGTATTTAAATATAAATAGATATGTAAGTTTGTACATACATGCTTACATAGTATTCCGTGAACTCACACTCATAATGGGAGATACACATGGGCTGATTTTAGAAAGCTCTTTACAAAGTTAAATGCTCCAACACAGCACAGAGGGATTCATTTCATGTATGTAGTATAATCTTAAGGTTTTGCATTGTTCCACAGTTTTAAGAAGGAAATATATAGTATACAGTTAAAGTGATACTAGTTTCAGAACAAGTATTCAGAGGACTTCTTGTACCATTTTATTTTTTTTTTCCTTGAATTGCAAGTTCTGAAAATCACAAATGTGTAGAATAAATTAGAGGACAGCCTGAAGCACTGTGTTTTATTTCCTACTTCCTCTTACCTGTCAGCCAGCCACAGAAAAAATGGTATGAGTGAGTTCTAGGACCCAAACCCAATATTCATCTGTCCACCGCTGGTCCTAGGCACCAGTCACTGCGGACTGAGAAGTATTAACGTGCCTTGGAAGCCAGAGGCTACCGTATCTCACACTTTCGGGATACTACTGGGAAGAAGCTCCATTGGTCTCTAAAAGTCAAGGTCTCAACATCTCATTCTCAGTTCAAAGTCTCCCTACCATTTTCTCCTTCACTCAGTGCTCAAGACTGATGAACAGTTCATACTGATCCAAGTGCAACTAATTTCCTCGCCTTGTGATCTTACAAATAAATGCCTTTAGCTCTCAGCACTTCAATCTGCTCATCTGCAAAAGGGAAATTAAAACATGTATATTTCCTGGAGTTGTTGTAAGGAAGAATTGAAATGTTATGCCTAACAATTGTGAGTTTAGTATTTGTGATGAGGCATGCAGTGAGTAGAAATAGCTATTTTCATAAATACCTATAACTCTCCTCTTCCCATCTTTTCTCTGTTTCTCCTCCTCCATATTGGTTTAGACTTATGATCATTCCCTAAGATCTGTGATAATATTCAGTGTCTTCTTTTTCTTTAGGTACTTCTTTCCATTTTTTGTTTTTTAGCAGAATGCCTTCCACTCCCACTTTAAATGGCCTGTTTCTGCATCATAAATCAACAACTACTTATTGATGTACTAATAAAGTGCATAGTGCTGGGATTCTCAAAGTCATTTCTTCTGAGAAGAATCACATTGCAAGTCAGCATTTTCTAAAGCATGCTGGATATATATTAATGGATGACAGATGATTTGAAGGGACACATAACCTTAGTTGAAAACATTTTAAATTTATATTAGAAAAATAAAGTTAGCACATTAATTCCTACATATGAAAGATTAAGAGAAAATTAAGGAAAAAAAGCCAATTTAAATCTACTAAATTATATTAATTATAGTACAAATGGAGCAAGCATAGGTATGTAATACAATTATGTACATGGCATATTGAGTGACTGAAATTTTGGAAGCTGTTTAACTCATTTAAGGCTGACAGTCCTCAAGCCTACAGTAAACTATAAGATATTTATTCACATTCCCTATGTCCATTAAGCAATACAACTTTCACGCAGTCTAATTCCCTAAAGTAATTTAATTTTAGTTGCCTTTTTTTTCAGAATTAAAGACTGAGCTCAGGGCCTTGCATGTGACATCAAGTGCTCTTTCACTAGGCTAAATCGCCAACCCCTGAATTCACTTAATTTAAAATCCCTGAACTGAAGGTCTCTCTAACCTGAAAAGGGGAAGAATTAATTTTTCTTCAGTGTAAAAGCTATGGAAGGGTAAACTTCCTGTAGCTTTTGGCCATGTATGCTCAAGCCTTCTTGTAAATATGTCTCAGACACTAGGAGTTGTGCTTATTATCATCAGAGTTTCTGCATGCCTCAAATGACACTACTCCTGTAACACTGAGGTCTTGGGAAACATCAAGATACAGTTCTAAGTAATTACAAACAATTTACCCTAATTTGAATATTGGAGGACACTGCTGTTGAAAAGTCACATGTCTGTGAGTATGTCAACTTATTGTATTTTAACCATATATACTAAAGCACAAGAGAAGTTAAAATGTGGTAGACTGTCCCATTTCTGAATCACTAATGAAAGCAATAGCACGGAACACAAAAATCTAGCTTCTCCTTCCACCCAGAACTGTTTGAAGAGGACTTAGTGTGTACCCACCCCTGTCACCCAGCAAACTGGATCAGCTCTCTGGAGGACACCCTTATTGTGCACTTGCCAAGAAAAGTAATAAGCTCTAGTTTGTACTGCTCCACTTATAGACTTCAGAAAGATTTTACACATGTTTTGGCCCTTTCCTAGAACAGAAGGGTTGAGTAAAATCACTCTCATATCGTCAATTTTTATGTTCAATGTATTCCAACTTTCTCTTCAGGTGTTAGGGGACTACAGATTATTTTCTGCTTAAACAGAAACAAATGAGACAGGAGAGATCTCTGGCTTTTAATAGTCTTTGGTTTCTAACTGACCTATATTTCATTCATTAGTTTGGGCAGCAGACAAATTCCTTAGAAATGTCACATTTGGTGCAGCCTCAAGGTCATTGTGAACATAGACTGCAATTTACCACAGTCAGAAAACATGTGGTAGACAGAGTCTGTGTGGTGCTTTTGTCTAGGTAGTTTATTGGCCACAAGCCCACATACTCTTTCCAGAGAAAACTGCCTGATGGTCTTTGTTTTTCATTCATTCTACAAGCATTGATTGAACACCTAACAATTGCTAAACACTATTCTATGCACTGGAGCTAAACTAGTGAACAAGATATACACAATACCTGCCTTCATGTAGTTTATCTAAGGGCTAGGAAAGAAAATGACTATGTATTTATGAGTTAATTTCAGATGGTGATAAGCACCACAGGAAAAAATTCAAATAGAGGAGTGGAAGAACTGTAGATACTTTTGCTGTGCCACCAATAATCTTGACTTTATGATCTTACAAATGTCTAGCTAAAGAACTAAGATAATATAGCTCCTTTCTTAAACACTGTAGCTGTAACACCTGCAAACATTTTTGGCAGTGATTTTCTTCTTGCTGATGGTGATCCACATTTTGCCCCATTGGGATCCTTATAGGAATGCAGGCAAGTCTGACTATGAAGCAGAAGTACTTGTTGCAGAAGTTTGATACTTCCTGATCCTGGACATGTCTTGACTTAATAGCTTGAGCACCCTATGTAGTAAGTCTAATATTTCGTTTTCCATCTGGGATATTCCCTCCTCCTCCCCTTGCTCCAAGAGGCTCAAGTAGAGTGCTGAAGTAGAATCTGTCTATCAAATCAGGGAACATTCTCATCATAGGCCTGAATATTGGAATAGCTATAAAATCCTAGTATAAAACTCATAGTAGATATCTGCTCTAATACAGAAAATGTAGCTCAGTGAAGCATTAGACTGTGTATAGAATAGTGACAGGAAAATGCAGAACATAAAGGGAGGGCAGAATGTCCAAAATTCTTATCCTCTTCCTTTAATGTAAGGTTGCCAGTTTTCTGTGATGTCATGACATGGAATTGTTTTTCCAGGTTTTAATTTTCCAATAGATATTGACGATTCCTGCATGTATTCTAACAGGTTGACTATAACAGCTTAGGTTACTAGGCATTTCAAACTGTCAGCTTCATTTTTTAAAATTACTTCCCCCCATAAATGTCTAGATATGACAATCAAGAAAAACTCAGCTCAAACTCACTCTATTATGATCAAACTGAAAATGTCATTTCTAATATTCCAAGAAGGGAAATCTTTCCTACACATTTTTTGTGACTTTAGTCTGGATACAGATAATTTTCCTGGTACAGCAAGGTTTGAAAACATACTAGCTATGAGCACTTCCTATCTTCCAGTATTTGTCAGTGGCCCCAAATTGTTTGTCATGGCAAACATAAGCAAAGAAAGATACCTTGTACAGAAAGAGGAGGCAAGTCACATCAATCTATGTTAACTTTAAGAGACATTGGACTCTAACACAAAAACACTGGAGACACATGATTAAATATCACATTTCTGAGTAGGAAAAACAAGAATTTATTATAAAATCTGTAAAACCCAATGTCTGGATACTTTAGTAATCAAACTTCAAATTACTAATAATCTGTTAAATTTTACAATAAAAAATGTACAAAAAAGCATTAGATCAAACCTAAAAAAAGAAAGTTTATATACAGTACTTCAAACTACATTTATATGTGCAATTTGTCTATGAAAAAAATGGACAGAAATAACGTTGAAAATGCATTCTTAATACCTTTTTTATAAATATTTCATCATTTGAGATATTTATTATTTTTTTCTGCCTATGTGGTGCTGAGGAATCGAACCCAGGGCCTCATGAATGCAAGGCAAGCGCTCTACCACTGAGCCACCTTCCCAGCCCATTCTTAATACTTTTTTTGGGGAGGGGGGTAGGTCCGGTCGTGGGGCTTGAACTCTGGGCCTGGGCGCTGTCCCTCAGCTCTTCAGCTCAAGGCTAGCGCTCTACCACTTGAGCCACAGCGCCACTTCTGGCTTTTTTCTTTTTGCTTATGTGGTGCTGAGGAATCGAACCCAGGGCCTCGAGCATGCAAGACAAGTGCTCTACCACTGAGCCACCTTCCCAGCCCCCATTCTTAATACTTTTAAGAGAATATGAAGTCTCTAACTTAAACTCCTGTATCAGAGAAATGTATGTCATTGTTTTTCACTATTGTCAATGAAAAATTTCCAAAAGTTTACGGTAGATGAAAAGATTTTTTTTAACATTTTATGCCATAATAGACATGATTAAAATGACAAATTTCCAAATAGCATTAATAATTCATTTTTCCTTTATCCAAAGCAAATGTACTTTTCTCCTAAGACATGTTTAATCCATCTTCCTTTCTTTTGGAAAAGAAAAGGAGGGAGATGAAAAGATTTATGATTGGAACTGGCATTCAACAAAAGGTACACATTAAGTTTGTGATTTATTATAAAATAATTGCTACAATAATTCTGAGTTTAGATAGTGGTATTGGATTTTATATGAACAAAGAACAAATTTATATTTCTGTTAATATTCAAGGTAACCTTGTTTGTATATAATTGCTAAAAGTTACTGTTTATTATACCCTAGAAATAATGGAGCCCATGTTAACATTTATTTTAAATCTATGTATATCTATATAAATATCTGCTTCAGGAAGCACCGGATCTACATTTGTAAAATAAGTTTTAAAGACCAACTTACATTGTGGTAACATTTGGATAGACAAGTTTAAGAAACCCTTGCTACCTATGTTCTTCCTTCTGTATGATCCCTCCCCATCTCCCAAAGCAAGCATTAGTAGGACAAGAAAGGGAAAATTGCCATTTTGAATCACTGTGAGTAGGGCTTTGAGGGACATAAAGATAAAGCTGTGGTCCTTGGAGGTTTTAGCCTCTGTGTGTTGGCTTGCTTTTCAATAGCTGGGGCATTTTAATTGCCCTGATCTAGTTTGGAAGGTACCTCTGTACATCAGGAAAGGGTGGATGGGTCAGGCTTTTCTTTAGGCCTTCTTTACTTTGGTACTCTTCTCTCTAAATCCACTTATACATGCTCTCATAGGGGTAATAATATTTGGCGGGGCAAGTTAGATTGAGAGGCACAGCAGAATGAGACAAAAGCCATCCACCTGTATCTGGTTCTTCCAGCTCTATGTGGTTCAATGCTGTCTATTAGACTAGTTTAGGGTTTTTTAGCCCAAACTCCAGCAAACCATAGAGAGCATATATTTACAGGCCCATTTCCTCTGCATTTCTCCCTCTATCATGGGCTTTGGAGGAATGGAGAGCGGCATGGTAGGAAACTGGTCATGACTTCTGGATTCGATTTTTCTTTGATGTAAGTGACTTCTTAGCCAGGGTTCTGGGAGCACGCCTTTACTTTGGTCAGCACATGCATTTTTTAGGTACTTTTCAGTAAGGTGGTAAAGATCAGAAATTTAAGAGTCAGTAAATCAGTCAAGAAGCAGTTCCTAAGAAGTGTGTTCATTTTCCCTTTAAGAAAATATTAAATAACAATCCACTATTAACCACTGTAGTTTCTTAGCCCTCTGATGGGTACAGTCTTTTCCTTGAGCTGTTTTAAATAATTGAGAAGACCTTGAAGACATTTGTTTTCTCTGGCCATTTAAACAATCCATGCAGTTTATTAAAATTTTTTTGGAACGTTAAAAATCTGATAAATGGAAGAATAAAACATAAAATTCTACAATGAAGAATTTCTTGTGTGTTATAAGCTAAGGATTATGGTTAGCCTCTTTGTTCCCTTAATATGTAAGTTGAAAAACAATGTCGTGACTTTAGCCTGGTGTTCTATTATGTGCTCTAATTTAGTATGTAACACTAGAGAACCCTTGAAAGGAAAACATAAGTAATGAGCAGGCAGGGGGTCTTGATTATTCTCACATGAGGAAGTGAGGGGTTTCTTGCCTTCCTAGCAGAGGGATGCAGAGTACTAGCTAGCATACAGAAATGAAGAGGCATTGATAGACAAGTGACATTCTCGACCTTCAAACCCCGGGCACTTGCTTACTGCTGACAAGGAGAAAGCAGAGAACACAGCCCAAAGCTGACTGCAAGAGTTTTCCTAAACGTGACCAGCACTAAGAATGATGTTTTGTAAGATGAAATAGAAGAAATCTCAGCACCGAGTAATGCCATCTAATTACAGAATTCAAATTACTTTAGAATATTCAAAGCACCCAAACAAGGATGGACAACATCTGCATATTCTGTTCCTAAGCCAAGTATGTTCAGAATAAATCTAAGCTTTCAGAATAAGAGTAAAAATAACTACATGTAATTCTTATAAAAACAAGAATCATGAAAAAAGTTCATGTTCATAAACTGGACTTACCTTGCTTTTTCTTCAAATGGAGAATTCCCCTTCACTAGACCGATTTGCCAACCCATTCATTTTAACTCAGAAGACATCGATTTGGTTCTTTTGAATTGCTGAAATGGCTAGCTCTAAAATTTCATATCCAAGCTTCGGCTGTATTCACTTTACTTACACAAACATCGTATTTTATTTCATAAATCTTTAAACATGTTAGTGCTTTTAACCCTGTTCTTAAGCACCATTACTTCCATAAGGGGCTTTTTCATAAATCATGTAGCTGAGACCAAACTCAAATAATATTCTGAATTTTCTTACCCTCTTGGTTTGAAAACTTAAAGATGCTTTAGTGCTATTGGCAAACTCAAAGCTTCAAGAGATTAAAGTTTTGGAGTGGAGACATTTTAAGATATTTCTCCAAATATTTTGTTGGGAAAAACACCGACACCATTCATTGTATTATAACCATCGGAATCACATCTGCCTAAGGAAAGAAAGTCCCCGAATTTTACAAGAGCTGGCCAGTGGAAGAAAACCTAAGTTTGAAGAAGAAGAGAAGAAAGGGGAACATTTCCATTCCACATGCAGGATCTGCTACTGCAATTCTGAACCCCTTTGTTCTGCAGGGTATCTCAGGAAATAAATAGATGCTGCCATGCAAGTTTATCCCGCTGGAAACAGAGGTGAGAGTAAGTAAGTGAGTGAAAGCTGATTTTAAATTCAAGTCTTTTCACAAAGGATTTTGTTATGTTGGGTTACAAGATGGATTCTCACAAGTTGCCAAGCTTTTCTGAAGTCTGTTTTTATTTTTATTTTTTAACTATTGTTTGAACAAATGTGTAGAATGCAGTCTGTGCTCTCGGAGATAGCATGATTTTTAGTAATCAGGGGGGAATTATTTAGGATCAACAGATAATAGGATTCAGAAGTTAGTAAAATAGCTGAAAAATCCAACAGTCAGGTCTAACCTGGAATGCTCTGTCTCCTCACAGCCAATGATCCATCAGGCGGCTTTGTCTGGCTGGCGGATTTAGTGTAGGGACTCTCATCTGCAAAGGTACAATGAAGGGTTTGGTTAATTTCCATCCAGTTTCTAGCACAGTGAAGATCTTTAATGGATTGTAATCCTTCTGCCAGAGAGAGGTGATGGGATACAGTGAAAGAGCTGGTAGACCTAAGTCCTAAACTGAGCTGTGGGGCAAGTCTGAAAAATCAGTTTCTCCCCCTATAAGAGAAATAACGTTCTCATTAATTCTTAGAGTTGTCAGGATCAAAAAAAAACTATAATGGATGAGAAGACATTTATAAAGTGGCAAGAAGTGTAAATAATAGTACACAAATTACTTGCCTGCTTACATTCATTGATAAATAAGTATCAATGAATATGTATAAAAGGAAGACAAAGAGGAAATAAAATGGGTGAGTGAGCGCTAAGAATAATTAATCAGATAGAAGAACAAAGGCAGTGAAATGCAGTATTTCAGATAAGCAGATGACAGAACATTAGTATTGCAGGAAAAGAAAGGCAGAGTTAGTTTCTCTTGGGAGTGTGAACTGGCATCTGGGGAAAAGCCAAAGGAGAGGGTCACTCAGAGGTAACACCAGAGAAGGCAGGTTGAGAATAGGGAAGGAAGGATGGTTTGGCAAAAAGAAGATGTACATTCCAATGAGCTGATTGGCCCTCATTTAAAAAGAGATGAAAATAAGCTGCAGAACAATACAAAGTGCAACTGAAAAGGCAGAGGCCTAGAGCTCAGTGAGAGATGGCACGAAGTAACAAGATCATAGAGGAAATGGGTCCATCAAATTATAATTGATTTTTTTCCTTTAGGATTTCATCCGACTTGGACTACAGAAACAGTGATTTGGGAAGGCAAGTATGAGGGTTAATATAGGAAGAAATACTTTTTTCTAATTTGGATGGTGGTATTTGTATATGGTAAGAGATTTCTGAGTAACAACCTGTAATATTCCAAGAACAGCATGTAAATGGCTTGTGCAAACGTAATGTAACAATTACCACACATATTTGGTCATACTAGATGACCCAAACATCACTTTGGCAATGCTATAAGATATTTGATAGTGCTGATCTTGTTTTAACAGAAAACTATTAACAGACCTAAAAACCCTATAGACATGGCAAATTATTAAATACAACAAAGATTCAACTCAATAAGGCTTTATCGTCCAAGAACTGAGAACATTAATTCTCTCACTAAGCAGTATGTGCTTCAATATTGAGGAATTTATTTCCTCTCTAACACGTACTTCTGTTTGAAATGATTTATAATTTCTTCATAAAATGAACAAGGTCTTTATAAGTAATAGCAAAAAGAAAAGATTCACACTGCTGTAAACTGCAATTAACTTAAAAAAGTCTCATGTTTACATTCCATTTGTCACACAATTCTTTATATTCTCTGCAAAAACCCCCAGCAACTCTCAGATACCAAAATAATCAACATCACATTATCATAGTTGCTTTTGAAGCAGTTTCTTAGGTCTTCAACTATCTTATTTGCAAACATAATTTTGAGTACAATTAAAAACCACAAACCAAAATCTAAGTTGTACATGAGAAAAGTCTCATGATTCTCATAGGAGTAATTGAGTGTTCTTCTCACAGAGTTAATGTAATAATCAGGCTACGCATTATATAGCACCGATTAAAATAAACTGGCACAGTGTAAAAATCTGAGATTCTTCACAAGATTACTTTGAAAGTACTTTTCATTTCATTACCCACAACTTAGAAACCATATTCATGATTATAGAGCAGGGATCCAAGTGAGACAAGTCGCAACAACCAGGTTCATAGTTGGAAGCATGGAAATGTAAAAGCCTTCCTCAGTTTTCAGTTTGTCAAGGTTACAGCCTTTCGTTAAATCAAGTACAGAGATTTTTTTCCCTCTAAACAAGCAAAAAGAGATTTACCCAGGAGGTTTGGGTTACCTGCCCTTTATTTAAAGGAGATATATCTTTAGAAATTTATCGTTTGCTTAACAGTAGTCAACGCTGATAAAATGGTTCTCTCATTTATATTTGAAAACAGTTTTCCTCATTTAGAGTTAGATTGTCTAGTTACACTCATCCTTAAAAGGTTGAAACTGAATTATAGATGGCCACCTGGCCAGGATTTCTGTCACCATCCTCCAAATCCACTATGACCCTCTGTAGCAAGAGTGCCCTTCCCAACATAGAAGAAAGTAAATAATCACCTAGAGACCAAAAGGTGTATTAGTCAAAGGATCAGACTGAAATAAGTTCAGTATTATCTAAGAATAGTTTGCTGAAGTCAATCACGGTAAGAGCAATAATTCTTAACAGAAGCGGAGCAGACATGCAATAACACAGCACACATCAAGGAGAGCAGAGCAATAGAGAAGTATGGCATAATTTAACCTTTATTTTTTAGAAAAGTTTCCCAAAGAATATCTTCTTAAACACAGAAGAGACATTGTGAGCTTTTTCTTAAAAGCTATGCATCACAGAGAAGATGTCAGCCCTATAAGTCAATTCTTGTTTCAACCCTTACTTAAAAACAAAAATTGAAGAAGACCTTGAATGCATCAGCAGTTGATGGCTCAACAATAGAATACTAAAGGACAAAAATGTCCAGGGTTTATTTTTAGTCCTTCCCAGAAAGTCATGGAAACCAATGCAAGCAGCTATCGTGGTCTGCTGGTGTGTCCCTTAAGCAGATTTAAAGACAAATTCCTATAATTTTATAAGAGATGATCTATTCTTTGATTTTGTGATTGGTACTTAGGCCTACAGAGATATAGAAGAATACGTATTAAAAGTGAGTCAAGACTCAATTTATTGTGTTCTTATTCCCATGTACCTTTTGATCTTATTCCTCATGGATAGACAAGATTTTCAGAGGTCACCGTCTCACACGTGACTTATCAGATCAGTATACAACCAGACCTTCTCAGCAGAGACCTTACAGGAGAACTATATGGAACAGTTATTGCAGCTCTTTTTCTGTGTCTAAATATCATTCTCCCTTCCTCTTCATCTTTTGTTTTGCCTAAAGAATACTTCAAAATGGTAACATAAAAACAATATGATCAGCTTCACTTACATTTTTTTCTTTTTTGAGACAGAATCTTGCTATGTTCCTGAGACTGGCCTAGAACTAGGTATATAGGTCATAATTACCTGGAACGCATGATCAGTCCCTCAGCCTCCCAAGTGCTAAGCCTGTAGGTAGATAGCACCATGCCCAGCCTTCCACTACCACACTTTTTTAAAGATAAAAAATTTAAAGAAATGTCATTCTTCTAAGATATGGCCCTAAAAGAAAGTCACTGAATTTTAAGGTATTTTTCCTTTGCTTTGAGGGCAACACCAAATAGACTCTGAAGTTCCCTTAAGATATACAAATGGGTAATTTAAAGAAAGGTCAAATGAAAAAAAGGAACTGACATGTAGCTAAGGTGTCTAGTATAGTAGCTGGAACATAGTAGGCATTTATTCAATATGTTTTGATGGATGAGTAAGTTGTATTCAATTCTTCAAACTAAAGCGTTTATTATAAACAAGCTGAAATATATGAACTATTATTCCTACCTTCTGCCATTTTTCCTTTCCTAGGTTTATATTCAATTCCTTTAAAAATCATATCATTTCCCATCTGTTGTTAGTTACTGTACTATTATTAATACTGTATGTTTAAAATATATGCTTCTTTATAAAGTTGATTTTAAAATATATTTTACTTCTACTCATAGTTTAGATGGAATTATCAAATAATCTTTAAAACCAGTCGTTTAGACAAAAAGAATTCTGGTGTTCATACCAGATTCTCAGCTTTAACTTTGATGGAAGGGATACTAACAAGGGAACTCTCTTGCAAATCACTATAGGGAAGTATCAGATGCTGAGCTAGTGATCTACTGCTGTAAGAGGGCACAAAGGGCATCTCAGGGTATCAGAAGTGCCAGCCTTTCTTAATGGCACTTTGACAGCTAATCACTGTGAGATATGATGGCCTCCCACTTACATAGGGTTTGTGTGTTGGTAATAGCCAGGAAGAACTGGGTCCTTTTATAGAGACATCCATGAGACCAAGAAATATGCCTTCTGTTAACACAGAGAATTGACATGGTGATGGAATTGCAGTAAGGGCTTAAACAGCCACATACGTATAAGAACAATGCTGTGATCTGTGTGGGATGTGGAAAGATATCTGTCCCTCTCATCTACCCCAAATGCCAAAAATAGGAGAGACAAACAGAGGCCATTTGTTTTGATTATTTCCTATGAAGTTGTTGTTTGTAAACTTACAAAGTTATCAGTAAGCACTTAAGTGGGAAAGCTTTATTCCACATCCTACGCTGGAGCTGGGAGAGAAAAGGACTCAAGTTGTTTCATGTTTTCCTATCATGGTTGCCTGACATCAAACAACATTCAGCCAGGCACTAGTGGCTCATGCATGTAATCCTAGCTATTTAGGAGGCCGAGATCCAAGCAAAACAATCAAATACCAGTCAAATCAGGAGAATTCAGGAGCCTTTATCTCCAATTAACTAGTGGGAAAATAGAAGTGTAGCGTAAGCTGGAGCTCCAGCTTTGAGTGGAAAAACCAATTTAGGAGCCCTGAGTTCAAGCCCCAATACTGGCACTTACACACACACACACGCACACACACACACACACACACACACACACACACACACACACACACACACACAATTAATATGGTTCTTATCTCTCCCATTCCCAGAGTGTAGGCTTCCCAGAGGAATGTGATTTGACTATGGCTCAGGAATTTCTGGACGTATTCAGGGCTTTGTTGAAGAAAAAACATCTTTTGGCTGAGACTAATCAGTCCATGCTAAACAACTCCTAGCAACTAATTATGCACAATTGAGGCACCTGTTAAACTAGCAGATCCCTTAACTTCTTGATTAGAAAGAAAATACATCAGTGCAGTTAAACATTATGACCATTTCACAGAAGCAGGGATATAGGTATGCCACAATGTTCATGTCATTACAAACTCAGAAGAAATTGTTTTCTATAAAAGAACCAAACTAAATCGATTGTGAAGGAGATAATGTGTCCCTTGAATTCAATTAACTTCCACAAATTTTAGTGCCTACTATGTGTAAACTAAGAACTGAAGTGGATAAAAGATAATGAAACTCCCAATGGAATGATGATTGCAGAATTCTTATTCCCTCATAGCTTTGAGAGCGGAACATGGTGTTTGCTTCTCCTTAGGGAGAGAACTAGCATGGACTCAGGACTGGTGAAAGAGAGCCATAGGAAGAGGAAAGAAGACCCACCACAAGACTCCACTCAGATTTTTCCAATCAAAAATCCAACAGCTCAATTACTTCAATTTGCTAGGGGATCGTAAGCTTTTCTGATTTCAGTCCTGTGAACATCTTATCTCAATCCAGCGTGAATATATTCTAAGTGTTTCTTTCTCTTGGACTCCTGCTCTCTAGCTCAATTAGCTGCCTTGCTATTTGCTGATACATTCTAAAATTTAAGAAAAATTTCCTGAAGAATAACTGCCAAATGATTTTGACAATAGAACTTGACATCTTTTTCTTCTTATTAAAATTATGTGTAGCTTGGTGCTGGTGGCTTACATCTGTTATCTTCCCTCTTCAGAAAACTGAGACCTAGAGGATTATGGATTCAAGCTAGCCTGGGCTGAAAAGTTCAAGAGACTTCCTCTTCAATTATCCAGCAAAAAGTCAGAATGCCAGCAAACAAGCCAGGTTTAAACCTTACTATGGACACACACACACACACACACACACACACACACACACACACACACACACCCCTCTTGAACGCCTACCCCTCCACCAAATATTTATTAGTATCAATTAATTGTACAAATTGTGTCATGTTGGTGTACCTTCCCATCCCTGATTCCCAAGTTCCATTTTCACACATGTACACAAAGTACTTTGACCATATTTACCCTCCTTTACCCTCTCTTGAATACTGAGTTGTCATTCCTTATTAAAATAACTCTACGTTTCTAGGGCTAAGCAAAAGATGTCCTCCGACCTTTCATATTCAGAAGAATGTAGGTCCAAACAAGCTTCAACAATGTTGCTTTGGAATGTTGAGTTGTGAGCATTGATACCAAGAATGAGTTAGTTCACCTCTTTTCTCAATGAGTTAATTTAGGTTTAAATCAGAGCTTGCCTTGAGCTGGATGGCAGGAGGCAGAGGAGGCAGAGCCAGCTGCTCCATGATGGTCTCCCTCTTATTAGGAAATGATTTTTCTTCTTCCACCCACTTACTTCCCCTCTCCCTTTCTGTGATTTGTTTCACATCTGCATGACATTAGTGATCTCCACAAGTTTCCTTGTAGTTTTATGATTGGGACACTGATGGTTTTTATATTTTTAGAGGGTCCAGGTCTATTGCTTTTTTTTTAAAGTCACCCAAATAGTTCCCAACTCAATTTTAAAAACAAAAACACTGTGGTTCCTTAACAATGACAGGATGTCCTTGATTACATTAGTTATAAACACATAGTCACTTATTATGACTTGACTACGAAGTATGTCCCAAAGGCTCATGAGTCTCACTGCATGATTGCCAGCTGACAGGCATTTGTCAAGTGTATTAGATCCTAAACACTCTAACCTAATCAATGTTTTTATCCTTGGATGGCTTCATAAAATGATAGCATTGTTGGGAGGTGGGGAAAAATAGGAGATGGAGTGTGGTTGAAGGAAGTAAGACACTGAGGTCTCTGACTTTTAAGGGTATACCTTGGTCTCCACCCTTTCTATTCTTTTTTCACTCTGCTTCCTGGCTTTTGTGAGATGCTAGTTTTTGCTGCACAACAGGATCTCACTTCTCATGATGTTCTGCCCAAGCTAATGGGGCCAAAAATCATGCACTGAAATCTCTAAAACAGTAAGCCAAAATAAACCTTTCCTCCTTTAAAACTGTCTCTCTCAGGTATTTGTTGCAGAAATGAAAAGCTAACATACACTTTAGGGATTAAATGTTACTGCCAAAAAGCATGCCAACTATACAGCTTCTGTGATTATAGGCTTGGCCTATGTCATTATTTTTCTCCCTTACTTCTCTATTTCCTAACTCTTTGCTCCAGACTATGTATAGCAAAACCTCCTGGTGAGGCATATGCACATTACCATTTGGAAAGCTTTTCCCCTACTCATACGACAACAACAAGCAATTGTACAGGTGGTGGGAGTATTCCCATCCTGAGGTCCCACCTGACCGTGGCAACAGTAATCTATAGAGAGGCTGGTAGAATGCCAATGGTTTCAGTAAACTCCAAAACAATTTTCTGAAATGGAAATGAAACTTCGCAATGGTATGGTTTTGAGTGGATTCGGCCATCCCTCTATCTACTTTAAATCTTTAAAGAGTCCTAAAATAGCTGAATTATGGGAGTTGATATAATGAAGGTTGGATTATCTAGAGCCAATGAATTCACTAATAATCAGTCAATACATACTTTTTGTTTAAGATAGGCTATGGTTTCGAGCTACTTACTATTCTCTAGCTAGTGAAAGACAAATGAAAATGAAATTACATCCTGTCTCATGACTGGGATATGAGAGAAAAATCTTCCATAGCATATTTTAAACACTTGCTCTGCAGACCTTTTCTTTGCAGTACAGTTTTCTGGGACCCAAAAGAGTTTTTATCATAAACTCTGACCTCTGATCTTTTTATGCAAGGAGGACTATAATGGCCCCAGACGACTGGTCAACCTTGTGGAAGTAGTCTGTGGTAATACACTGTTGTGGGCCTTTTTTTGAAGAACAATATCTCTAGCCAGGTTAATTTGTAAATCCTCTCTGAAATTAATGAGCATGAAATTGCACATTTTCTGCCTCTGGCATCCCTATTGCTAATGTGTCTGAACCACAAATGATAACGTCTCTGCTTCTTCCTAATGATGTTTCCATCAAAGAGATGAAGCAGAGTTATGGAGTTACAGATTTGCCTCATCACCAAGGAATCAACATTTTGATAGTATAGACTCTCTCCCATGAGAATCATTTTTATTACCTTGTCAAATCCCACTTTAATACCTTAAACATTTAAATTTCGTGAGGCTTCAACATTCTTTCTATATAGCAGGAAGGACTACCTGCTGTAAATATCTGGCCTATCGGATTATACCAGCTGACATTCTCAGTAGCTCACACTGAAATGCTCATAGATTCAACGAGTTCATAGCATTAGAATGACAAACTGATGAAAAGCAAAAATAGCTTCAACCATTAAAGCCAGCCACCAGTAGGCTCATGCCTGTAATCCTAGCTACTTAGGAGGCTGATCTGAGGATCATGGTTCAAAGCCACCCTGGACAGAAAAGACTATGAGACCCTTCACAAAACTACCCAAAAAGCTGGAAGTAGAGCTATGGCTCAAGTGGTAGAGTGCTAACTTTGAGCAAAAGAATCTCAGGGACAATGCCCACATCCTGAGTCAAGCCCCAGTCTCTCTCTCTCTCTCTCTCTCTCTCTCTCTCTCTCTCTCTCTCTCTCTCTCTCTCTCTCTCTCTCTCTCTCTCACACACACACACACACACACACACACACGGTACATCACTCACTAGAGGAAAAGTATGCATTCACATTCACATGCACATAAACAAGCTTCAACATATCTTAATATTCTTGGACAGTAACAGAATTTGTGTTTGATTTTATATAACAGCAATTAGAGTTTGAGTGATATGATTAATAGATACAAATAAGACATTTTATTCATAGATTGTCAGAAATAAAAAAATGGCCATATTGCTAAAGATGATCTATCAATTCAATGTGACACTCATCAAAATCTCAATGTCATTCTCTTCAGAGATAGAGCAATCAATCCTAAAAATCATATGAAAACACAAAAGGCCTCAAAGAATCAAAGTAATCCTGAGAAAATAATAATAATAAATAAAAAGCAATTCTGGAGGGATCAGTTTTAATCTTCAACTATACTACGGAGTTATAGAAATAAAAACAGCTTAGTATCGGCACAAAAACAAACCTGAAGACCAAGAGAATAGATAAAAGGACCAAAAGTTAATCTATACACTTATAACCATCTGTTTTTCTATTTTTTTGTCAGTCGTGGGGCTTGATCTGGGCTTGGGTGCTGTCCCTCAGCTCTTCAGCTCAAGGCAAACGCTCTACCACTTGGGCCACAGCACCACTTCCAGTTTTCTGGTGGTTTACTGGAGATAAGAGTCTCATGGACTTTCCTGCCCGGGCTGGCTTTGAACCGTGATCCTCAGATGTCAGCCTCCTGAGTAGCTAGGATTACAGGCATGAGTCACCGGTGCCCAGCCCATCTGGTTTTTGATAAAGCACCCAAACTATGTTGGAAAGAAACAGTCTCTTCAACAATGGTACTAAGAAAACTGAATATCCATATGTACAAGATCGAAACTTGGCTGTCACCCTGTATTATTTAAGCATCTTTCTAGCAGAGAACAGTCCCTTTAAAGAATTAGAAGAGAAAACTGGCTGAATTTCTCTAATGTGTTCTATGCCAACTATTCTCTGCTGCCTAGAGCATTTAGATCTGGTTCCTGCAAGTGGTTTATAATCTTAAAATGAATAAACCTGGGGCATTGTTTTCTCCTTTAGTATTCTAGACAACATGTGCCTGATGCCATAATATTTCTAGCCTCTCATTAGGGTCCATGTGGCCAAAGTGGAGGCAGAGAGGGACACAGAAAAGAAAAAGATGCTTCTTCAGTTGGAGAGGAGATGGAAGTCTGTCTCTTCTGTCCTCTGACTCTCCAAGCCCATCAGAACAAACAGCCAGGCTCCAGAGCAAGATGCCTGCAATTAAGTAGTGGCTGATATAGCCTAGTCACTGGGCAGGCAGCCACGGACCTTCATAGATAAGAATTTCACAGTGTGTTTTCAATACCAAAGTGATTAATACCCACTAGCTATTTTTTTCCCAAGATTGCCTTCTCCTTGGACTTGAAGCTTTGGATTATTTCAGCACCCAAATGAACTTGTGTGTGTGTGTGTGTGTGTGTGTGTGTGTGTGAGAGAGAGAGAGAGAGAGAGAGAGAGAGAGAGAGAAAGAGAGAGAGAGAATATATTTAATTCTTACAGTATTTTTAAAAAATTTCTATACTTAAGCACAATTTCTAAATGTGGCCTAGTGTCATTACACATCATTTTAGACCAAATGTTTTGTCTGGCATGAAAGAGGAGAACAGAAATCACTTTGGATGCCTTAGAAATGTTTTATACACACACCTGGTTGTCAAATCCTTTGCTTTCATCAGTTCATTGCTAGGTCAAGCAATAGAAGATGACTGCTTATCAAACAGATATGTTTTCTTAATGTATGAATAAAGCAGAATCTATCACATTTGTCAGAATTTAGGATGTCTGTGATTTTCTCTTTTTTTTGTCTCTGTTTTCAAGGACTTACATGGTTCTCATTATTTAAAGCCATACATTGGATAATCTCTGGATTTTACAGAGTCAGTGATTATACAGACAAAACCACACAGTGAAAGGGCTAGGTGCTGGTGGCTCACACCTGTAATCCTAGCTACTCAAGAGGCTGAGATCTGAGAATATAAGTTTGAAGTAAGCTTGGGCAGGGAAGTCTATGAGACTCATCTCCAATTGACCACTTTAGCCTAGTAAAGTACCAGTCTTAAGGAAATAGGAGAGCTCCCAGGCTCTGAGGTCAAGCCCCAGAATCAGCATCCCCTCCCCAAAAATTAGGAATAATTTCTGTATAAAAGATACTAGTGTGAGGATGATGATGATGATGATGATGATGATGATGATGATGATGATGATGATGATGATGATGATGATGATGATGATGATGTCAGTCCTGAGGCTTGGGGCTTGGGCTCTGCTCCTGTGCTACTTTCACTCAAGGCTAGCACTCTACCACTTGAGCCACAGCTCCACTTCTGTTTTGTTTTGTAATTTATTGGAGATAGAGGTTTCATAGGCTTTCTTGCTCAGGCTGGCTTTGAACCATGATCCTCTGATCGTAGCCTCCTGACTATCTAGGATTATAGATGTGAACCACCAGCACCCAGCATTAAAGCCAGTTTTAATTTGTCAGAGTTTCATTGTAATCAACAGTTGATGCTGCTCCACTACTTACTCGTGATATAACTCTGGGCAAGTTACTTACTATCCCTGAGCTTCAGTTTCCTTCTTTATATAAAGGAAATAGTACCACCCCATAAATTCATATGGGAATGGAATAAAATAGCATAAATAAAGCTCCAAGCTGTGAACCACTATTGTACAAAAGGTAATGGTCTGGTTTCTCTGGTAGAAGAGCAAGGTGAATGATAGTGGAGATCTTTTAGAGTCAAATATCTTCCTTTAATGGCACTAACCATCCTAGACTACTCTTAGACTACTAACCATCAAAGACTACTCTTTTCCCAACCTTGCCATAGAGTCCCATTATAGAGAATTTGCCTAACAGACAGCCATTATTAGTGGAAAGGAAAGTGGTAGCTCATCAAGTATGACTAATTTTCATACTGTGCTAACCAATACCTACACTTTCTATCTTCTTAAAGACCCAAGCCATGGATATGTCTATTTTTGTTGTTGTTTCGTTTTAACCTATGGGCTATTACTTGCTAAGGTTTTAGTTCGAGAACTTCAATGCCATTAAACTATTGACATTAAATGGTCTATTATGACTCAATTTGTCAGTGGCAAAGTAAAAAATTAAAACCCAGGCACCTAGATTTAATAGTCCGAGGATTTTCAAATTACCTTCATTTGCTTCTAAGACAAATTATTCAGATATCTAATTTCCTCACAAATTACTTGCTTGTCTAACTTAGCTTCAGTTACATCTACTTCATCAATTTCACTCATTTTTTCATCATAAATCTTGCCTGAACAAAGATTCAGCTTTTATACATAATTAGGATACACAAGGAAAATGCAATTCAACTCCACAAAATGTGAATGTTTAATTTTGCACTGATTCTCTGGCATTATATTCAGTAGGACTCTTGCAGTTTTCCAATTAACAAGTTATTGACATTTACAAACATCTAGAATGAAAGAAACTTTTCCTTCCATCATTGTCAGTTTCATTATTGAATGTTGGCTCTGCTTTGGGACACTTCAATCATGAAAATAATCATGTAAAACCATATTGAACTCTATTAGCAATAATACCTTGGAGGAAGTTGATTTATGATAACCAAAACTCTGACTCAGTCTCATCTGCCACATCATTTGCCTTCAGGCATTTCAAATCACAAAGTCAAAGCTTTCAAAGGGCACTCTTAAACACGTGACGGAACTATAGCATGTTTTAAAGATGTTATTGAAAAGCAAATTAGTATTTAATTAAAAAGCATTGTTTGCTGGGTGCTGGTGGCTCATGCCTGTTATTCTAGCTACTCAGAAGAATGAAATCTGAGGATCTTGGTACAAAGCCAGCCTGGGGAGGAAAATCTATGAAATGAAACTCTTATCTCTAATAAAGGAGCTAAAAATTGGAAGTAGAGCTGTGACTCAAATAGTAGAGAGCTACCTTCAGTAAAAAAAAAAAAAAAAAAAAAAAAAAAAAACCAAACAAAACAAAACAACAATTACAAACTAAGGGACAGTGTCCAAACCCTGAATTCAAGCCCAAGTACTGACTAAATAAATAGTTTTATTCATACATATCAAGTGGCATACAAAAAAATCAGGAAGGAATATGTTCCATATTTGTATGCATACAAATACACATGCACATATGATATATATATATATACATATAAAATACATATATGTGATCTTAATAGATGTGGCAATCTACTTGTGTCTGTTTAGAAGCATTACTTACAATAGTACATACATAAACAGGAGATCCAAAAGGATCCCTCAAATCCAGGACATCACTCCTCATCTCTATTACAGGGCAACTCCATTGTCACCCCAGTGACTTCTAACACAGCCCGCAGTAAGAGGACCAGGAGTTTGAAGCCAAACTAATAACCAATATGGTACTGAGTGTTAATCATACTCCAGGAAAATCACAATTCCAGATGTATACCAAACTTGACAACTTATAAAATCCATAAGTTTAGGATTCTACAGGTCGGACAAGCCCCCAGTTTGCAGAAGAGCAGAACAGCTATGTGAGGAAATTAGTTTATCTCTCATCAGTCCAAAGTGAAAACATAACAGAGCTTACCCACAGAATTGGGAATGACTACTATTTAAAGTGTATTCAAAACATATGCAAAGAGAGAAGTAGTATGAAATGTTCTACATTTGTGCATAATCTGAAAAGTAGCTTTGGTACTGGTTTTAATCATTGCCTGCCTGCACATATCTTCAATGTATCAGTGCAGCCTTTATTGCCTTCTCTTTTGATTAGAACAAGCTTAACAAAACCTCTGATATTTATTGTGATAGATATTGTGATATTTATTGTGATAGTCTGGGTAAAACAGAGCTCAGCTATTTGCTTCTTTGACAATCAGGGATATATATGGTTTGAAATAAGTAAAGGCATTTGTGTATTATCCAAAAACCATAACATCTATGTAAAGAGAGATGATAAAATTGAAATATATAAGCATTTATGGTGCTACTGGGTCAGCATCTTTCCTCAAGAAGATGATTTTGAGGCCTCTTTGTTTTTTTAACTCTAATTTTGAGAGGTTTTGCTTGAAAATTGATTATGTAAAAAAATTCTTTGTTGAATGAAATAGAAATCTGTACCACCTTTGTTACATATCTACAAGTGAACTGAAAAAAAAATGTTAAATTAGGTGGAGAAATACCAGAAAGCCTCAAACTACTTGCATATCAAATCATCTTTTTCCATTTGTTTATCTTTATTCTTTTGACCTTAGAACTTTCCCTTTGCATTGCACATTGGTGTATAATGGAGATGAAGTATGATGCAGAGAACGGACGTTCACTGTATGAGTCCATGGAATCATTTGAGAACTAGCTATTTTGTAAATAATGCCTATCGGGCTTAAGGATCATATATATATACACTAAATTTCTTCTCATTTAGACTCTGAAACAACTAAAGCTTGTAACAAAATTTTTTTCTGTAACAAATTTTATAAAGAGAACATTCATTGTTCACATTCATTGCTTTCTGCCACCAGCACATAAGTTAGTTGGAAATAAGCAAGAAAAGGGAATTCTGTATTTTCCATATGGTACCTTTATTCTTAGGGTCAATACCAATTGTGGGGGGGGGGGGAGGGAGAGAGTGCAATGACTAATGTTTCTCATCTTTTTTCAATTCTAACTGCAAATATTAGCAATAAAAAGGTTGGTTCTTATTGTCACACATGCTTTATGTTCATAAAATGTTTATGACTTGCTTTCTCCATTCACTCTGGGAAAGTTACATAAATCCAGTTAAATCTCATTCTTCTTACCTTTCAAGTGGACAATGATAACATTTATCTCCCAAATTTTGTGGTCCTTCATCAGGATAATTCATATAAAGACCTCTCTGTACAGTGCTGGCTAAATAAAAACTACTTTCTCTTGAATTCTTTAGTGTTTAATGTAAATTAATAATCTTTGTAAGAAAGCAAATAGACACATGTCTAATTAGCCACTAAAAAGCTAGGAGTGGAGTTTTAGTTTACATGGTATTGTCAGCTTTGTGCAAAAAGCTAAGATATGGCATCAAGCTCAGTACTATTACACACACACACACACACACACACACACACACACACACTCCTATAATTAAATACCCCATACACACAAAAAACATATTAAGAATAAATTATATCTTTATCACTAATATGGTAACTCACCCCATAGGTATAACATGGTTCCCTAAACTAGACACAGCAGGTGGGCAGATACCAATTCTTCCATGGCTCTAGGAGACCACTTATTAAATTACCACTTTAATAAGACCCTGGTGGCCCTAGAACTAATGTTCCTTGTAAAAGTTTAAGTTAAAATGACAGAGAAATTTGCTTACCTGCTCTTTTATGCATAATTATCACTAAGTACACAAATCTGGGTTGTATTTGTCCCATTAAATGCTTCTAAAGACATCACCCCTTTGGTATACAACACAATTCTGAAATGAGCATGGAAAGTTTCCTACATGTTACAGTCCAGTTCAGAATTTTAATTAAATAGAATAAGAAACAATTGAATAACAAGGTATCTACAGTGTTTGCATAATGAGAATACTACACTCAGCTCCTTGCTTTACATGATAAATGATGACAAATGACAAGATGTTATCATTAGCCAGTTTGGAAACAACTACTAAAACAGAATTTTCACATTTCTTCCTATAAAATTTTATTTTAAAAGTGAAACATGGAAAAAATAGTGAGTAGTCATGGGTATTATAAATCATCTTCCAGCTAGGAAGAGAATCTGCTGGAAAGCTGCCCAAGGCACACCAATTTGTTCTCTTTTCTTGAATCACTAATAAGGTACAATTACTTTTCATTGAATTTAGGTTTATTCTGTGTAAGCATAAAATAAATTCTTCTGCAACCTAGACTTTAAAACTATAGGAATAGCACAGACTTGAAATACAGATAGCATCCACTTTTAATGAGAACATTCTTCCAGAAATCATGTCTGAAAATGCATCGTCATTAATATTATCATAAAATCTCCCTATCTCTTCATTCTGGACATTTCAACACCATTATGAGTCAAACCTTCCATTTGGTTTTGGTTACTCCATATGGTATAAAAACATATCTCTATCATAGGATGTTTTCAACTTTGAAAATTATTATTCCTGTGATGGTTTAAGGACATGTTTGGGTGTTAAGTTGCTAAAGAGGTGAACCTGTGATGGTTAATCTTGTCACCTTGATTGGATTGCAAAATACATAGGAGATTATGCAACATTTTGGTGTGTGTGTGTGTGTGTGTGTGTGTGTGTGTGTGTGTGTGTGTGTAAGAGAATTTCAGGAGAGAACTAAGAGTGAGAGAACCACCCTGATGTGGGTAGCACCAACCAATAGTATGGAGGCCAAAAGTGAAAGAAGGGAGAAGACTGCATGAACAAGTACTCTCTCTCTGCTTCCTCGCTGCCATGAAGTGAGCTGCTCTGCTCCACTACACCCTTCTTGCCAGTATGGACTGAAACCTCTGAAGCTGTGCACCACAATGAATAACTTTCCCTTTAAGTTGTTTTCCTTTCATATTTGTCAAAGTGACAGAGACTTACTAACAGAAAACTGGTACCAGGAATGGGGTCATTCCTTTGATGAAACCTGACTATGTGATTCTTAAGCCTTTTGAAACTAGTATGGAAGGAAAATTTAGAGAAATTTGGAGATGCATGCTTGGGGAGCCCTTGAATGACATAAGCTAAGCTTAAAGGGCCGTGCCAGTAAGAACTCAGAAGACCCGAATGTTGACAGGAATACAGAGAGTAGAAGCTTTGCTCAGTAGCTCTCAGATAGGAAATTAGACTCTACTGGGGATTGAAGAAGAGGCTATTTGTATTACATTGTGGTAAATAACATGCCTCCATTTTGTCAATACCCTAATAACTTTGTGGAAAGCTGAGTTTAAAGGTGACAAATTAATTTGAGAGAAGAAATTGCAGGGTAGCTCAGCATTCAGGCTGTGGCATGAACGGCTGTTTTTAGCTAAGTTTACAATGACAATTATGAGCAAAAAAAGCAGTGAAAAAAGGTTGAAAATTTGCAGTTTGTCCAGAAAGAAGTGCACACAAAAGCAGGTCCAAGGAAAGTATAGCTGCTGAAGAAAACATGGCCAAGAAAACAAAGCCAAGTTTTTTGCATCAAGGACAACAGAAACAGAACCTTAAGGGCTTTGGAAGTTTCTGACTTATCACAGGCTCCAAAGTGTAAAGGTTTAAATCATTTGAAAGACTTTGCTTTGAGAATAAAACTCTAGGACTTCCTGTTTGCAAAGGCTTCCTATGGAAGTGTTTTACCAAGTTCACCCATTAAGGTATTCAGAGGCTGCTAGAGCCATGAACCAAGGAGGCCTGTCTACTTTCCAAGCTACAAGTCCTTGACATTATCCACAGAAGGCTGGTTTTGTAGATATGCAGGATGGAAGAGTTAGAGGGTCATGGAGGTTCCCACTCTTTTTCCATACTACCCTTCTTCCCTCATGTCACACTCTTAACTAATTGGCTTTCAGTTTTCTTTCTAAAATATTTATATGAAATGTCTTTTAATTTGGCTGTTTAGTGTCTCCACTATCACATAAACTTCATGAAAACAAGTGTTATGCATTTTATTTACATGTCTTGGCAGAGAATAGGTATTCAGCAAGTATTTGCTGCCTATTTTGAATACATGGAGTGACTGAATGACAGATGCACTGTAGGATAAAGTCAAAATCCTTTATACAATAATTAAAATAATAAAAGCACAGTTCCTGATCACAGTGTTCAGGACTGGGAAGGGCCTTAGAAAATGTCGTAAAATAACCTTCACATCTCAGTCTGCTGAGTAGCTAGGATGACAGCCACCAGCCACCAGCATCCTGCCAAAAGTACAATTCTTCCTGCAGTATAAAGAAGACTGATCTGCACAGACATACATTGTAAATTGTGCCCCTCTACTTCTGGCAACCGTACCTGTCAGGGATGGGTGTGTATACACAAATCATAGGAATGTTTAAGAGTGAGAGTCTTTATAGAGATGGACTTTCTTAGCTCAGAGGCCTGCCTATTAGTTATCACAGGCCTGCATCTGCTTTGCTTTGCTTCCTTCCTCACTCCTACAAGTAAGCATATTGAAGAGGGAAAGATCTTAGCCATAGAAAGCTGACTGAGGCCATGCCTGTGGAAAACAAAATCACTTCCTAAAACTCACAGTAAACTAGCCCAAAATAAGGGCAACCTACCTGTTCTGGACATGGCCAAACATGGATATGCACATCTGAGGCACAAACCAAAGCCAAAGCAAATAACAAGTATCAGAGGAGATGCACATTTTATTTTGAAAGGTATGCCTGTCCCTGGCAGGGAAGTCTTAAGAGAAAGGAAACCAAACTCTTCTTGAGAGTTGAGGATCAATTTGACAAGCAGCTGGTGTGTGTGTGTGTGTGTGTGTGTGTGTGTGTGTGTGTGTGTGTGTGTGTGTGTGTGTGTGTGTGTGTGTGTGTGTGTGTGTGTGTGTGTGTGTGTGTGTGTGTGTGTGTGTGTGTGTGTGTGTGTGTGGTGTCTACAGTGGGAAAGAGATGCATGGTCTGAGGTCTCTTTTAACTTCAGAAAATCACATCCATAGCAGACCTATCAGATAACAGCTTAAATATCCAAGGAGACCTATCAGATAACAGCTTAAATATCCAAGGAGACCCCACCTCAGATCCAGGTGTCTCCTTTACATATCCAAAGATAAGAGGTTTGGTCCTATTCAGCTTTTTTTAGTGAAGTTATCTATCTCATAAGCTTTAGTTCTGAATTTTTTACAAGAGTGATGTTTAACAGAAGCTAATGATATTAGGGAACTTGAATCATCACATGAATTAATTTAGCAATACAAATGCTTCATCACACTCTCTCTTTTTTCCCCTCAGTATTAATTAGGATTTTTTTCCCAAAGAAAGTGGAAGTTCCACTTTTCTATCCACTGTAGACATATTCCAGTAGTCTGGAAGGAAACAGGAAGAATGGTGTTGGCTAGGGACAGTTGTTAAGATTTGCACAGGTTTGAGATGTTCAAATAGTCTATATTTTTAACATAAATAAGTTGGAGTGTACACCATAAACCAAAACTCATAAGAAAAGACACTTGTGGTATTAGCAGAGATTTATAGAATAGAAAATACAAATGATTCTTCTATTTTTTTTTTTGAGATAGGGTCCTGCTAAGCAGTCCAGCCTGATCTTGAACTCCAATCCTTCTGCTTCAACTAGAACTACAGGTGTGAACGACCAGCCCAACTACAGATGACTCTTAAAAATAGAAAAGATGTTCAATCTCACTCATAAGAAATGCAAGTTAGGGGCTGGGAAGGTGGCTCAGTGGTAGAGCGCTTGCCTTGCATGCCTGAGGCCCTGGGTTCGATTCCTCAGCACCACATAAGCAAAAAGAAAAAAGCCGGAAGTGGCACTGTGGCTCAAGTGGTAGCCTTGAGCTGAAGAGCTGAGGGACAGTGCCCAGGCCCAGAGTTCAGGCCCCATGTCCGGACCCCCCCCCAAAAAAAAAGAAATGCAAGTTAAAGTTACATAAAATACTATTTATTTACCTCTCAGATTAGCAAAAACTGCAAGTTGGTTAACTCACAGTGGGAAAACCTACCCTCAAACAATGCAGATGGAAATACAACCTTTGGGGTGAGCTGGGGTAGGGGGAGAGGTTGGGGAGGGAATCTGATGTTTATTTGAATTATAAATGCTTTGAGCCAGAATTCCCCTGATGTGCTTTATCTTCTAGATAGGCTCACATATGTATTACAGTAGTTTCCTAACAGTATATTATTATTTCCTAATAGTAAATAACTCAAATGTTTATAAATAATGGGTGATGTTCATTTCCAACATAGTGTCATATGAGGTTGGGAGAGGAGTCTTGGGGGAAGGAGAGTAGGAAAAAACAAGGGAGGGTGTAACAATGTTCGACAAAAAAAAAAATGTACTCATTACCTTACTTATGACATCACCATTAAAATAAGATACTGTGGGAAAACTCAATTATTTTTAAATGAGAGGTTATATTAGTGCAATTCTAAGCAAAACATAAAATATGTACATCTAAAGTACCAAAAATTAAAAGGAAAAAAAAACCTAGAAGTAGAACAATGAAATCTGTTGAAACTGTTTTGCGAAGGGGGATAGCAGGGGACACATGGTAGAGGGGAGGAGGCTCGTTTGGATACATTGGGAGGAAAGGTCACAATGAAATCTTCTATTATCAGACTCCATATGCTGATTAAAAACAAAACATAACATGATCCTGGTATGTGTAAGGGAGAACTATTTGTTTTGGCAAGATGCAAACTTCTCCAAGACATATTTTTAGTGAAAGCAAACTACAGAATAGTACACATAACGGTCTATCTAGCTTGAGAACAGAAAATGATGAAAGTGAATTTATATTTGCATAAAGAACATCTGGAAGAATTCTAGGAAACTAATAAAGCTAGTGTTCATCTTGTGCATGTAGAGGGAAGTGGATAGCTGGAGGATACAGAAGACGTTAAATCTTTCCAGTATGCAACTTTTTGTCCATTTTGAGTTTGGAATCATGTGGCTATACTACATGATCTGCCTATTCAAAAAGAAGAGTGAAACATAAAGCATGATCTACAATGTGTTACAATTTCTGGATTTCCAAAGCCATGATACATATGTATTTCTGTATACACTTAAAAATTTCTACAGCACTTTCTTTGCCAAGGAAGTCTAGTAACTATAAAAATATAACCATTGAAAGACACTTCATAAATACATGTGCATAATGAAACAGTTACAAAGATCTGCTAGCACATGTGGTGAATTAAGTTTCCTGAGAATTAACATTGATTAAATGTCATAGTTGTAAAAACAACTAGGAACTAACACTTGTTAGATGAGAGTCTGCTGAGACAAAAAGGAAAACACCACCATCATCTATAATTAGAGACAAAACTGAGAAATTCAGTAGCTACCACACATTATCTTAGTGAGACAAGGGAGGTGCTTATTTTTCTAAACAGGTTCCAAATGCCAGAGAATTCAAATTCCTATTACTCTATTATGATTAAAAATTACATTCTGGCAGATGTTCAGAATTAAGATCTTCGAAATACTCTGACAAAAGCATCAGAAAAAATCCCTTCAAGTTATTTTTGTTATTGTTATTGCTGCTGTTTCAGTTAATTGAGGTCTCATTTGGATAATCACAAATGCAAAAAAAAAATCTGAGATAAAGATCCAAATACAAAACAAAACAGAATTGACACATATATGCTTGTATTTATGAAACACTATAATAAGAGAAATAGTTGAGAAGCTATACATAGACAGTACCACACACAAGAATTCTATTTTCCTCTTCATAAAAGAGCCATATGGGCTGGGCTGTGGGCTTGAGTGGTAGAATGTTTGTTTAGCAAGGGTGAAGTCCTGAGTTTAAATCCCAGTATTACCCCCCAAATTTTATTTAATTTATTTTTTTAATTGTTAGAATACCATACAGAGGAGTTACAATTACATGGGCAAGATAACGAGTACATTTCTTATCAAGCATTGTTGCCTACTCTTTGTTTCCCTTTCCCATCCCTTCCCATACTCCTCCCTCCCCCCACGCGATCCTCCCTCCCGCCCCCCCACCAAAGTCGTAAAGTTTGTTTTTCGACTTGTACATTTCATTGTTGCAATGGGTCCACCTGTATCCCCACCAAAGTTGTAAAGTCATTTTTTGACTTGTACATCTCATTGTTGCAATGGGTCCACCTGTATCCCTAGTTAAACGATTTGTTTTTGCCCTTCCCCTCCACAAATTGTAACATCAAATACAGTGAAAACAGGGGTTTTCATACAAAGAGAGGGACATACAAAGCAACATAGAAATCATCTTATAAATATGTTAGAAACAATTGCATGAAAGAAAAAAAAAACATTTGAATCCTTATCTTGGGGTTCATTCCCCTAACATCAACTTATCTGACCTTTTCTGCTTGACTCAGATATATACTAGCTGTTGCAAAGAAGGGAAACCATGGGACCTATGTTTCTTTGGGCCCAGCTTACTTCATTTAATATAATTTTTTCCAAGTCTTTCCATTTCCTAACAAATGGGGCAATGTCATTCTTTCTGATGGAGGCACAGAATTCCATTGTGTATATATACCACATTTTATTGATCCATTCATCTACTGAGGGGCATCTGGGTTGGTTCCATATCTTAGCTATGGTAAATAATGCTGCAATAAACATAGTTGTGCTGGTAGCTTTAGTATGGTCTTGTTTGTGATCATTTGGGTAAATGCCCAAAACAGAACTTAGAAAGTGGCAAAAACTCCCACGCTCCTGGATTGGAAAGATCAACATTGTGAAAATGGCAATACTTCCCAAGGCTATCTACAAATTCAATGCGATACCTATCAATATTCCAACTTCATTCTTCAAGGAAATAAAAGAGGCAATCCAAAAATTCATATGGAACAATAAAAGACCACGAATAGCAAAAACAATCCTTAACAGAAAGAACAATGCTGGAGGAATATCAATACCAAATTTCAAACTCTACTACAAAGCCATAGTAATAAAAACAGCTTGGTACTGGCACAAGAACAGACCTCAGGACCAATGGAATAAAATTGAAAACCCAGAAATGAACCTAAAGACCTATAGCCATCTAATCTTCAATGAGGGAGCTAAAAAAATAGAATGGAAGAAAGACAGCCTCTTCAGTAAATGGTGCTGGCCAAATTGGTTAACTACTTGTAGAAAACTAAAGCTAGATCCTTATATATCACTCTGCACCAGAATCAACCCCAAATGGATCAAAGAACTCAGAGTCAAAGCAGACACTCTGAAAACATTACAGGATGGAATAGAAGAAACCCTAGGTCTCCTTGGCACAGGATGAAATTTTCTTAATAGAGACCCAGAAACACAACAAATCAAAGAAAGGTTGGACAAATAGGATTGTATGAAGCTGCAGAGTTTCTGCTTGGCAAAGGACATAGCTAGCAAGATCAATAGAAAGCCCATGGATTGGGAGATCTTCACTAGCCATACAACGGACAAGGGTCTCATATGTAAAATATACCTGGAACTCAAAAGATTAAATCCCCCAACAACAAATCTTCAAAGAAACAACTGCCCAATAAATAAGTGGGCTAAAGACTTAAAGAGAAACTTCTCTGAAGAGGAAATAAGAATGGCCAATAGACACATGAAGAAATGCTCAACCTCTCTAGCCATGAAAGAAATGCAAATTAAAACAACATTGAGATACCACCTCACCCCAGTTAGAATGGCTATAATCAAGAACTTCAATAACAACAGATGCTGGAGGGGATGTGGACAGAAGGGAACCTTACTACATTGTTGGTGGGAGTGTAAACTTGTTCAACCACTTTGGAAAACAATATGGAGGTTCCTCAAAAGACTCCACATAGAGCTCCCCTATGACTCAGCAACCCCCAAATTTTATAATTCTGAAAAAGGGAGTGAAGTGGTATAATTAGTATGAAGTAAAACTGGTTTATAAGGAAATAAGATAGGATCTTTTGGGGGGCAAGTATTAGCTGTTAGGGAGGAGTGTAAACAGAGAAGGTGAACGAAGGTGAATGTGCTCAACCTATCTTATATACATATGAGAAAAGGAACACTGAAACAAGTCGAAAGGGGGAATTTTACACATTGAAAGGCACATTGATTCCATTTTAAATGCTTTCCTGTGGTGGTAGATTATAAAGAATGCAAAGCTGACCATTTTAACCATTTTAAGGGTACAGTTTATTACATTAAGTCCATTGACAGTGTTATGCAATCATCATCACTCTCCTCTTCAGAACATGTCACCCTCCCATACTGAAACTCAGTAATTACACATTGATTCTCTGGCCCTTCTGAACTTGCCTATATTCTAGAATCACACTGTGTCTATCCTGTTGTTTATGGCTTATTTCACTTAGCAGAATGGTCTGCCCAGTTACTGTACATGTTATCTTATAGATCTGGCTGACTGACAGTCTACCATGTGTAGTTATGGACTTTTTAATCCATTCGAGGTTTTTAATGGATGTTTGGGTCATAAGCATTTCTTAGCTATTGTATCTGAGCCCAAGATTTCAGCTTTGTGGGCTTATACATACCTAGGAGTGAAATTGCTGGAACATATAGAATTCTATGCATAGCTTTTTGAGAAACTGTTATTTTCCAAAATGGCTGCACTATTTCATACTCCCACCAGTAATACACAAGAGTTCCAATTTCTCCTCATTCTTATTAATCATGCTTTCCTTTAAAAAATTAGCCATTCTTATGCATATTAATCATTATTATATTGTAGCTTTCATTTGCAAATGCCAAATGACTAGCACTGTTGAATATCATTTCTTGTGGTCATTTGTATATCATCTTTGGTGAAATAACCATTCAAATCCTTTGCCATCTTTGAAGTGGGTTGAGTTGTAAAAGTTTTAAAAAATATTTGTCATTAATCTTTTGACAAACATATAACTTACAAATTGTTTCTTCCAATCTATGGCTGCCTTTTTAATCTGATGTTTAAGTTTTAGGTTACAGTCTGGGTGTGCCATTCAGTGGTAGAAGGACTTGTCTAGCATTCCTGAAGCCCCGAATTGGATCCTCAACATAAACTCCAAAATTGTTCAAAAGTTTTTTTTTTTCTGTCATGAAACCTAATTCATCTAGTTTCCCTTTTTGTAACTGTGCTTCTGGAAATCATGACAGCAATTTCATTCTAACAAACCTCTGATACATTCCAAGTAGGCATGGACCATATTTATTTTAAGGATTCAAAACAAATATCTCTTCTTAATTTCTGATGCATCTTTGGTTGCAATTAGATCAAAGTACTTAAGTGACTAACTGCCTAAGTTGGTCCTTAATTCCGTTTCTCAGTCATGGCTGATAATAGCCATATTTAAATTCTTTTAACTTTGTTATTTTCCAGTTATTTTTAATCTTTGTCACATTTTATTGTTGTATATATCCTTTAAACATTCATTTATTTTCTTCTTTCTTTTTCTGTCTCTTTTTCTCTATCCTTGCTTCCCCTTTTCCCTTCCTCCTTCCTTCCTTGTTTTTCTCTATCTTTCTTTTCTGGATTCCTTTCCAGTTCATCCAAATATTCAGGAATATCCAGGTATAAAGAGGAACAAAAAGAGTACAATTTTACCATGCAGGAGTCAATGTTAATTTGATTTAAAAAGTCTTCTCCAATGTCACACAAATTAAACATTATTTTGATTTTGGATAGTTATCAACTTTTGTAGGAAAAACCATTGCACCTGGGTTTCCCTTTTCTATGCTTGCATTTCCTTCCTCCAAGGGCTAGATTATGTTGCACAGTGGCCATTGTCATTTATTTTGGTGTGAATATTGAAACAAAATACCTTGTCTGGAAAAGTAAAAAATATGTAAAATATGATTTACAATTTTAAGCCAAAGTATGTAATAGTTTGCTACAGCTGTGAATTAATCCCCAAAGAAAGAAAAAAGTAAAAGTAGAGCAACATTTTAAAGCAAAATGGATGTATTTGAAATTCAACACTGCATAGATTGTGAAATGTTTCTTGCTTCTGCATAATAAATATAATTTATTGATTCTCTCTGAATATATTAGAGAAATAAAGCATGTTTAGTAATCACTTACGCTAAGGACACATAGCAAAGAATCAGAATTATTCTTTGAAGTACGTGCTAGGCTGATGGTTAATACCATATACATTCATTTTCATATATCTTGCCCTTTTTAACAAAACTCTGGTTGTTATTTGGTTTTCCCTGCGTGAACATCCTCATACAATGGAGCTGATCTTTGAAAGTTATGTGATAAGTACATTTTTCTTTTGAGATTCTCATTCATAGTAAAGCATGCTTGTGGGTATATTTCATTTAGCATAGGCACGATTTCCAATTTAACTTGTTCCAGAGGATGAAACATTTGCAGCTGATTTCCAACATAACATTCAGAAATAGCTCAAAGTGAAAATCCATGATTGGTTTAGCCATGTTTAAAAGCCAAATGCAAATGGAGACCAATGCACAGCTATATTTTACTTTCAGATCAGATATTTAAGTTTCTTTTCCAGGAGAACAGGTTTGCTGGAGGTAGTAAGCTTCTAATGTTGTCCTTTGTTTAAAACATAAGGCAGAAAAGGCCCAACAAGTAAAGGGCACATGTTAATATCTATCTTAATACCATGTTTGTAACTCTGACATTTGGAGATAGGTCTTCAAATGTTCAGCTGGTCTGTCAAATTCTGTAGGTATGTGCTTTGGTTTTGTTAACCAGTCTTGCTCAAACCCTAGTCTCTAAGATTCTATAAGAATCCAGATGGCTTAGATAGATGCTTCTGTACTAAACTCCTCTGATCTGGGCTGGGTATCCTATTTCCAAAGGGGCAGATTTTCTCATGTGATATTATATAGCATTCTTTTTTTTTTTTTTTTAGAACTTATAATGCTATAATCATTTCATCCAGTTAAAGGGACTTATAATAAAATACAGACTTACATAAAAACATAGTCAGTTAGATAAGATGGAAAGCCACAATTAGTATCAGTTTTCCTATAATTTCCTCTGAAAACTTACATAAAATAAAAAATCAAAATTATGGACTTAACTTCGAAGTTTGTGTCCAGATATGTAGGGTTTTTTTCCCCCAAATTTAATCTTTTCATTTCAATGTGAAAAAATTGACAAATATAAATTGTAAGTGGAAACTCCAAAAGGTAAATAAGATTAAGATAATCTAACACAGTTGCCAAATGTTAATAGAACAGAGAATATATAGTGACATTTACAAATGTCTTCCATATAATAAGCAGTAAAATATTTCTTTCATGTCAACTATAAATTACAGATGCTCAGATTTTATGAGTAGGAGGGAAGAGGTCCTACCAGAGAGAAATGCCTCTAATAGAGCTGACTTGGGCTGAGACCCAAATAATAAGAGATGGGGAGAAAACCACACCTGGTGTGGGAATGAGCTGGGAAGAGGTAAGAGCAATCATATCATTTCAAAAGCATATTGAAGGTACATTTATTTGTAGTCCAGATATGGTGGCTAACATCTGTAATTCCAGCCACTGAAGAGACAAAGCTCAAGAAAACCATAGTTTGAGGCTATCCCAAGCAAAAAAGTTATCAAGAGCTTATTTTAACTCAACAACTGGGCATGGAGGCTCATGTCTGTGATCCCAGCAATCTGAGACTGGCCCTGAGCAAACAGCCAAGAACCTCTTTGGAAAATAACGAAAGTAAAACGGACTGTGAGGATGGCTCAAGTGGGTGAATGTCTGTTTGGCAACTGGGAGGCCCTGAATTCAAACTCCAGTACTGCTATCAAAAGTATATTTACTTACTTATTATTATTTATTTATTTTGTGGTACTGAGGTTTGAACTCAGGGCACAGCCCCAACACTTATTTATTTATTTATTTATTTATTTATTTATTTATTTATTTATTTATTCATTCATTCATTCATTCATTCATTTATTTTATAAGTCATGGGGCTTGAACTCTGGGCCTGAACACTGTCCCTCAGCTCTTCAGCTCAAGGCTAGTGCTCTACCACAGCACCACTTCCGGTTTTCTGAGTGGTTTATTTGAGATAAGAGTCTCTCAGACTTTCCCGCCCAGGCTAGCTCCTGAGTAGCTAGGATTACAGGCGTGAGCCACGGGCGCCTGGCTTAAGTTTATTTTTAAACTAACACAACAACTGAAAGAATCAAATGGAAGTTGGATCTAAATTAATGCATATATTAATGCCAACTAATATATTAATACATATGGACATATCTCTGGTTATATGTTCTGAATGTGAATAGTAAATGGGCATGGAGAAGTAGCATCTCTTTAGAGATGTTTTCTATGGTTAGAACACAGACCAGCAGTGCTAGGAGTATCTGTATAACACATGTCCTGAAAACATTTGTTTACCGTTTGTCCAATCAGTCTTCCCTACCCTTATTCTCTCCTGTCCTCTTTCTGCCAGAGCCTTCTGTTCCCTTCCCCAGGGAGCCAGGCAGGGTGAGAACTTACTATTTCAATTAGAAAGAGGTATAATCAAAATTCCACACTTTCCAGTTCTGGAAATTAGCACAGAATCCTGAGGAGAGAGAGTCTTGTTTTTTTGTGGGTTTTTTTTTTCACTATAGAGGTGACTCTGCAGGTACCAAGAAGAAAGGGCATTGATTTGGGACACCTGGGAACTTGGCACTAATTTTATCTGCCAGGATTCTTGCTCTCTGACTGCCCCTGCCTGGTCCAGCTATTCATTTGCATGGACATTAAGTTGCAAATGTCACCACGCACTATTCCTGCCTACTTTCTAACAACAGATGCTTATAAGATCAGACTCTTGCTTAACCTGCTCCTGGCTACTGAGCCATTATCTGTCTTTTAGAGCATTCAAAATGCTATCTTCTTTTCTTTGATGAAGAATATTAGGTATTCTTTCTCATCATTCAAGACAGCTCACCTTGCCTTTGATAGACAATAATACTATTGGCTCTTAATCAGAGGATTTCTTTGTGGCAGGTGCTGCTGTCCACCTTTATAATGTATTACTGTACTAGAGAAGATACTGCAGTCTCAAAATTCAACACAACAACCAAGTTTACCAAATCTCTAGCTTGTACCACCAAAAAGACTTTTAACTATTTTCCATGAATCTTCTTCAACTCACAAGCTAGGTATATATTTAAAAAGGTATCAGTTTACTTGCTCATTCATTCACTTATTCCACAAATACTCACAGTAGTTATTGAATATCTTCCATGTGCCAAGCACCTGTCTGACCACTGTCAAAGTTGACCGTAGTGGGGCTGGGAAGGGTGAATGAGATGAATTACTGTAGTGACATTCTTGTCTAACTAGCAGCCATTTTATTTTACTTTTCTTCCAAGATATCTGGATTTACCTTGGGAAATATCTGCTCCCTCATCCCAAATCCATGTCATTTAAATGCAATCTTTTGTACCTGTATAATGTGTTCTCTAAAGAGAGAAGGTTGCTGAGATCTAATCTTATACAATTAGAGCACTTTGTCCCTATGGGCACAGTGACTTCTTCTGGGATATGTGAGACACAGTCCCATGACACATGGGGCCGTTTGTTGGAAACAAGGAAGTAGGAGAGCTCTAAGGGCAAGCACAGAATCTCAGGATCACAAAGGCTCAATAGCATGTGATAATATAAAATAATAGTTTATGAAATAAACTTAAAGAAAGGGAAACAAGAAATAGCTTTCTAGTTGCTGCTGCAGTTTTGTTTTCCTTTGGCCTTGTTTGTTAGTTTGTCTAAGGGAGGCACAGAAAAAGGGACAAACATGAATAAACACAACAGTGGTATTCAGTAGACACTATGTGGAAAATGTACTGTACTCTTGTGAGTAGGAATGGGATGAAAAAACAGGGAGAGAGTGAGGGAAGAGAAGACACGGTTCAAAAGGAATTGTACTTATTACCTGATTCATGTAACTGTAACCTCTCTGTGTATCATCTCTCCAATAACAACAAAATACTACAAAAAGAAAAAAAGAAACCGAGGAGCTACAAAAGAACAATCGACTCTAGCTGGAGCAGCTGAGGAAAGTCAGGTACACTTGCCACCTGCATATGCTGTGGTTATATTTTGAATGACAGACCTCTCTTCACAGGAAGCTGCAACCTCCCCTCTCCCCTGCCCCAGCCCCAAGAATGAGAGCTCCCTTCACTCTATTTTAAGAAGACTGAATGTAGCTTGGTCATATTGATATTCCCTCGTACTTATGATGGTGCCTGTTGGATTGACATTACTATTTCAACAAAAATTCCTTGAACTTGGAAAAAATTATATTAAATCAAGTAAGCCAGGCCCAAAGAAACATAGGTCCCATGGTTTCCCTTATTTGCAATTACTAGTATAAGTCTAGGACATGTAGAAAAGGTCAAAAGTTATGTACATATGACCATATAAGATGACGTTAAGTGAAATGAATCCCAAGATAGGGTTTTATTTCTTTCTTGCTACTGTTTTTAACATATTTAAATGTACTATGTGATTTTTTTGTTTCTTTTGTATGTTCTTCCTCCACAGTACAACCCCTGTTTTCACTGCATTTGATGTTAGTGGCCTGCATCTTGTATATACATTTTTCTAATTGGGGGAGGGGAAGGGAAATAACAAAATGCTGACCTATTTTACAATGAGATGTACAAGACACTATGTTGAAAACAAACTACAACTTGGGGAGGGGAAGGAGGGAGTTGGGGAGCTGGGAAGTAAAGGGATGTAGGGGATAAACAAAGGAGGAGGTATCAATGCTCAGTAGGAAATGTACTCATTACCTTACTCATGTTACTGTAACCCTCTGTACACTATTTTTACAATAAAAAACATAAAACAAATTCCTTGAGTGCCTCTGTATCCCCATCCCCACAGTGAACAACAATGTGTTACCAGGATCTGAACACTGCACTTGAGATACCCTCTATTGATAATATGTGCAGAGACCTGGCCCACAGAAAGAACCTGAAAGAACTTCCTTTTCTCGTTTTTTCCCTCCTTCTCACAGCCCCCATCATCAGAGCTTACTACCAATGTCGCCATGCAGCTAGGAAAAGCTTTGTCAGTTTAGGTTGCTTCCATGTTATATATATTCTCTTTCAAAATGCCTTACTTCTGTTCATGGGGACATTTGACCATACCTGGAGACATTTTTGATTACCATTTCCTGGGAGAGAGGTTGGGTGTTTAGAGCCCAGAGATGATGTTAAACATTCTACCATAGAGAAGATAGCCTCCCGAGAACAAAGCATTATCAGGCCACAAGGCCACTCATGTTGAGTTGAGGAACTTATATAAACAGTCATAGCTCTGAAATATCCACCTCTGTCATTTTCATTAATGTCTTTTTCCCTACTAAACTGTTCCTCCCTTCAAATGGCAGGAATGGAGACTGTTTTGCATCATTATACACACATAGAAAGGACTCCACAGCCATTTGCTGAATGTCATCATCAGACACATGCCAGATCTACTCTTCGAGACAGAATGCTGTAGTCAGGTCCCTGCTCTTCCCTTATCTATATTAGTTGGTAAAATTTGAATCTGTGTTTATTAATATTTTGGAAGCAACAACACTAGGTTGCATTGTTCTATTTTAAGAAAAAAATTTGCTTGAGGGGGCGCAGGGGGAGGATGGGAAGGAATGGGAAGGTGAAACAAAGGAGGAGGCTACAATGCTTAATAAGAAATGTACTCATTACCTTGCCCATGTAATTGTAACCCCTCTGTACAGTATTTTCACAATAAAAAATTGCTCAAGCATATCCTTGGGAAGTTGACAGACATATTGGAAAGGGTTCTGGCTACAGTGGTCCCCTCACCCATGATTCCTATGGTTGTGACAGGAAAATGTGACTCAATTGGCCTGATGTCTAGCACGTGATGATCAGAATTTCCCCGAGTTAATCAGTGTGCCACCATCAAAGTCTTCCGGAAGCAGAAGAAGATGACAGAAGCTCCTATGCAGCTTGCTGGTGCCCTTCAAACAAGAAGTCTACATTTTGCTGTGCTGTATCTTCAGTGACTGAATACTAGCTCTAGGACTTTGAATTATAAGCTAGAGTCAAAATATTTACTTTAAAGCTTTTTAGTTCAAGTGAACATTCAGCTGGGACTTCTGTTTTTAAAATATAGAAGTCAATTTCTGGAAGAGTTAGAATGTAGAAACATTGGGAAAGTGCCATGGTTAATTATTAAAACAGATGTAAAACAATGCACTAAAATACGCCACTTGATAAAAATAAATGTAACTAGCTTACAGATGAAGAGCATATCCTTAAAAGCATGTCTAACCCACACTGGAACTCCTCCATGGAGCAAAGAATTCTTTAAATATACATGGAGCCCTCATTTGAAAGCATGCAAATTCATCCATCTTTTATATCTCTATGTTGAAATTCTGTGTGAAAAACTGCTTCATGATTCTAGTTTATATACAATATAGTTTAATTTTGACCTAAAAAAGTGTGTTTTTTTTTTAAGTTCTCCCTGGAAATACTTACTATACACATAAAGAACAAGGCTTTGGAGTCTTCAGGCATGTTTTAATTTGGTAATTATAATAAATAAAGTTATTTTTTGGTAGGTAGGTACTGAAGGAGACATAAAAGACAAAAAAAAAAACTTCAGAAATCCCTCTTCTCAAATCAAGTCTCTCTGGATATTTTATTCTGCTGTATTGCCTCAAGGAGCTTAAACTCTTGTGAGAGAAAAAGGTGGACTACAGGGTTTATTTTGTGTGAAAAATACCTGTTTTGAGGGAATGAATGACTCTCATTTGACAGATGAAAATCTTAGGGTTCCGAGAAGCTAGTAGGAAACATCATGGAAGATACCTTCCTGGGCCCTGAGAAGGTATGCATCCCAAACATGGCTGTTTCCCCATCATGAGAATGCATGGTCCACAAGAGCAGGGGGCGGGTGTAAGAATGGCTGTTACTCTTTTATGAAGTACAGAGCAATAATGGCTTGCTTCTGTACTTCACTGCTCTCTCTCTTTTTTTCACTGTCTTTTAGTGCAGTTAAAGATGTTCCCAAATAGAAGCAGGCCTCTATGGAAGAGGGAATGGCTTTTCTTAAGATTTTACTGAGATGACCATGCAGACAAGATGCACTCCTGTAAAAGCAAACCTCCATGTATGTGAGTGATGCTTACTGGGATAATTTGGGAATAAAAGAAGAGAAATGGCAGCAACATAATCAAGATAGCCAAGATTTCTCTGAGAATGAACTTCATTGAAAAATCACTGGGGCTATTTCTTATTCATTACTGTTTTTTTTCCTTCTCCACACAGCATCTTATGCATTACAGGTAGGTATAAAGTACTTGCTGATTGATTCTACTAAATGACCTGATAAAAGAGAGATTAAAGATGGTATTCAAATAGTGCCTGAAAATTAACTGACATGAAAATACCATCTATTTAAAACCATCTTAGTGATTGCAGTAGTACTGATAAAGACACTGATAAAGACATATCATGGTTTTTGTTGTTGTTGTTTCCGCTATTTAGGAAGCATTCGAAGAGGCATAACTTTTCTCTCCATTTGATATACACTGCTCAGCCACGGGAAATTTCAGATTTGATGTAAGGAAAGGAAGAGGACATGTGATAGTATTACTATGGGGAACTGATGACAAACCGGCAGTGTGGTGGTCCCAGCCTGGGGTTCAGCTGATGCAGGCATTTCTATCTAAGCAGAGGACTGTCAAAAGGTGAGCTTCAAAAGTGACAGAACTGAAGCCAAATCCTTGTGCCAAGGATTGTAAAGTATTTTTATACATTATTTTATCTACAGGAAATGTTCAAAATTTAACTAAAATATCCTCTCCTTCCTAAATGGTGTCAGTATTTACTTCTGTAGTCCTCTTTTATCCCATTTCAGATGATTAGTACTAAATCCCATTCATATGACTGATTTCTTTGTCAATTTATATTATTTGGTCAGTCCAGTCTTGCTTTTGAGGAGTTATTTGGTCTCATATTACAATTCCTAGCATTTTGGGGGGTCATAAATCTCTAAGAATGTTCTGATGAAGTGGGAGGCTTGGCTCACTTGGTAGAATAATAGCCAATTGTCAGGTACCAAGTTTGAGTCCTGGCCTAGGACCAAAAAATAAAAAATAAAAAATAAAAAGAATGTTCTGAAAGATAAAGAATTCCAGAAAAAGTACATACCCAAATACAAATACATGTTATTTTGAGGAATTCCAAGATTCCCCCAAACACATACTTAAATCCAAGGTTTAAAAATTTAAGATAACTGTGTATTTCTCTGCTCTGTTCTATGAATATCTGAGTAAAGTACAACACTTAAGAGTTTATGGGAGGGGGGCTGGGAAGGTGGCTCAGTGGTAGAGTGCTTGCCTTGCATGCCTGAGGCCCTGGGTTCGATTCCCTAGCACCACATAAGCAAAAAGAAAAAAGCTGGAAGCGGTGCTATGGCTCAAGTGGTAGAGTGCTAGCCTTGAGCTGAAGAGCTGAGGGACAGGCCCAGAGTTCAGGCCCCACGACCGGACCCTCCCCCAAAAAAGAAAAAGAGTTTATGGGGGATCTATGCTCAGGAAGCATATATATCCTCTTCAAAGTCCACTAAAGGACAGAATAAAGAATCTATCAGTCTCTACAGCAGATATAAGAATATTTTAATTTTTAAGATATTTTTTTCTTTTAAATGCTGGTATTGGGGCTTGAATTCAGGGTCCTGTACGCTCACTGGCTTTTTCTTTGGGGGGGGACGGTTGTGGAGCTTGAACTCTGGGCCTGGGAGCTGTCCCTCAGCTCTTCAGTTCAAAGTTAGCACTCCATCACTTGAGCCACAGTGCCACTTCTGGTTTTTCTGATGGTTTATTGGAGATTAGAGTCTCACGGACTTTCCTCCCTGGGCTGGCTTTAAACTCAGACCTCAGATCTCAGCCTTCTGAGTAGCTAGGATTACAGGCATGAGCCACCAGTGCCCGGCTCACTGGCTTTTTTTTTTCTCAAGACTGGCACTCTACCACTTGAGCCATACCTCCACTTTCAAAGATCAGTCTTTAAGAACAAAAACTTCATCATAGTGATCAAGCTTTATTCCTTTATTCTGTAAAGACATATAAAGAGTAAAAGCTTTTTAGGTTAATACCTACCCAAATTTCTGTGTAAGTGACAGAACTAGATTTGAGTTGGGATACTACACACTCTTTTTTTTTTTTTTTTGGTCAGTCGTGGGGCCTGAACTCTGGGCCTGGGCGCTGTCCCTCAGCTCTTCAGCTCAAAGCGAGCACTCTACCACTTGAGCTACCGAGGCATTTCTGTTTTTCTGGTGGTTAATTGGAGATAAGAGTCTCACAGTCTTTCCTGCCCAGGCTGGCTTTGAACCTTGATCCTCAGACCTCAGCCTCCTGAGTAGGTAGGATTACAGGTGTGAGCCACCAGCTCCAGCTTAGACACTCTTGAATCTAGGCCGCTGTAGCTGCTCTCATGTGTGGCTTTGGCTACAATGTGAGCAACCCTCTGGTTTCACTCATCTTGATTAGCACAGCCTTACAATGAAGTTGTCAATGGCAGTGAAGTGACATACTTTTTTTTTTTTTAAAGCACATTTGACAGTATTATCTGAAGGACTTTTAAAACTTCTCATTCAGTAGTGTAGAATCCTGGTAACCCTGGGAGAAATGAGAAGTAATAAGATTCATATGCTTTTCTTCAGTTTTTCAAAGATCGTGTTGTTAATTTTTTTCCCTCAAACATGGCCCACCTTTGCATTTTCCCTTAGTGTGGTGTTACATTTCATTGAACTACAAAATTTTTTCTCTCTCTCAGTAATATGTAGTGATTAATCTAAATCACCTGTCACACTTAATTTAGGATTCACTCTATGGGAAGATTTTCCACATGCTCCAAGGTGGGAATTTACATTTTAATATCCATAGAGAAGGAAGCATAGCAATATGTGTTACATGTTTTCTCCCACTATGAAAAGCATTTTTGGGAATTTAGACTGTTAAATAATCATTCCTTTTATGAGACTAGTTCTAAATATACATATAAAATTTGAGATCTATAGTATTACTTAGCAATTTCAGTGTTTTATGTTTTGCAGCCAGTCATGGGAGACTTGCTTTTTATAGTGTTCTCTGCAGAGTCATCTTAATTATAGGGAAATACCTTCAACAAATGGCTTTGCCTTTACAAGTGCTTTAGCTGGAATCTGAAGTTGGTTTTATTGGAAATGATGAAAAATTACTCTCTCCAGGATGTAGTCTTAAGAATCAGGGTTGGAAATGAATTATGTTCTTTTAGCTTTAGGAAAATTTAAACATCATTTTCTTTCCTTCTACTACAGTTTTTCTTGAGAGGCTTAACATAGCAAAACCTTTTAAATACTCAGTCTTAGAAAAAAAGTGAAGAAGTTCTGGTCAATCAACGCATTTTACTAATGAAGATCATTTTTACTCAATCTATAGAAGTAGTGGCAGTCTCAAGACCAGCCTCCTGTCTATGGGAAATCTCTGCATGTGTCCTGTCAGTATTACTTGTCTGTCAATGCTGCATTGTCTTGTATTTATCAAATAACCCACAATAAGTATTTTCTAAAGGAAGTTTCAAGTAATGTCAAGTAATTTCTACTTTCTGTAATTTCTACTTTACTTCCTGAAATACATGTTTCGTCTACCTGAAATTGAAAGATTAAATATCCTAATCTTTCCAAGGAAGAAATTATACTCCATTAAAAATGAAGGCTTCTACCTAACAAAACATCTCAGAAAAGGACAAGCCCCAAATCAAGAGATGTGTATAAGAAACAAAGAATTGGGTGATAGTGAGGTATGTGGCTCAGTAAACAAGTGCTGACTAAACATGTGCACAGTGCTAGGTTTGATCTCCACTACTGCAAAAACAAAAGCATTTCTTAAAGAAAAGAAAAAAAGAGATTAATTTCCAGGTAACTCCAATAACTCCTAAGAATTAACACACAAACCAAAAGGAAGTTACTCATTAGGAAAACTGGTAAAATATATGAACATGCATTTTAAAGCAGAACAAATATAAATGTCAATGGCCGATAATGATAAAAGTAAGATCAGTTCTTCACCCTGAATGAATAATCAATGAAATCCAAGATAAAAACCATGATGATAGCTGGGCACCAGTGGCACATGCCTGGAATTTTAGCTATTCAAGAGACTGAGATCAGATTGTGGTTCAAATTGTAGGAAAGGCCAGGAGACTCTTATCTCCAATTAACCAGTCCTGGATGAAAAAGCTAAAGGACAGTCCACAGGCTCTAGTAGTAGCAAACAAACAAACATAAAAACATGATACCAACCAAGATAATCTAAAACAGGAATTCAAAGACGCCTACCTATGTTTATCCACACATGATTCACAACAGCCAAAATATGGATGGATAAAAAGAGAAACAAAATGTTTAGTTTAAAGCTGGAATATACACAGTGAAAATACCATTCAGACTTTAAAAAGGAATGCTACCACATGGGGGACCCCTGAAGGCCATATGCTAGGCACAACAGGACAAATACTGCCTGCCTTCACTTGTGTGTGCCATGTAGGAGTCGTCAAATCAAAGCAACATGGCAGAAGGATGGTGGTTGCAGGTGGCAGGCGAGGAGGAACTAGAGTTTCATAGATATGGAGTTAGATGGATTCCTGATCCAATTGATTTGGTGTCCTTATTATAAACGGAAAGATAACGAAGTCCTCATTCTTCCACCAGGTGTGACCATGGCAGGAGAGTGGCCATCTGCAAGCCAGGAAGACATGTCTCCCCAGAACAATGTTTTGCCAGTACAGGACACTGGATTGCCAGTCACCACCACCACCAGTTCACCTACTTATTATGTCAGTCTGAGTAGATTAGGAGAGTAACATGGGTTGATGCTCAAGAGTGGTAGAGTCACATCTATTGATGGCAATACATAGGGTAGGGGTGGCGCACCTAGCCTGGTCCAGCAAAGCCCCAGAGAGGCACGCCCACTGTTGAGTCCACTACATGCTGTGCAAGCTGGAGACATGTATGTGCAAATGTGTATGTTTGTGTCACATGCAGGAAATATCGTTTCTATTGCAACAAAAATACAACAAAAATAGAGATGGACAGAGGAATAGAAACAATAAGGAAAAGGAGGTAAATAACAAGATTTAAAACAGTATGACAGCGCATTTGGGAAGATGACGAACTGGCTACATAATCTTTCCGAGGTATAGAGAAGTTACACAAGGTTACAGATAGCCTTGTGAAAGTGGTTTTTTTGCTATTCTCTGGAACACACATGCCCACCTATGCATTCTCATTGGATTTATTTATTATATGTAATATTATATGCATATTTATTGTATGTAATACTTATTAACAATGATATTTAACAACTGAGAACAATATCTAAAGCATACAGCTTAATTCTATTTCATTCATTATGTCCCAACTTTTTTTTGCTAATAATATTGTATTTCCTCTTGGTATCTTTCAATTTACAAAAGGTAATAAAGAGCTAGAGAAAGTAATTATGTTCAATGTAAGAATCTAGGGCTTTTATTTTGTCCACTGGAAAGCTGCACTGCCAGGAAGCCGTTTCTCACAGGGATTCCTCCTCTCCTCACCTTCTCCCAAGTACTCCCTGTCCTTGGCTACTCACAAGATTTCCCAGCATAAGTGTCTACAGTATGATAAAGCAGGACCAACAGAAATGGAAGCTCATAAATAAATGCAGTATAAAGCTTCAAGTTTCGAGATTAACTGGGATAGATAACTAAGCAGGCAAAACTCTGATATAATAAATTACTTGAACTGTGTAAAATTACTTGGGCAACATAAATCACTATTTTACCCAAAGTGCCACAAAATCCATGCCAGTATCAGCTGCATTGGGAAGAGTGAAAATACCTCTGTGTACTGTCAACCAACCCTTGGCACCTTATAGAGCAACTCTGAGGGTCATGTAGAGGCATACTCCATCCCAGGCTGATACATACATATATATCTATCTATATGTATGTATATATATACAAATGTATTAATTAAAATATGGTATATGCAGGGCATGGGGTTGATGGTGTTAATGCCTTAGAACAATTAACTTACAGTTTAACAAAATGAGTATTAGGAAACTGAAATATGTGTTGTCATGGAGGTGTTTAATTCAAGGCAGTGGGAGTGTTGGTGAATGGAGAGAGCAAGGGTAAACAAAAGTGTGTGTGTGTGTGTGTGTGTGTGTGTGTGTGTGGTGTGTAAATGGAATCAAGTAAACTGATGGGCTGAACTGAGTTGGGAGAGATGGGGAGAATGATGAAAGGGGTGACACTGATTAAGATGCCTTGTAATTACAAACTGACATGTTGAACTGAAATCCCTTTGTGCAACTACTTAAGGTCATAAATAAATAAATAAATAAGAACAATTAACCCTCAGGCAACGATGTAATTGTCCCCATAAAATATTACTCCTGAGAGTGAGAATCTCTATGAGATGTGAGAATGAAAGCAAAGAGTTTTATAAAGAAAGGGCCAAAAGCATGGAGAAATGCCATATTTTACATTGTGATTTTTTTCACCCAGGTAAAAAAATTATTTTGGGGGTACTGGCAATATGACACAGAACTGTTTTTGGTTCAGTCACATATATAATTTTATTTAATCTTCAATATATTGCATTTGAAAGGTATTATCTTTCCCATTTTGCATGAAAAAGAAAGAGAGAAGGAGATGAAAGTAACCAGCCCAGGAATACAAGGCAGGCAAGCAGAGTGTGGGAATCCAGGCTTAGTTCTTAGAATCCAGGCTTTGACCACTTAAGTTTCCTCCCTATTGCCTCCAAAACAGTTTGTATAAAAACAGCCAAAGCATGAACAGGGTGGGAGGTTCTCAGTTAGCTCGTTGCTTCTCGCCCAAATTAATAACATTCTTGTCGTTTAAGCTCTAATTCTTATTCATTAATTAGTTCCTACTAAGGTAAATCAAGGAATACAACCAAATTGATTACATTCAGGGCCTTTATAAAGAGTATGTTTAAGTTGAGTCTTAGAACTCATTCTTTTTCTCTTTCAGCTTCAGCAATTTTCAGTCCCATTACTTGGATTATAAATACATACAGTGCTGTGTTCTAGTTCTGGCCCAGAATGTGAGCACAAGTACCTGGATACAAACCCAGGGCAATATATACAGCTCTCTGGGCCCTTGTGAGCTTTAAGTATGTTAGTGACTTTGTAAAGTTGGGGATAATAGAGTTTGGCTGTGAGAACTCATTGATAAGATGTAGATAAAGTAAATAGTAGTTCCTGATACATAAATGCTAGGCATTGTTTTTTGTAGCAAACATATTTATATATGCAAATAGATATCATATACATGGTGTTCTATAATATGTACTTAAAGTATTAGGCATTGGTGGTAGACTACTATCATTAATAGAGTCCTAAGGACATTAATACCACAAGGGATAGTATTGTATAGGAACTTTGGTGGCTGCTGACCACAGAGGCAGAAAAGAATTAGGAAGAGCTGGGCATGGCTGAGCTGCACTGTTTTCAAGGGTAGGCAGGCGTTAGCTAGCTGAAAGTGTATGTGTGTGTGTGTAGGAAGTTCTTCTGGGAAGAAGAAATGGTGTCTGTGACAAAGTACAAAGCATGATCAGAGTGCTCTGCAGGACATCAGTGACCAGCTACCGGCTGGAATGTAGAGCCATTTCAGGAGGCTCAGAAAGTGTGGGTAGCAATTTAGAAAAATACTTTATCTAGTATGTAGGCTGTGAAGAGATTAAATAATTATTCTAGGAGTTAGAAAGAGCCATAGAAAAGATTGACAAATTTAGCAGCCCAAAATATTATCTATTTGAATGATCCTTCCTTCCTTCCTTCCTTCCTTCCTTCCTTCCTTCCTTCCTTCCTTCCTTCCTTCCTTCCTTCCTTCCTTCCCTTTTTCTTTTTTACTCTCTCTCTCTCTCTCTCTCTCTCTCTCTCTCTCTCTCTCTCTCTCTCTCTCTCTCTCTCTCTCTCTCTCTCTCTCTCACTTTCCTTTCCTTTCTTCTTTTTTTCTCTCCCTTCCCTTCCCTCCCTTCTTTGCAGTCTGGCTTAAACTCAGATCCTCTCTATTCGAGCCATATCTTCAATCATTTTTTTTTTTGTTTTAGGTTATTTTTTAGATAGGAGGGTGTCATGTTTTTTGGATGCTCTGATGTTAAACCTTTATCTATGGCCTCTAGCATGTCTGGGATTACAAAACTATGCCATTATACTTGGCTAGTTTGTTGAGAATGTGGTCTTGCTAACTCTGCCTGGGATGGTCTTGAACTGTGATCTGTCTACTACTGTGTAGCTGGGATTATAGGTATAAGCCAATATGCTCAACATGAACTAACCTCAAATTCTAAACTTTTGTATTTTCTAGAGTAAAAGACTATTTTTTAAAAGAAAAAGCTATAGAGAACAGCTGATTAAACACTGAAAAATTTAACACTGAATCCAAGACAAGTTTCTAAGGAAACTTCATTTTTTCTATCGTGAATTATCAGTGACCTCCTAAATGCATGTCTATGTCCCAGTCTCCTTTCAGGAATGTTCTCTCTCTTTTGGCCTATCTAATACTTGGCCTTCAAAATTCTTCTGGACAACCTTGTGATTACCCTCGCTTCCAGTGGAAGTTCAATATGGGTGCCTGTTGCCCCAATGTGCGGCGCAATACCTGGTGTTATGATTATTTGAATTTCCCACAAACTATGAGATTGTTGAAGGCAGAGATCATGGCATCTCAAAACAGAGATCATGCCGGACTCTCCATCCTTAATTCTATTCCATTATTTGGCACCAAGTAGGTGTTATATATATGCAGTTTGTCAGTTCAACCTCAAAGGTACTAGAGATTGAAACAACAAACCCCTTTATTATCTTGAGAATGAGATGAAATGACTTTTGAGTGGATTCCTTATCTCTCTGCCTTAAAAGTAGGAATAGACTATATAACATAATGTCCCAGAGATATACAAAGTAGGACAAAAGACTCAAAGTTGGTTTAGAGATTGGTAAGAATACTTTCTTTTTTATGTCCATTAAAAGTCTACTTTGATTTCCAGATGAGTCCACATACAAATCAATAGTTATGATTTTTTATTATTTTGAAAGAGGCACAGCTCTCTCATCCACAAAATAGGCTATTATAGCATTGCCGGATCATTTTTTCCCACATATGAGCATAAAAACTGAAAGAGAAGTATTCAAGGGATTAATGTTTCAAGCAAAAGCCTTTCAAGGCTTTTGCCATAATCTTTCAAGAGAATCTTCTCTCTGGATCTCCCAAAGCACATTTCCATGCAAAGGAAAATCACTTAACTTTTAAGGAAAGAAAAATCCTCAAATATTGCCTGGAAAGAATGTAAAACCCATGGTCGAGTGGAGAAAAAAAGTCCCACACACAAGAAGAACAAGAAAAATTCCATTCCATTACAGCGAATTAGAAATAAGACATTCTAAAGTACGAACATCTAACTTTGTGATGCCCAATATTCCTGTGCAATGCTTAAGTGTATACTTAGGATATAATAAGCTGACTATTAAGTACATGGTTAGACACAGTCACGTTTTTCTCTTTTTAGCCAAAGACAGCTTTATTTGACCCATCAAAAGAGTAATCCTGTAGGCAATTTGTCAGTTTAGCTCCATTCAGTTGGCCTGTAGAAACGTCACACCTGAGATACTGCATGGAATGCACAGATGCCACCAGTACCAATGCTACCGTGTAGTAGGTTGGCACTAAACGACGAACCCAAATAACAGATCAAGGGGAGACATATGGGTATGGGCTTCTTTGCAGTTGGGTCAAAGGAATTCTGGAATTCCTGAATTATGGAATCACTAAAGGAACTCCCACTGGCATCAAAATGGTGAGTCAGTCTGCCTCGTGTTGGACATTGTGCTTCACATTAAAAGGTAAAGTACAATTGTAGACAAGACACAGATGGTCCTATCAATCTAGTGTAGGAGAAAATCCACACAATGGACTTTAAATGCTATCCTAGGGGTATTACAGGCACTAACAAAAGGCACAACAGAAATAACTAAACCAGACAGTACAGGGTGCAGAGAAGTGCCAGGAAAGTGACACCTAAATTGAGGCCAGAAGAAGTTACCAGAGATGAGAGGAAGAAAGCAAATGAAAGGCAAATAGGAGCCCAGAGCATGATGTATACACAGTGGACCAGAGCCAATTTGGGATATCTGAAACAGAGTAAACCAGGTGGCTCTGTGTGTGTGTGTGTGTGTGTGTGTGTGTGTGTGTGTGTGTGTGTGCGCGCGCGCATGCACTTGCATGCGCATGCACACGCAGAGATGAGAAATCAAAGCAGACTGCTAAATGGGAATATACAATCACTCCAATGGCCTTAAGACAACCTGGACTTTGAGCCTTATCTTGAGGATGATGGGAAGTAACTACAGTATCCTACAAATGACAGCAGAAGATCAAGGCTTTAGGAAGATTACTTTGACAGCAGAGTGGAGATTGGGGCTGGAGGGGATGAGGCAGGGCCCAAGAGGGCAGTGAGGAATCTATTCTAAGTAAATCCAAACACCAGGATTTGGAAATTGTGAGTAATTCTGAAGTCCATTTGAAAGACTAAATGAGGAGACATGACTAACACCTCCACCATCATTCCATTCCAACCAAGATGTTGAACAATTAGTATAATTAAAATTTAATGATGAAGTACAGAAATGGTACACATGGATTGGTAGAAAAAAAGAACAGGAACTAAGCCCAAATACAGATGGAGTTTCCGGTTATGATAAAAGTGGTAAGTAGAATTATTTTTAAAATAGTGAGTTTGCATCATACCTAGCAGAAAAATAACTTCTCGATGGAATAAAGATATACATCAAGTGAAGACTATTACCAGGCAATGAACCCAAAAAGAGACAGATGCTAAATAAATACAGGCAACATTGTTTCCCCAGCAGATTGGCAGGGAGTCCAGAGGCTGACAATAGTCAAGGGCATGGCTAGGGTGGAGGGAGAGGACCCTTCCCGCTACATAGGCAGGAATATACAGAGCACAGATGTCCTTTCTAGAAGACATTGTAACAACATGAAGCAAAGCTTTGAAATATGCATTGACTTTTTCCTAGAATCTCCAATCTTAAGGCTTTATCTCAAGGAAAGTATGTACATGTGATGTTGGCAATAGTGACCTTCTCAAAAAAGATATATGTGACAACCAAAGTGCCCCGATAGATAACTGAATACAACAGAGCCATGTAACTTGAAGATACAGAATGTCATGAAATGACATTCATGAACTACGGATACATGAATACTTATACACACAGATACACAAATACACACGTATGGGGGAAATTTATACAGAAGAAAGAATTATTTTTTCTGGTATTGGGATTACATTTGTTTTCTCCTTACATATTTTCTGAACTTTTATTGCCATTCATAAGTACTAATTTTAAAATCAGAAAAAATTAACTTCATTTTTCCTTATGAACAAGTATAAAACTAACATTGATCATGGAGTTAATAACTCAAGAGGACCCAGAGGAAAAGCAACTGTGTGTGTCACAACCCAGGTCACTATCCAGTGCCAGCCACACAGACTTCTTCCTGTGGATTCACTCCCTGTGGATTCAAGGAAGAAAAACAACAACAACAACAACTCTACTAGCAAACCTCAAAAGCAGAATGAAAATCTTTGTGAGGACTACCAAAAGTATTACTGAATGAATTACAATATATTTTGCCCCTCAATTGCACAGATAATATAGATGTCTAAACCACACTTTCACACTCCATTCCCATATCATTCCTCCTGCTAATCAAACCATGACAAATATGATAAGCAGATAACTTTGCATGAAGAAGTTCGGCTCTCTCTGTGTGGACCATGCTTCACTTGCATACAACTCATTTCATATTTTCACTGGAAAAACAGTAAGAATTTGTTTCGCATATTCTAAATTTGCATGTCAAGTATAGCAGGCAATGGATGCAACTGTTTGCATAATAGTTTAAAATCAGCAACAATAAATGATACTTTAATTTTGTAACGTATAATTTTCTAATATTCTTTTGTAGACACCGACACACCGTCTTAAAAATACTACGTTTAAAGGAAACAGGTGTTTAAATTATTGATAGTGCTGTTATGACTTGACTCATATAAATAAAAGAAGCTAGTATATGACAAATTTATTTCCCCAAAGGCTTCGAAGTCAATCAGTCACAATTTACATTCATACTCACCTTCAGTTTCATGGTGGGATTCTTTTCAGCTTCTATAAATAGCATTTTTTAATGAAAAATATTGAAATATTTGAATAAGCTAATTTTATTTTCAGTTATCTACATAACAGAGTTTAAAAGTTATGCAGCTGGTACAGTTCAATCTCCACCATTACTAGCAAAGAAGGAACCAAGCCTTGAGTTACCTGACCTCTACCACAACCTTGTTCTTTTCACTTTGCCCTAGAAGGAACCTGGCAGCCCCATAAGTGAGTAACTTAGGTCTCCTCATTCATTTTGCTCCCACTATAATCATGCGAAGTATTACTAATATTTATTATTATCGTATGAAGGGGTAACTTCAGATGGACAATTTTAGTAGTAACTCTTTAATACTTTCAGTCACAAGACCAAAGGCTATAGACTAAAGAGCTAGAGCTTTGCCTCTCTGAGATTAATGCAGCTTGGCTCTAATCATCTTTCAAATCAAAGAAATACGTTGCAAAAATAAAGTTTTGGAAACATTTTGTAACAATTTCATAAAAAGATTCACAAATTTCAAGACAACTACTTCTTAAAGAGGGAAAAAGTACTTCTAAGAGAATATATCCTCTTCAAACATCAGCTTTCTATGGATAATTGTAAACTGAACCCAGAATAATGAAAGCTTACCCCTGTTTGGCTTAGCAAGAAATTCAAGAGGGCTCGGATCCAGGCTAGCCTTTGTGTCATTAATATCAGGAGGCTCACAGCTTAAGTGAAAATCATCAATGTAAGCATTTAGGGCTTCAGAGGCAGAGGAATATGGCTTTTCTTTATACTGGATGGAGCCATCACTGTTAAAGAAGATGTTGTTCAGGCATAAAGGCTCTGGAGGACAAAGTGCAGAAGTGCTAACCTGATGCTTCGTAACTGGCTTTGCCATGGCTTTCTCAAAAATGAGCTGCAATGTCCATTCATCTTTCAAAACACTCTAAACACAAAAAAAGTATACAAGGTTTCAGTTAAATAGGAAGAGATGATGAGATTCAGGGATGCCTCACTATCACATGCAATTACTTTTTACAAGTGAAATTATTCTTTATTCCTCCTTGGGCTTTATGTATACTGAGCTTTGCAACCATGCTGATTGATCAAGAAATGGTCAGTATCATTTATGGCTCTGAGTATAAGCTGGTCTTTGGAAATATATTAGGGAACTTACAGTATGGACCTAAAATGGCATAAAGTAGAAGTATTGCTTTCCTTTGTTTCCTTTTTTTTCTGGATTGATTGAGCAGTGCTGGAATCACTATGTATTTTTACTTGATATACTATTAAAACAAGGCAAGTGTCCAGAACCATCTACTTCTACATCTTTATACTTGTGCTTATTTGATAGATGGAATTAGGAAGCTATATATGAAGAGGAGAAAACAGTAAAGCTAAGAGGGCTCCAGGCATAATAATGAAGACAGAGACCAGCTAGGAAGAAGAGGTAAGTGGTGAAAGAACTAAACAGAGGCCATGGTTCTGGCTTTGGTGCAAAAGCTATAGATCTCTTCATCACCATCTTATATCTATAACTTATAAAAGGTATACCTGATTGGTGTTATTAATATTCTCATTACCTGGATGAGAAAATAATAGAACAAGGAAATGATCTTGACCAGTGCTATAAAAAAGCAACAGCCAGACCTGGATCCTGAGCCTGATCTAAACCAGTGCCATGCTACTGAAATGTGTGCCAGACCTGCTGGTCTCTAAAGTTTTGCCTGTAATGTCCGTCATAGGTAGGTGCCTAACATTTGTAGTAGTTTCTAGTCTCTCCAAAATGTTTACAGATGTATATGGGAGGCATGCCATTCATCTGATATTAATATATATGTAAGTGTCAAAGAGTAGCTACTTACTGTTGAAGTCTTGAAATTCAGGTGGTTATGTTATATTTTCAGAATGTTGCATTGTATGACATCATAATACATATATTTTACTGCTAGAATTTTTTTGTTTCTTCTAATGGAACTATGCAGTCACTTTGGAAAATTAGGAGAAAATGGTGATTCACTTGATATTCCTTGCTATTACACGTTGGCTGGAGACAGAAACATGAATTCTACTATTCCTGAAACTCATTCATAGACCCTTGTACCTGATCCCATTTAGAACTTTTATTTTTATTTAAAAATAATTTTTTTTTTTTTTTTTTTTTTTTGTTGGTCGTGGGGCTTGAACTCTGGGCCTGGGCGCTGTCCCTCAGCTCTTCAGCTCAAAGCGAGCACTCTACCACTTGAGCTACAGCGCCACTTCCGGTTTTCTGGTGGTTTATTGGAGATAGGAGTCTCACGGTCTCTCCTGCCCGGGCTGGCTTTGAACCGCGATCCTCAGATCTCAGCCTCCTGAGTAGCTAGGATTACAGGCGTGAGCCACCAGCGCCTGGCTTAAAAATCATTTTCTTTTGATTATGATGTGGGGAAAAAGGAAAGGAAAGTAACCGGGAAAAAAATGATATGGACAATGTTTAAAGACCCTTTTTTTTTGTTTTTGTTTTGTTTTTTTGGTCAGTCATGGGGCTTAAACTCTGAGCTGAGGTGCTGTCCCTTAGCTCTTCAGCTCAAGGCTAGTGCTCTACCACTTGAGCCACAGTGTCACTTCCCGGTTTCTGAGTGGTTTATTGGAGATAAGAGTCTCAAGGACTTTCCTGCGTGGGCTGGCTTTGAACCATGATCCCAGATCTCAGCCTCCTAAGTAGCTAGGATTATAGGAGTGAGCCACCCACGCCTGGCTTAGAGACATTTTTACTTCTGTTTTCTATGCTGGAGAACAAGTCCAGGTCTCCTAAATGCTAGGCAAACACTACCACTCAGCTCCAGAGGTCCTCTCACTACAAACCATGATGATGATATCCTTCTCTTTCTCCTTTTCTGGATTTATCCATCAGATAGTGTTAGTTACCACTGCATAGGAAAGACAATGGGCTTTGGGAAGAGGGAGATATGGTTTAAGAGGGAGATATTGTTCATGTTTGCATATATGCTTCAATCCCCTCCCTACTATGGTACTTCTTTATCTTAAGTTTTACTTGTAACTTTTGGAAGATGATTATGTTTAATCTGCTGTGGCTCTGCACAAGAAAGACTATACCCAGGTCAAGACAGTAATATCCTTTCAAAGTAGCTGACAAAAGCTGCTGCCCTTCACCACCCCTGATTCTTTCACCCATGTCTCTCCATAACCAGTGCCTGACATACCTCCCTCAGAAGTCCTTGGAAAAGTCAATGATCTAACCACTTACAGAGTGCTGTCTGCCTCTTCACGAAGCTACCCCAGCTTCTACAGGCACTATCCACTTTGTGTAAAATTCCCGGTCCTATAGATCATGAAATGTTCTGAATACCATCCCTGACAGGAAACAGTGTACAACAAATGTTGGGATTTTTCCTTTCTTTGGATTTGATGCTCTGCTTCTCTCTACCTCTGAGTATTTATCATGGTTTGACCTATATGGCTGCTGGCTAAATGTCTTCTTCCCTTTCTACACTCAAACAAAATAAGGGATAGATGGATATCTTTTGTTTCCAGCCCATGGCAGTTGCTCGATACATGTTTGCTGAATGGAGTTTCAGTCAAAATGTTCTTTTCAGTATAAAGCATTCCAGTGTGATTATTGCAGTCATGAAAATGTTCTGAAAGATTAAGTCCTTTGGGTTTATTAGTAGCTGCTGAGAAGCAGCTACTAAACAGCTGAACACAGTCCTGTTCCTGTCTAGGATTCAATCAGAGAATGAAGGCTGAATGTCCAGATATCAAGAAGTTGGTGAGTCAATGAAACTTTCACTCACCTCGGTAATACATTTAAAATTGATTTATGGCAGATCTTTAGGACCAAAGGGTTCCAATGTGCATTCACAGCTCAAAGTCAAGTTTTACCTAGAGATTGACAAATGCTTCTGGAACCACCCCACTGCATAATTAACAGTGTAAATGAAAGTTGATAATTAAACATTTCTTAAAAAGTTTAGAAAATCAATGTGTAAGATATATCAGTGACACTGAAAATTGAATACCATTTATAAACAAGTTTATTGTGTGACTTTTCTTGTGTCCCATTTGTGGGGAAATGCAAATGTATTCTTAGAATTTCACCATCTAGGCTCCTAAGGGGCTGAGAAAAGGGAATGAAAATTCTTGTAGTTTAGAAAGCAAGAGAATCATATATAATAACTAAGAAAAAAAGAATCAATATATTCCCTAACTGTAAATCAGATAAAATGCGAATTGTTTGGATATTTCCACTTGCAATTTCATGTCTGAAGTTGGTCTGGCTCCATTCTCTTTGATAGTGTTTTAAAAAATGTATCCAATCTATAAAGTCCTCAGGGTGCATGTATCTACCAGGCATCAGCCTGGCTCCTGAAGAATATAGAATATCACAAATAAGAAGGCCAGAGAAAGCCATCAGCTATATACCCCTCATCATCTTAGGCTAATTAGGCTCAGCCAGATAAGCTTGAGTGCATCTGCCTGTGCAAAAAGAAAGGTCAGAGATTTCCACAAAGTTCAGTCACTCTTTCTCATTCAATTCAATTAAACACACAATTATAGACTGACAATGTGCAAGGAGCCATGCTAAGTGCCATATAGGGAAACAGTGATGGACCAGATATTTTCTTCACACAGAGCTTACAGCTCAGTGAGAAAGACAAAAGTAACATATAAGTGTGTGTAGCTAAAGGAGGAGCATATGAAATGCTATCAAAAGCCCCAAGATCACAGAGAAAAGAGAAATGATTTCTATTTGATTAAAGAGGGAGAAGTTTTGTTTTAGACAAGATTCTTTTTTAAAAATAGACCCTGAATGAAAGGCTTCCCACACACCCAGACAAGGAAAATGGATATACTAGGAAGAAGGGAATGCCATAATTAATGGCACTCGAGAGAAAAATCATGTTCATATATGTAGTAGAAACAGGTTGGATTTCCTTGAGTGATAAGATAGTGAGAGAAGAGGCCAAAAACATTGTGTCACAAAGATGGTGAGCTAGCCGGGCACCAGTGGTTCACACCTGTAATCCCAGCTACTCAAGATACTGAGATCTAAAGGTCTCACTTTGAAGCAGTCTAGCCAGGAATGTCTGTGAGATTCTTATCTCCAACTAGCTCACAGAAAGCCAGAAGTGAAGCTGTGGCTCACGTAGTGGTGAGCTAGCCATGAGTAAAAAAGCTTAAGGAGAGGTGCCTGGGCTGAGTTCAAGCCCCAGTACTGGTACACACAAAAAGTGAGTTTTAAGGCTAGGCTATTACAGGAAAAAAAAAGATCTGAGCCTCAGAAAGCTATTAAAGTGAGCTAAGACAACATCTCTAGAAAGTGCCAGACAGTGCCAGAGATTCAACATGCATATTCTTTCCACCACACCACAGCATCCAGTCTTTGCCTACCTTCCCTGAAAGACCCAAGTGAGGGCAACTAAGCCACCTTGTGACTTTTGAAAATCCATACTTCACTTTAAGCCACTGAGAGTATAATCTTTTTTTTTTTACATTGTTTAAGTGAGCCACCTGGCCAAAGGGAGAGATTACTGACGTGTGTCCACCTCCTATAACAACATACTAGTCAGCTTTCTATTATTAGAACATATGCCTGAGATGATCAAATTTAAAAGACAGAAGGTATATTTTAGCTCACAGTTTTGGAAGTTGGAGGCCATGATCAATTAACTGGTCTATAGCTTTCAGGCCTGGGTTGAGGCAGTACCTCACAGTGGGGAGTACGTGGTAGAATAAGCTGTTCCCCTCATGGCTGTTAGGAAGCTAAAGAGAGAGGAGGAAGGGGAGCCAGTCATAATACTACAACAATATACTACAATACCATACATAATACCATACACAATACTATCTCCTAACTTCCCTCTCTTAGGCCATGTCTTCTAAGGGTTCCACTGTCTCCCTATAGCACCATGGGCTGGGGACCAATGCTTCAAGACAATGTCTTTGGGGAACTTCCAAGACCCAAACTGTAACAACCAGCTATAGTTTAGGATGTGTTAGGAAGAAAAAAGAAGCTCTAGGACTGATTTCTTAAACTTGTGGATTTTGTTCAAGGAACTTAGTAAGCAAATAAGGCATATTTTGTTGGAAAGATTATCTTAAGTGTTCTCTCTGTGCAAATTAGGAAGTCTAAAAAAAATCAAGGGATGATCATGCTGTGCTACAGAATTTGAACTTTAGCAGATTGTCTTCAGTGAGATACAACTTAATTTTTTCAGTAGAAGAGGGCCTAATGATTATGCTTCTTACATTATCAGACACTGTGATAAGTAATACCTTTCTTGAAAGCCGGTTTAGAATGCAGAGTGGTCACTATGATTAAAGCATCAAGCCTTCAGACTTTACAGGTTGATCTTGATAAAGAATTGAGCTAGGTGCCGTGGTTCATGCCTGAAATCCCAGGTACTTAGGAAACAGAGACTAAGAGGAACCTGGTTCAAGACTAGCTTGGGATAAAAAGACTTCATCTCAACAAATAAGCTAGGTGTGGTGATGCCTGTAATCCTAGTTAGCTTGGAGGCAGCTGGTGGGAAGAACATGGTCTAATGCCATCCCTGGGCAAAAATATGAGACCTTATTTGATAAATCACAGAAACGAAAAAGGATTGGGGGTATTGTTTAAGAGGTAGACTATCTGCCTAGCAAGTGCCAGCCCCTGAATTCAAATCTAGCTACTGCACCAAAAAGGGAAGCGTAGGTAAATATTTTTTAAAAAGTTTGAAACATAGTAGCTTATAGATAAAAGATACCCTCTCAATAATTTCTTGTTGAATAATGACAAGGGTTGTCATTCATGATATTCCATGAACACATACACTGCTGCTATACATGTGTTTCATATTTTGGAGTATGTATTCATTCAGATGGACAGATTATTATAATGCAGTACACCATTATTTTATTGATCCAACTGGCAATCCTTATGCCCTTAAGAATTAAACACTTCCTTGAAAGCCTCATTACTTCAGTGATGAGAATGGAACAGGACAGAGATTAGGACTGTTGGCTTTTATATCCAACTGACCCAGTTCAAATCGAGGATATTATTTTGAATAAACTCTTTCACTCTTCTCTTGCTGAATTGCCTCATCTTTAAAGTAGGCACTTTAATCCAGGCATGGGGGTACAAGCCTACAGTACCAGCAATTCAGGGATAATCTCAAATTTGAAGCCAGTCTTGGTAAAGTTAGTAGAACTCTCTCTCAAAACTGAAATACTAAAACAAGGAGCAGGGGCATGACTCAAGTGGTAGAGTTTTTTGGCCAGCATGGCAGACATGGTAAAAAAAAACTCAACTCAACTTTTGTAAGGATTAAAGGGTTAATATGACCAAAATACTTTGAACAATGCCTAATGTGCCCAGAAAGTACTCAATAAACATAATAGTTATGTGCTACGTCCTTCTGCTAGAACACTAGTTTTCCACTGAGATGTGTATAGTTCTTGATTCTGAAGAATCTACTCTGCCCAGTTGTACAGCAACTTTGGAATCTTAAACACCAGGAAAAAAAAAGAAACTTAAAATTTTATTCATTGTGTCCATTAATCTCCCTAAACTCACATTCCACAGATGAAAGGATTATCTAAAGCAGGATCAATACCTGGTTCAGTACATCCTAGCATTTTCTGTAGAGCCTAAGGCTCAAGAAGAAGCATCAGCAAAATTTAAAGTATTTCTTAAATCTTATGCTTTAAGAGTTACTGTGTTCTGCTCTAGGGACTGCTTTTCTCCTTATGCCATTTAGCTTTATCCCCAGCATTCTCAATTTCTCTTTATTTCCAAATCAGAATACTCACGGTTATTGTTCTTTTCATGTGGATATGAGTGCTTCAGCAGAAATAATTGACAAAAGACTTTGAAAGATTTTATTCCCTTTAATACACCGTGACTAATTGGGGGGGGGGGAAGAGAGCAAACAAGCACATTAAGACCATGTATGTAAGTCTATAACCATTCATGGCATGCTGGCAACATGTTAAATAGAATTTTACAATATTGGGTAATGAGAGGGAAAAAATCCTATGTTTGGGGTGGGGGAATGCCTATGGGCATATTTTTAAGGAGGAAGAGGACAATTTATTCATTCTTTCTAAATTAGATAATATCATCCACCACTTCTGAACATACTTTGCCATCAGGGGAAAAAAACTTAGGAAGAAGTGCACTGTACTTTAAGAGTTTTCTTCTTTCCTCTCTGATAAATTCTTGAAGAAAATTATGTATATCTGATCAGGACACCAGGAAAAAAAGAGTTTTCTTTACAAAAGTGGCATCTGAAAAATATACTGTGAAAAAAACTTAAATACAGGGAAGTAAAAAAAAGTCCTGAATAGTGTGTTTACTTAAAGAAATGTCTCTCACATTTTTGAGAAGGGTGATTCCTCATAACAAAAAAGAATAGGCCATGAAGCAAGCCCCTTCTCATGGGAGCTATGGAGAAGAAGGAAATCAAAAAGATAGTGTTTTGCCTTCATAGAGATACTAACACAGCCATCAGTGGTCAGGAAGTGCAGGGCTATGTGTTTCCAGAGCAGGTGCTGGCAAATACCTCACTGTGAACTGATGCTCCGGCCTCTGTCACTCCCATCTTTCTCTTCTATCAAAGTGGACTTGCATAACAAGTAGACTTGAAGAGGTTCTATCCACAGGCTTTAATATGAGGTTCTCACTAGGGCCAGGGCATACCTTGCTAGGGGTAGAAGGACCTAGTTGAAGATTGCCACAAAGACTACAGCTTTTCATCTCTACTTCATTTGATATATAAAGCAGACAGGCTAATTACTTTAAAAAAAAATTCCAGAAGTGGAGAAGACCATCTGGTGGTCTGAGATAAGGACTATTTTGTTCACAATTAGATTGGGCCAGATATGTCATGGCTAGGCAGTATGTGATAGCTTTGCCATTCTTGGTAAATGCTAAGTTCTCAGGTTCTTTGGAACTAATTTTTAGACCTAAGGCTCTCAGTTTTTGCATATAATTTTCACATATAATTTTCCTCTCAATCCAAGAGGAAACTTAAAATCTATTTCCTACAGTATTAGCATCCTGTTACAAATTTCTGCAATTTGTTCTTAGAAAAAGCAAGTAACTAAAATTAGACTGTTCATAAACTTTAGGCACTCCTCTAATCAGAGCAGCTTACACTCTTGCAGAACATTCAGGAATGGTGTACTGCCAAAATATCCCTGGAAGTATTACCTAGAATGAGCACTAGTTTTGGAAATACAAACAGGGAATCACCTGACATCCCTGGATTAGCAATTCCTTTGCTTATTAAGCTGATTTAGTAGGACATTTCATTCTAGTATTCTTTTCTTTGGTTTCTTACATGGCCTGCATTTGGCAAGTCAGCAGTTGTGTCTCCTTGAGAAGGTACTGACACCAAGAAACTGGTGATCAGGAACTAGAGCAGGAAGAAAGTATTTGCTGTAGAATTTGCCAGATCCACCATGAAGTTCATGCAAGAGAATTTCCTGCTTGAACTGTCAATGCATATTTGTGGATACTTCTAATAAACTGTTTATGAATTCACATCCAAATTGAGCTGCTCATGCTATACAGAGCAATGACAATGTACAAGACAATTATGGAGACATGGTCACACTTAGAAACGAGGTCAACATCTTTTTGGACCAGACCTTGAAATAAAATATACAGCACTGAGTGGCAATTAGAGTGGCACACTAACAGAGTTCAGGACTACACAGAAGTTGCTGTGACATAACATTCACAGTCTTAAAGAGAGCAGGGAATAAAAGCTACTCACACATAAAGTTAAGGGACATAGAATCACTGCAGGAAGCAACAGGCCAGGGCACACCATGCTTGCCACTGAGCAGAAGTCAGAAAGTCTGTGGTCATTGTGCAGCACTGTGAACACTGATTAGGGTAGAGGGAAGGAACAGAACTTCTGGACACTAAGCTCAGGTACCAGACTTGAATTCTTCCAGACGGAAGGAAAAATCCTTACCAGCTATAAGATAATTTCTCGGTGCTTGACCTTCACAGAGCAGTACAAGAACTACAAAAAATCTGGGAAGAAGAAGTGACCTTGACCAAAGGAAAAATAAATGAAAAAGACTGAAACAAGAAAACAGATCTACTCAACATGAATTTACAATCAAAAAGGCAATGTGTAACTATCTGTACTAATAATATGATTAGGAAGACAAATATAAGTCAGGTCTCATGAAAGAGGATGAACCTGAACTAAGCTTGTTAAAGGGAGCTTTAGAAAGGACAAAAAGAAAATAATATTTTGTGATAGAAGAGCACCATACCAATGCAACAGCAATATATACAAGATAGTATGTTGGGAATGATCTGTACAACTTGGCAGGGGGGTTGGAGGGAGGGAAAGTAGGAGAAAATTGAGGGAAAGGGTAACAAGTTTGATGAGGAATGTACTTATTACCTTACTTATGTAACTGAAACCCCTCTGTACATGACCTTGACAATAAAAAACAAAAAGAAAAATCATGGGAGCTGAAAGGACTATCCTGAGGTATTCATTATAAGGTTGAAAAGAAGTAAGAGTTAGGGATAGTGGAGTAGAGAAGCAACTTTTATAAATCGTGATGGGGTCAAACCATGGTGATGTTCACCATGGATTTGATTTGTGAAAAATGGGACGAAGACAAAGACGTAATGAAGGAGGCTGCATTGAACAGAACTAAAGAAGGGATATGGAGAAGAGTTTCAACATAGAATGAAGTAGTCTATACTATTATGTCACATTAAGGGTGGAAATATTTCATAAGGAATTAGCTACTCAAATATTTTAAGCCTTGGAGACTAGAGTTATTAAAAAAAGTGATAAACATGAGAAAAGAAATTCCCCTAGGAATAAAGAAAATCATCTATTTTAATCATATTGTTTTTATATTCTTGTATTTTATTACATGGGATGCTTTAGGAACCACCTTACAGGTGTTATAAAAGTTTACATTTGGTCAAAATTGTATCAGGCATTGTAAAACATAAATCTTGCAGCTTCCACTCTATTTCATCTCATATCCCTACTTTTTCCACCCAAAAGCAAACAGGAATCTTAAGTGAGTGTTGTTACCATTTTGTTGGGCAGATTTTTATTCTGTTCCTATATTTGGATGTATTTATAATTATTGTTTTATGTGCTTTAAAAGTTCATATAAACTCAGTTTTCATATGTTTTACTCTAAAGAATTTTTAAGAATTGTTTTAGTTTCATGACAAAATTGTTAGGTAAGTACAAAGAGTTCCCCTTCTCCTAAACATGTTGTAGACTCCTCTGTTATCAATGTCCCTCACCCAGGTTGGTACATTTCTTACAACTGATGAATCTGCACTTATACATCATCATCATCATCATCATCCAAAGACCGCAGCTGACATTAAAGTCCATTCTTGGTGTTGTGTGTTCTATCAATTTAGAGAAAGTAATATAGCTGGTGACATGCATTAAAGAGGCATAAAATGCACTCAGTTTGATAGAGGGAGAGCTAGTTTATTGATTAAATTATATTTGAAGAAAATTAGATGTACTATCTGTCAAGTGAGAAATTGTCATTTGAAGTACTGATCTGAAGCATATAAACATAAGGAAATTTGTATGGGTGTATGGATGAAGGATCAATGAACTATTGTTTTGTTCTACAGGTTATGCAACACAACAGAGTAAAAGCTGGCAGTGATGTGCAAATTTTGGAACTAAAAGCAAATTTGGTAGCCAGTAGAATATATTTTTCATAGAACAGACATTTTAACATTAGGAGATTTCCCTTCAAAATCTTATTCTTTCCAAATAATTTTATTGCAAAATCTAAGTATCAGATGATCTCTAGCTTTTGTCTTGGAACAATTCATAAGATGATGCAGTTATGTCTGAACAGTCTGTATATCACAATCACTTCCCATTGTAGTTGTGACACCAAGACCAATATGAACAGTTGTTTTCTTGATTGTTTTCCTAACAGGAAGATATATGTCATTGTATTCTAGTTTCAAAGGAACAAAAGGAAAAGGGTGGACTCAGAAGTCAGAATATTCTATGCAAAACTAAAGAAAGTGTATTTCTTTGTAAAAGTGAAGGCTTTATCCTTAGGTGTTTACTCTGCAACTAGTGTGTCTAGTACCTATTTATTTATGTACTTATTTATTTATGGAAAGTATTAGATGCTTGGTCCCTATATGCATTTCAATTTGCAAGACAATCGTTTCTTCTCAGTTACTTTTAGGAATGCACCACTCACAGGAACTTAAGAAAAAAACAGAAAAGAAAAGCTGAGTGCTAGTGGCTCATGCCTGTAATCCTAGTTACTCAGGAGGCTGAGATCTAAGGATCGCTATCCTTCTGCCCATCCTGGGAAGAAAGTCCACGGGACTCTTATTTCCAATAAACTACTCAGAAAAAATCAGAACTGGCGCTGTGTCTCAAGTGGTAGACTGTTAGCCTTGAGCAAAAAGAATCTCAGAAACAGCACCCAAGCCATGAGTTCAAGTCCCAGGACCAGAAGAGAAAGAGAGAGAGGGGCAGAGAAAGACAGAGAGAGACAGAGAGACAGACAAAGACAGACACAGAGAGAGATTTTCCTTTTTTTACCTTTTGGTACTTAGTCTCACATAGTTGGTTTTTCTCCCAATAGAATATTCTCTCTAAGAACATGGAAACTTTCCTAGTCTCCATTTTCTCATTTAGACTGGCCTACTAAGACCAGTCATTACTACTATCAACAATATAGCTGGCAGATGATGTCAATAAGGGGGAAAAGTTAACATCAATGTATGATTCAAACAAGAAAGAAGAGAAACAGTTTTTTGTTTTTGCTTTTTGTTGGTCGTGGGGCTTGAACTCTGGGCTTGGGCGCTGTCCCTCAATTCATCAAGGCAAGTGCTCTACCGCTTGAGCCACAGCACCACTTCCAGTTTTCTAGTGGTTTATTGGAGATAAGAGTCTCACGGACTTTCCTGCCCCATCTGGCTTTGAACTATTATCCTCAGATCTCAGCCTCCTAGGATTACAGGCGTAAGCCACTGGTGCCCAGCAAAACAGTTGTTTTAACTGTAACACTCACACATTGTCAGTTACAGGGAATTAATCAAAGAGTAGATTTGCCTCACAACATTTAATATTGCCACTCAATGATGTAAGTCAGCTTTTCCAGTGTCAATTTCTCACTCACGTATTTGTCACCAGCAAGGATCCTGAGGATGAAGATGATAGAAACAGCTGTCAGCCTGTGCCATGACCCTAGGCAAAGTCACCTTCATACTTGAGGAGGATCCTTAATGTGCAGGTTCTGTATTTGGGTTTGGAAAGCTGCAGCAATGGTGCGCAATCCCCATGGACGGACAGAATAGACAGTCCGAAAAATGTAGCATGTCACTGTGTCCAGAAACGATCTTCTCTTCAAGCTTTACTCTTACATTCTGCTTAAGTGAAATTGGCTCTTCAGTGTCCTTTTCACTAATAGATTTATCTTTATTGAGAAAAATGGTTTTTGATTAGAAAGCAATGTTTATTAGGCCTAAAAGTAGGAGATATGATTCTTACTGGAGAAGCAGACTCTAAAGGCTAAACCTTCCTCATCCAATATTTATATCGGTTATAGTGTACTTGCAGCTATAATGGGCTTCCTTTCTACTACATTTTAAAGCTTTCTTTCCCCTCAATATGTAGCATGCATCAGACTGCCACGGAAGTGAATACAATCTTCCCAGATGATTAAGAGAAAGACAATACTCAAAGCACGGCAGCCACAATGTCCTCAAGATAACAAGAGGAAATCTATTTTGGGGGATCATAAAGTTAACTCTTAAATGTTTAAAAAATTATTTATTCTGGTAATTTAACTTAAATTTTTGTTCTTATGGGAACATAAGTTTATGTTCTCTTTTGTTAAGGAGGTAATTCCTTTCTGATAAATGCCTGAAGGAAACTTTCCTCAGGTTTAATATGATTAAATATATATACATTTCAATAGTTAATAAACAACATATAAAGAAGAACCCTTATACAAGTGATATATTAATGAAAAGAAAGATATCAATAAAAGAAACCAATGGGAATAATGCAAGATGCACAAGATTACTTATTAGCAAATTACTTTCAGAAATTAATGCAACCTTGGTTAACAGTAAGTTATTGGGATGAAGGTTGTCTTTACAGCTAGAAATGATCCTTGCAATTGTGAATAAAATGCTTTGTAAGGAAAGTAGAGCTTTAAGTAAAACTGTAGTTTTGGATTCCATGCCTCTAGGGACCACCGCAGTGATGTGAACGTAATAAGTAAAAAGTAAATAAATAAAACAAAATCCCTGATAGAAGACGCAACTCCTCCACCCCTTGCCTTGCTGCCGCTGCTCTGGCAGTACCATCCCCTGATGGTCTTTCCATGTCTAGTACAGTCCTGCCTCAAGGCTTTTGAATTTTTGTTCCCTCTGTGTAGAGTTCTCTTCTCCCAGAATTCCCATGGCTTTCATGTCTTTACTCAAATCCCAGCTCACAGAAGTTATCCATTCCCTTCTAACAGTGCATCACCTTACTCTGCAGACTCATGCCCCTTTAAGAACTTTTTGCACATCATACATATCAAGACTGCTCACTTTCAGCATCCAGAGCTTCATCTCACACACGGTAGTAGGTTTTCAACAAATATTTATAGATGAATACAGGAAACTGTCTTTTGTATTCCTTTTTTGAAAACAACTTTAAATGATTCCCTACAAAACAATATTTAGCAGCTACATTTCCACTGGTATGTGATACAGTACAGCACAAACCTTGAGGATATGAATATTAATATGCTATTTCCATTTTATAGGCTACTCAAAAATACACCAGCTTCCATACAGATTTTAATTTAACATAAACATGTACACTGCACTTAGTCTAATAGAACAACTCTTTTACCTTTTCAAATGGTTTTTCATCCTGACAGTGTATCTAGTACATTTTCTTAACATGGGCATTTCACTGATGAATTTCTTTTTTTTGGTGCGGGGGAAGGGTCTGGTCATGGGGCCTGAACTCTGGGCCTGGGCGCTGTCCCTCAGTTCTTTAGCTCAAGGCTAGCGCTATACCACTTGAGCCACAGTGCCACTTCCGGCTTTTTTTCCTGCTTATGTGCTGCTGAGGAATTGAACCTAGGGCCTCATGCATTCAAGGCAAACACTCTACCACTGAGCCACCTTCCCAGCCCTCACTGATGTATTTCTTGAAGACTCAGTTTTGTACCACGTATCTACTGGATGCTCAATGTCTGTAAGTCATGGTGAATTGTTGTCTTGCAATTCTCCTGTTAAACTCTCTCTAGTGAAAAAGAAAGAAGTTCTACTTTGCTTTTAGACCAGCAAAATGGTATTACATAGTATAAGCTCTGCAAACAAATCTCAAGTTGACACAGGATATGTACACAGAATAAACAAAGGATTGTTTTTCTGTTAAAATGATTCTGTTTGCTATACAAAGAAAGCCATCAAAATAAATCAATGTTCATGCTTCTCTAGAGAGAAACGTTAAACTGTCTGTTGCTTTCTATTATTCTTATATTGGTGTCTGAACTGCTTAAGATTCAACAACTTCAGTCCAAATATTCTCTACTGAACTGTTGGACATCTTTGAAGCTAAGGAATCAATACTGGGTATTTATTAACTTTTCTTCATCTATCTTCACATCTTAATTTGGCTATTAAATAATATTTATACCCTAAAATAGCAACTAAATATTAAATATTGCAATCAATATCATTGATGTACCTCCATATCCAAATAAATGGCAATATCTTGCACTAAAATGTTTATCAAATGATTTCTATGGCATAGCCAAACATTCAAGGGTGTAAAAGGCAAAAGGAAAATGATCAAGCCTATGATTTAACCTCTAATGGATATTGATATTTTACATCAAGAATTTATCACTTAGTTAATGACCTCCTATCAATAGGCTATTATTAATCCAGTGTCTCCTACTAACATAATACTTACATTTATTATTATCATATTTCAAATACTTGTCATTTGTGAACCATAACCTTACCTAATATTCACATAAAACTTTGCAAGAGAAATTCACATAAACCTTTCCGTCATAAACTATTTTCAGCACATTGTTTCCTATGGTAACACCCACTAACATGTGTCTGTGTTTTAGAGTGATGAATAAATAGATGACTAAGTTAGTAGTTTGATTACAAATTCAGTATTATTTAGATATTTATATATGTGGTATGTGTTGGGTATGAAGAAAGGATGGATGATATAAATTAGGATAGTGGCTATTTGGGTTTGTCAAAAGAAATGTATTTATGCACAGCATACAATAATTTCCCCCCCAAACAAATGTTTGACTCTTCCTCCAGTTCAATATTTAGCATTGCTAAAGGATCATTGCAAGCTTTCCCAGTGACAGCACTGACTATAAAGCAGTTTTTCCTCCCATCTCTGTCCTTTGAGAAGTTTTATATAAAACAATTCATTGTGAAAACAACTTTTGGTACTTAATATAACCACTTCAAGACTTCATCATACAGACTGGCTGGAAAGCAAAATTTTGACAAGATAAGATTTGGATCCTGGCAAGGTGTTTTTGTTTTATTCCCCACCCCCACTCATAAGTAACAATGAAGCATTCCCATTCTGGGTTCCATTCCCTACTACTTTATGGTATCAGTACTCATTTTAGAATGACGTTAATTGTGTATCAGCTTTGGAAGAAATAGGAAAAAAGCCAGTGAAAACACTTATTATCCTGTGGTCAGACAAGGAACTTAGATCAAGAAGGGCCAGATCTACTCATTCAAGAAAAAAAGTTTCTCTTCATTAAAAAAATATGTATTTTTAAGTACACAACTTGCAGGTGGAGATGGGAGGGACAAACTGGGAGAGTGTCAAGAAAGCGCTGACATTGTCCAAAACGAAATGTGGTCATTACTTGATATGAAAGAGTGACCCCTCTGGACATCACATTTATAATAACAATACAAATATTCAGTTAAAATTATTTTATCCTTAAGTAGTTGTACAAAATAGGGATACAGGTGGACCCATTACACCAATGAGATGTACAAGATTTTATGTCGAAAATGAACTTTACAACTTTGGCGCAAGGGGTGGGGTTGGGGGGAGGGTAAGGGCAGGATGAGATGGGAAGGGATGGGAAGGGGAAACAAAGGAGGAGGCAACAATGCTTGATAAGAAATGTACTCATTACCTTGCTCATGTAATTGTGAGTTTCACAATTAAAAAATATATATAAAAAGTTGCAACTCGGGCTGGGATGTAGCTCAGTGGCAAAGCACTTGCCTAGCAAGTGCCAACATCCTGGGTTCGGTCCCCAGTACCAAAAAAAAAAAAAAAAAAAAAAGTTGCAACTCAAAAAAGTAGTAAATGAAATGTATCTTGATCAATTTCACCCTTTCGTTTTTCTCCCCATCAGTCCAAACCTCACTCCTTCCCTCAATTTTCTTTTTTTTGGGGGGGGGAGGGGGCCCGGTTGTGGGGCCTGAACTCTGGGCCTGGACGCTGTCCCTCAGCTCTTCAGCTCAAGGCTAGCGCTCTAACACTTGAGTCACAGCACCACTTCTGGCTTTTTTCTTTTTGCTTATGTGGTGCTGAGGAATTGAACCCAGGGCCTCATGCATGCAAGGCAAGCGCTCTACCACTGAGCAACCTTCCCAGCCCTCCCTCAATTTTCTTAATTTGTAGAATATACATTGAATTTAATGATCACATATTACCTGTTTCCGCTCTTCATTTGTCTATATACTTCTCCTTGATTCTACCCCTCCACTTACGAGTACCCATTTGTTGGAATGTGAGTTAGCCTTTCTAAGGAATTACATTGTGTGAGTTCTCCCATAAATCCACTATATTTCAGTTAATACATTGTGTACACTTGGATACAACTTCCAAATGTATTATATGTTTATAAATTAATTCTAGCATCCACATATGAGAGAAAACGTATCTTTTTTTTCTTGGTGCTTGACTTTACTTCAGTTTTTTTCCCCAGATCTTTTCATTCTTTGTATTATTTCTAATGGATGAATAAAATTCCACACACACACACACACACACACACACACACACACACACACACATATGTATATATCACATTTTCCTGATCTATCATCCATTGAGAAGCATCTGGGCTGATTCTAAACCTTGGGTATGATGATTAGTGCTGTAATAAGCCTGGTTGTGCTGGTGACTTTACTGTACCCTAGTGTACAATCTTTTGGATAAATTCCCAAGTGGAATTGCTGTATCATAGAATAGTTCTTTGGTTTGTTTCTGTTTTGCTTTTGAAGAACACTCATACTGCTTTCCAGAGTGGATGTCCTACTTTCCATTCCCAAAAATAGTGTTCTAGGTTCCTTTTTACCCATACTCAAACCAGCATCTTTTATTGTTTGTATTCTTGATGATGGTCATTCCAACTGGGGTGAAGTGGAATCTCAGTGTTACTTTGATTTGCATTTCCTTTATGGTCAGAAATGTTGAGTATTTCTTCACATGTCTGTTGGCCATTTTTATTTCTTCTGACTAGTCTCTATTTAACTCATTAGCCCATTTATTAATTGGGTTGTTGATTCTTAGATGGTTTAGTTTTTTAGGTTCTCTGTGTATTCTTGATATTATGCCTCTATCTGATGTATAGCTGGCAAAGATCTTCTCTGATTCTGTAGGCTATTTAGCTTGTTACCTGTGTCCTTGGGCATTCAGAGACACTTTTTTTTTAGCTTGATGCAATCCCATTTATCCCTTCTTTCTTTGATTTGCTGTGCTTCTGGATGTTTACTTAGAAAGTGACCCCCTGCCTGAGCCTTCTTGTAATAGTTCATGGTTTCAGGTCTTTTATTTGTAATTTTTTATTGTAAAAATACTGTATAGAGGGGTTACAGTTTCATGAGCAAGGTAATGAGTACATTTCCTATCAAGCATTGTTGCCTCCTCCTTTGTTTTTCCCCCTACCATCCTTTCCCTCCCACCTCCATAACTATACTTCCCTCCCTCCCACCCCTGCCTATATTGTAAAGTTTGTTTTTTTCATCATAGTGTCTTGTACATCTTATTGTTACAATGGGTCAACCTGTACCCTATTTAAACATTTTGTTTTTTTCTCTTCCCCTCCCCAAATTAGAGAAGTGTATATCCAAGATGCGGGGCACTGACATCAAATACAGTGGGAACAGAGGTTATACCATGGGGAAGGAACATACAAAGAAACAACAAAATCACATGGTACATTATAAGTATGTTAGAAACATTAGCAAGAAAGAAAAAAAACACTTGTGTCCCTATCTTGGGGTTAATTTCACTTGACATCATCTTATCTGGTCATATGTACATAGCTTTTGACCTTTTATGCTTGTCCCAGACATATACTAGTTATTGCAAATAAGGGAAACCATGGGACCTATGTTTCTTTGGGCCTGGCTTACTTCACTTAATATAAATTTTTTCAAAGTTTTTCCACAAATGGGGTGATGTCATTCTTTCTGTTGGAAGCATAGAATTCCATAGTGTGTGTGTGTGTGTGTGTGTGTGTGTGTGTGTGTGTGTGTGTGTATTTTTTTCTTGATCCATTCATCTACTGAGGGGCATCTGGGTTGGTTCCATATCTTAGCTATGGTAAATAATGCTGCAAAAAACATGGTTGTGCTGGTAGCTTTAGTATGGTCTTGTTTGTGATCATTTGGGTAAATGCCCAAAAGTGGAATTGCTGGGTCATAGGGGAGCTCTATGTGGAGTCTTTTGAGGAACCTCCATATTGCTTTCCAAAGTGGTTCAACAAGTTTACACTCCCACCAACAATGCAGTAGGGTTCCCTTCTGTTCACATCCCCTCCAGCATCTGTTGTTATTAGAGTTCTTGATTATACCCATTCTAACTGAGGTGAGGTAGAATCTCAATGTCGTTTTGAAATGCATTTCTTTTATAGCTAGGGAGGTTGAGCATTTCTGCATGTGTCTATTGGCCATCCTTCTTTCCTCTTCAGAGAAGTTTCTCTTTAAGTCTTTAGCCCACTTATTTATTGGGCAGTTGTTTCTTTGAGAATTTGTTGTTGGGGGATTTAATTTTTTGAGTTCCAAGTATATTTTAGAAATGAGACCCTTGTCCATTGTATGGCTAGTAAAGATCTTCTCCCAATCTGTGGGCTTTCTATTGATCTTGCTAGCTATGTTCTTTGCCATGCAGAAGCTCTGCAACTTCATGCAATCCCATTTGTCCAACCTTTCTTTGATTTGTTGTGTTTCTGGGTCTCTATTAAGAAAATTTCAGCCTGTGCTAAGGAGACCTAGGGTTTCTCCTATTCCATCCTGTAATATTTTCAGGGTGTCTGCTTTGACTCCGATCTTTGATTCATTTGGAGTTGATTCTGGTTCAGGGTGATATATAAGGATCTAGCTTTAGTTTTCTACAGGTGATTAAACATTTTTGCCAGCGCCATTTACTGAGGAGGCTATCTTTCTTCCATTCTATTTTTTTAGCTATAGATGGCTATAGGTCTGTGGGTTCATTTCTGGGTTTTCAGTTCTATTCCATTGGTCCTGAGGTCTGTTCTTGTGCCAGTACCAAGTTGTTTTGATTACTATGGCTTTATAGTAGAGTTTGACATTTGGTATTGATATTCCTCCAGCACTGTTCTTTCTGTCAATGATCATTTTTTGCTATTCGGGATCTTGTATTGTTCCATATGAATTTTGGTGTTGCTTCCTCTATTTCATTGAAGAATGAGGTTGGAATATTGATAGGTATTGTATTGAATTTGTAGATAGTCTTTGGAAGTATTTCCATTTTCATGATGTTGATCCTTCCAATCCAGGAGCATGGGAGGTTTTTACACTTCCTAAGTTCTGCTTTGATTTCCTTTTTCAGGTTTTAAAGTTTTCATTATAGAGGTCCTTCACTTCTTTGGTTAATTCCTAGGTATTTTATTTTTGTGGGGCTATTACAAAAGGAGTTGCTTTCCTGATTTCAGCCATGCTCTCGTTGTTGGCATACAGAAAAGCCACTGATTTTTGAAGGTTAATTTTACACCCTGCTACTTTGCCAAAGTTTAGAATCAACTCAAGTAATGTAGGAGTGGAGTCCATGGGATAGTTTCAGGTCTTATATTGAGGTCCATAATGAATTAATACTGTGCAAGGTGACAGACAGGGATGCAGTGTCAGGTTTTTTTTTCATGTGGACACACAGTTTTCCCAGCACCATTTGTTGAAGTGGCTGTCTTTCCTTCCACCCTTATCATCAAATATTAGATAGCTGTAGGTCTGAGGGTTTATTTCTGGGTCTTCTATTCTGATCCAGTGATCATCAGGCCTGTTTTGGTGCCAGTACTAAGTGTTTTCTATTACTATTGATTTGGAATAGTTTGCTGCTTGGAATTGTCATACCTCTAGCACTATTTTTTCTGCCCAGGATTGTTTTTGTGGTTCAGGGCCTTTAGTGGTTCTTTATGAATTTGCGGATTGTTTTCTCTATTCCATTGATGAATGATGTTGGGATTTAGATGGTTATTGCATTGCATTTGTAGATTGTTTGGAGTAATATTGCCATTTTTATGATATTAATTCTGCAAATCCAGGAGCAAGGAAGGTCTTTCCACTACCTTAAGTCTTCTTCAATCTTCTTCAAAATTAAGTTTTCCTTTTAGTTGTGGCCAACTGATATCTATGATCATTACTGTCTGTTGTTACTTGTCACATCACTGCCTGGTATAGAAAAAAAAATCCTTCTTTCACTGGGTACTAGTAGCTCACACCTGTAATCTAGATACTCAGGAAGCTGAGATCTGGATGATCACTGTTTAAAGCCAGTGCAAGTAGAAAAGTCTAAGAAATTCCGTCCCCCAAATAATCAACAAAATGTTGAACTCTAGGTGCACCTCAATTGGTAGACTACTAACCAATAAGAAAGCTGAGCCAATGTGAAGTTCCGAGTTTAAACTCCAGAAGTAGCAAAAAAAATCAATACAAAAAAAACCCACCAAGGTCCTGCTTCATTCCTCCCCCTCTTTTTTTAGAAGCTCCCCTCATTTCCTCACTCCATGTTCAAGGCTCCCTCAAGTCTGTACAGTATGACAGAGGCATAACTTAAATTTCTATCCTTTTCCCATCTATAATTCCATGCAAGAAAAATGCATTTTAGAAAATATTTACCAATGACCTGCGGCTCCTGTATCAAGATTCTTATTCATTGATATAACTTCAGAAGGGGAAAAAAAAAGGTTTAGGACAGAGCCCTGGCCCTGAGCTCAAACTCCATGACTGAAAAAAATTCTATTACTTAATAAAAATTCCTCTTCCTGCCGGGCGCCGGTGGCTCACACCTGTAATCTTAGCTACTAAGGAGGTTGAGATCTGAGGATCACGGTTCAAGCCAGCCGGGGCAGGAAAATCCGTGAGACTCTTATCTCTAATAAACTACTCGAAAACCGGAAGTGGCGCTGTGGCTCAAGCGGTAGAGTGCTTGCCTTGAGCTGAAGAGCTCAGGGACAGCGTTCAAGCCCCACAACCGGGAAAGAAAAAAAATTCCCCTTCTTTTCAGAATTATTGAGATTATCTTACTTTCTACATAAAGACAAAACAATGGTAGGCCTTAATCAACCCAATATCTTTCATTAAGGAGCTTGTGTTGATTGATGATTGCTCTATACTTCCTTATCACACCAAGAGGAGGTAGACTTATTGCCCTGTTCATTGATCTTCTTTGCCTTTGATTTCACAAACAGGAACTATCTATGAGTCAAGCTGCATAATCCTGGATTAGAGCCAAGGCTATTAATGCTTTTTCAAAGGGTGTGCCATAATACTACTGTCAGAACCAGTGAGGATAAGAAAGCTTGTTTGACAGATAAAATTCTAATTCTAAATAGTATAGCATCCCCTTCCTTGTTAACCTTTCTCAAGACAACATGATAGTGTTTTGAGATCAACTGGAATTACGCCTACAGCTCTACCAAATTGAAAGATGACTATCATCTTCAACACTACTATTTTATCATCAGGATGTATTGATTTATTATTGCCCTGAAGAACCATGTAAGATTGACTTACAATGTTTATATTTGATAAACATCCTCTAATATATCGCTGAAAAACTGAATTTACGAAGTTTCTTTACCAGTTATGTGGCGGAGGACACACAGGTATAGAGATCTTCACTTCCCAAGCTTTCCAGGAAGGAGCTAGACTCAAAACTTGAGGTCAACGAACACAACAAGAAGTCTATCCTTCTCTTAGTGTGATAAGGGCAGAGGCATAATCAAGATCATTTGGGTAGCCAGACAATAATAGCTTCTTCTAAATGTTAAACTTTCAGATCATCTTTATTGTGCTTTGAAACAAAGAGCTGATGGAACTTTCCCAAAATGGTTCACAAATGTGGACAATACTTTGTTGGTTTGGGAGAATGTTTGCAGGGGAGGGGGTAGGGGGTGGGAAGAGAGTGGAAGGGAATCTAATCTGACTGTAGGAATCGCTGTGTGGAAGTGTGTGGAAGGATTTTCTGTCTAGGAAAGAATTTATCCAGTTCCTAACTTTTTCTAACAGTACAAAGCTTGCCTCCTACACACACTGCAACTCCAAAGTATATGGGTCCAAATTTATAAACAACATTAGAGAATACTGGCCCTACAAATAATTCTTCAATTCCAATGAGAATTTTCCACCTTCCAGCATTGTCAAGAGCACATTTGAAACAAGTGACACATGAAAGCTACTGTCTAAAGATCTACTGATGATGTACACATCATTGGTTCCTATGCTACAACCTGGATGGAAGTAAAACTAACATTTCCCTAAATCTGGCTTTTGCAGTACAAGTGTTACCTGGGTAAAGGCTGAATAAATTAGGAAAATACTGGTTTTAGCTTTATTTCCTACTGAACTTCTAAGGGTCTTTAATAGGCTATCTTTGAATCTCCAAAGAAAGATTCTATTTTGTTGTGTTTTCCAAGATAATGTAATGGGATCCCAGTCTCGGTGGAGAAGCTATTGAAATCTAGTAGGATTCACTTCTGAAAGAACAAGTTGGGAAACTCTGAAGCAGTGCTCCAGGAATCAATATGCCTGGACTCTATACTCATCATTTCTTTTTTTTTCTTTTTCTTTTTTTGTCGGTCCTGGGCCTTGAACTCTGGGCCTGGGCTCAGAACTCTGTCCCTCAGCTCTTCAGCTCAAGGCAAGCACTCTAGCACTTGAGCCACAGCCCCACTTTCAGTTTTCTAGTGGTTTACTGGAGATTAAGAGTCTCATGGACTTTCCTGCCCAGATGGCTTTGAACTGTGTTCCTCAGATCTCAGCCTCCTGAGTAGCTAGGATTATAGGCATGACCCACTGGTGTCTAGCCACTCTTCATCTCTTGAAGAGATTACTTCCTTGCATTATAATACAATAGTATGCCCTTGGCTTTTATAGTGACTCAACAAAAGGAAATGTTTTTGAAATAACCTTGTTTATCTTCTTGTCATTTCATATTTATATTATCTAACATATATTAAATAATCATTTATTGCCAAGTACTAAGTATCTCTCCAGGCATTCAAATAGGCAGTGATATGATGAAGAATATAAGGCATGATGATTTAATTGAAGTAAGCAAATAGGATATCTAGTTTAGTATCTCAATAATGGCCAGCATGAAATAAATGGGAGCTATTATTAGAACTAATATTTATTTTACTTTTAATTATTCTGCCTTTCTTGTTTTAACTTTAATCATATAGAATAACACATAATAGAAATTCCTTCTTCCATTCTTTCTGCCCCCATTCCCATTCTTCAATACAAAGAGGCTTTTTTATGGTCCCAACTTCCAAAGTTCTGAAAAATATTAAACAAATGTTAACATTTCCTTATCCATTTTTAATAATGTTTTTCAATGGCCTATGAAAGAGAAAAATGTCTCCCTGAAATCCCCCTCTGTTTCTTGCCCCTCATGGCTATCCTACTACTTACTCATTCCTCTATTAGTTATGCTTATAAAATTTAAATAATAAGTAAAGATTACTTTTAACTTTTATTTTAATAGAACACACACACACACACACACACACACACACACACACACACACACACACACACACACACACACACACACACACACACACACACACCCCAAATCAAGCATGAACAATCAGCAGTGGTATTCACCAAGTGTAATCACAACTCAGATGAAGAAATAGACCAGAGACAGCATCTTGAAGGCCTCACTCCTGTGTCTGTCTTGTAGTTGATAACTATCTTGACTTATATCTGTGTACATTAGTTTATTTTTGAAATATTAAAAAATTAAATTCTATATCTCTGCTCTTAAGCTTTGTCAACTCCATATTGTACTTGTGAGTCATTCCTTTAACTACACATGGTAGCAATGCTTCCTTTTCAATTCTCATCAGTATGTCAGTAAACTTTATAATCTATTATTTATCCATTGTACTAGGAAGGGGGATTTGGGGTGTTTCATGTTGGACTCATATGAATCGTGCTGTTGGAACTGTTTTAGTACAAAGTCTTTGCATCCTATATTATTCATTTTGTTGGGTACAAAACTAAAAGTGGGCCTGCTAGGTTATATGATAATGTACATGTTCTGCTTGAGTAGATACTAGCCAACTGGCTTGCTAACGGGTAGTTCCAAATTATACTCCCAGAGGAAAGAGTTAATTGCTTCATATCCAGTCCAACTTTCCATACTGTCTTTTTTTTTCCTTCAGTGTGTCAAATGTACAAAAAAAATTTACACTACACTCTTCATAAGCTGAGGAAACTACAACCCTATGCATACTTCCCTCCAGAAATTATAAGCTTGTCAGGTATGTAATTATAACTGAAAATAATATTATTTATATTGTAAAGCTTTATAATGTTTACATTCTCTTTCTAATTATAATTATGTTTTGAGCTTTCTCTCTAAAGACTATAAAAACAAAAAAGAACAATTATAAGAACATGATTATGTAAATATTATTCATGATGAATTTTCAAGAGTAGCAATTTGATGTTACTAAATCTGTGCCACTCAATGGAGAATATGGCAAGTATAAAGGTCAATTTCATCTGCTAATTATTTAAAAACACAATACAATTTACATGCTTCATAACTGGACTTCTGAAAGAAAATTTAGTTATTTAGTAGATTTAAAAAACACTGTAAGATCTGAACTTACAGTTTTGTTAAATGTCACCCTTACATATAAATTCAATACTTGTCTAACTATTGTGGTCTCTTTGGTTTCCAATTGCCTTTCTTTTCCTTCTTGACAAAAAGTTATACTCAATTTCATCATGAAGTCTATTAATATGATGCTTTTATTGGCAATAGTATATACAATATGAGGAAATTATTCACTCATTATTTCTTACCACATATCTATGTTCTTTGGAATATGTTCTTTAGAATCCTCTGATTCTGATGAAATGTTATACACTTGACCTTAGTGAAAAGACAACAAAATGGTGATGGATATAGTCTAACATGCTCTACCACATATTACTCTACTGCATTGCTCCATTAACTCCACTGCTCCTGTACTGTCATACTTCCTACCCCCATCTATATAATATATACATAAATCTGTCATACACATATATGTAATTTGCCAGCAGTTTTTTTCTGAAAATATGTATTAGACACAAACCTTCTGAATATTTCCTTTTAAGGCAAAATGTCTTTATTATAGGCTCACTCTTGAAAAATAGTTCAAAAAATTCAAACTTTTATTTTTAGAACACTGAAAGCATTAAACAAGTAATTTCTAAACTATAGTATTTATAGAAGTCTGATACCAAGTGGGTTCTTTCTAGGAAACTTATTGTGATATCTCTTTAGAAACTCTTAAGAGAGTCTCACCTATTTTTAAGCATCATTTTTTTTGTCTTTTCTTTTTGGTACTAGGGATTGAACCCAGGATGCTGCTCTTGTTAGGCAAGCGTTATGTCACTGAGCTACATTGGTCTCTCCTATTTTTAATGTTCTGGAATTTGAAAATAATTTGTTTAGGTCTTTCTTTAGACATTTACTTAGGGCTCCCAGGGACCTTTCTCCATCTGAAAACATGCCTTAATTATAATAATTCACATCAATCACCCCTGATGCAATTTCCTTACCCTTCTTCCTCTATCCTTTCAGTGCCTTTTAGCTTAAGATCACATCTAACTGGTCTTGTGTATATCTATTTTTTAAACATACATCTGCCTTTATTTGCCCAATTTATTATTCTGAAAATTCTATATATTTCACTTTGTGCCCCATCATTATAGCTGGTCTTGCTTTGTGAGGTAATGCCTCCCTGAACTCTTCTGAAGTGAATTAATTTTTTATTTCAGGATTGAACTCAGCCCTTGCTAGGCACTCTACCATCATGTGCCTCCAGCCCTCGTTTTCCTTTGGTTATTTTCTAGGTAGGGTCATGCTAGGCATGTGCTTCCCTGTATCACTGGAAATGACAGGTAGATAACACAGACCCTCAGTTATTGTGTTTCCCTCATAGTAGCTGGGGTAACAGGTGCCCATCTCATTGCCAGCCATTGAAAAGGATGGGGTCTAAAGAGCTTTTTTGCCTGGGATAGTCTGGAACTAAGATCTCCTGATCTGTACTATTCAAATAGCTAGGATTTTAAGCCTGAGCCATCATGCCCAGCTTGCTATGTATGTTTCATTAACAAGCCTTTTTAGAATATCAGAGCATAATAACCATCAGGTTTACATGAGGAACTCAGGCTGGCAATAGGCACCAAGTTGAGCAGTGGTGTTCTTGCCCATTCCTTATTAACTCTAAGTCAAAAGGAGGAATCATCAACTCTCCAGATATGTGAATTTCTTGAAAGACTGGCTTTCTAGTTTTAACTAGGGAATTGTAACGGAGAGTTTAAAATGGGTGAGTTTTAACTATGCCATCTACTCTTTCCTTCCAAAATGAACCTCGTTTTCTATGTTTGTTGACCTGGTCTTCCCAAAGTGCAGTGCAGTAGCAGGAGGAACCAGCTCTCCTGTGGTTCCATTTCTCAGAAGTGTCTTCCCTTGCTTTTCTCACCTGTGAGCCGCTTCATCTGTTTCTTTTCTCAGATCTCTGTCTCCTGATACAGTTTCCTCCCATTTTTAGATCTGCTTGTGTGTGTGTGTGTGTGTGTGTGTGTGTGTGTGTGAGAGAGAGAGAGAGAGAGAGAGAGAGAGAGAGAGAGAGAGAGAGATTTCTGGGGCTTGAACTCAGGGCCTGGGCTCCGTCTCTGAGCTTTTTTATTCAAGGCTAGCACTCTACCATTTGAGCCACAGATCCACATCCATCTTCTTTTGGTGTTTAATGGAGCCAAAGAGTCTCAGGGGGCTTTTCTGCCCTGGCTAGCTTCAAACCACGATCCTCAGATCTCATTCTCCTGAGATGCTAGGTTTATAGGCCTGAACTACCAGCAACTGAGTTGCTTTACTTTTTTACTTTCATAGCAGCTGACTCAAACAAAGGTTAATGGGTGATATGGGTTGAGCAAATAAGTGTTAAAAAGGTCTTGACATTTGTTTTTGACACATATTTAAAACAAACAAATAAATAGCATGTTAATAAAATACTATTAGGAATTAATCACTCTGAGAAACTCTTTATTCTGAGACTTTATGGTTGAAGTTTCATAGTTGATGAATCAAATTTATCAATAAGCCATTTAGAAAATAAAGGGAACAAATGAAATTCATTTTTGAGCTCTATGAAGTAACCTAGCTTGATAAAATAGGAAAGACTCAATTCAATCAGAAACTCAGTGGGGTCCTAAATATTCCTCAGCCTGAACTCAATTGGGAATTTTGTCATGCAGAATTTAACAATAGTTTGTCCTTCAGCCTCCAGCTCCCTAGTGCTGCTTCTGGCCTCCTGCCAGTATCTTCCTCCAGACAGCCACGAGCAGGGGAAGGAGGGAAGGAGGAGGGAAAGGAACACCCTTCTGGTTAAAAAGGGAAACTGGGAAATTAGCAGGTGTTAAAGGCTGTTCAAGATCCTCAAAACATCCCTGGAGCTTACTTCCACATGAGTTATGAAAACCTTACAGCGTTTTCTCAAAAATCAAATGTTCAGCTGAAAAGGAAAGGCAAACCGAAGTCATTCCAAGTCAAAAGCAAATGCATGAGTTTGGTTGATTCTAGAGATTTTTAGACATTGAGATGACCTATAGGATAGATTAGTATTAGGCATTTTATTTTCAACAACATACTTTGTATTTTCTGGTGTTATAAATGATTAGTAGTAAAATTCATAGCATGGTGGTTACATATACAAATATATCGTTACCATCAAACTTAGAAAGCACAGTCAAAGATATTTATACAAGACTTATAAATAACACAGACAGGCGTTCCTATTTCATGGTGTCTTCCTAAATGTTGAACAATTGACTTTCTATGGGGGAAGGGAGGCTCAGCCCATTTTCCTGGTGTAAATATGCCCAGCATAGTCAATTTCAGGCAATCAATGTCTTGAATATGGAGTTAAATGTTTCGTAGCACACTATTATACAGTATTTCCACCACATATAGTAGACTTCAAGAGTGAAGATTATAAAATGTAGTAAAGCAATAATCAGGAGGTGAATAGTGGAATTGTGTATCTGCACTTCTTTTCCCATCTGGCCTCATCTGCATCCTGGTCTCTTCCTCTTGCCCTGACCTGCCTTGTTCTAAGGATCATCTCTGTAGCTATCATCTCTATGGTTTCTTCTATTAAAAATAGCCATGCCTTTCCACCCCAGTCTTTCTTATTCCCTGTAGCCTCACCTTTAATCCTGTTACACTGATAATACAATTTCTTAGTTTATACAATTTTCTATTAATAGTTGTGTTTAACAAACAACTCACAACATTCGCACAATTTTAGTTATTAGCTCCATGCAAGTTGCATCTACCCCAAGTGGCAGACTAATACAAGTACAATCTTTCACCATGAGTAGAATAACATTTGATCATACTGGAAGAAGAAGAAAGGAAACAGGAAAAAGCTGGAGTTTGAAAAAGGTCTGATAATCAGAGAAACAATGCTCTCTAAAGAAACAAAGCAGGGATTTTGTATGTAAACCTGCTTTCAAACTGTTCTCTTTTTAAAATATTAACATCTTACCTAAGGGAAACAGAGCAACCGGCTCTCTTTAGCTCTCTAAAGAGAAAAATTACATAAGAATGAAATACTTGACCAACGGATAATGAAACAAAATGATCCCTGGGAAATCAGAACACATTGCTGAGCGACCAGTCAGGCTGTTCAAACTATATCTCCTGGAATGTGAGTGATCAAGGAATGTTTTCCAATTATCATTTTTTTTTATTGTGAAAACACCATACAGAGGGGTTACAATTACACGAGTAAGGTAATGAGTACATTTCTTATCAAGCATTGTTGCCTCCTCCTTTGTTTCCCCTTCCCATCCCTTCCTATCTCCACCCCCCCACCTGCCAAAGTTGTAAAGTTCATTTTTCAACATAACGTCTTGTACATCTCATTGTTGCAATGGGTCCACCTGTATCCCTAGCTAAACAATTTGTTTTTTCCCTTTCCCTCCACAAATTATACCGACATCAAATACAGTGAAAACAGGGGTTATACCATGGGGGAGGGACATACAAAGCAACAAAAAAAAAATAATCTTATAAATATGTTAGAAACAATAGCAAGAAAGAAAAAACATTTGAGTCCTTACCTTGGAGTTCATTTTGCCTAACATCAACTCATCTGACCGTTTCTGCTTGTCTCAGACATATACTAGTTATTGCAAATAAGGGAGACCATGGGACCTTATGTTTCTTTGGGCCTGGATTACTTCACTTAATATAATTTTTTCCAAGTCTTTCCACTTCCTAACAAATGGGGCAATGTCATTCTTTCTGATGGAGGCACAGAATTCCATTGTGTATATATACCACATTTTCTTGATCCATTCATCTACTAAGGGGCATCTGGGTTGGTTCCATATCTTAGCTATAGTAAACTATCTCTTAAAAATTCTTACCAAAATGAACACATGCAAAACCATCATAACCCATGTGAAGCCTCTTGTGATTGCATTTGACAGAGGACCTGGCTCTAATTAGCTTAGGTATTAGACAGATGTTTTGGATAACATAACCAAAAATGTCTAGAAGGGCTCAGTTAAGAGGCTAAAGTAATAGCACTTAGATTATGGTATTTGTCTTTGGCTATTTGCATTTGGAGTTCTGAAATCAAAGTTACATGCAGGACAATGAAGATCTAGACCCTATGTGTGTTCTGCTTCTCTCATCCAGCAAGTGGGTAAAAATTCCAGCTTACCTCTGGCTGAAATTTGCCTGATTTTCAATGTTCAGTCTCGTGATAAAGTGTCTCTGGGAAGCTGCATAAATAGGTTAGTGGCCACTCAACTCCACATAGCCGAATCAACGTGGGGAGGATTTGTTAGAATTTCAAAGCACAGTCTATCTCCCCAACCAATTAAGTTACAATCTCTTGGGGTGGACTCAAGCATCATTATTTTTTTTAAGTTCTCCAGGTGATTTTGATGTGGAGAAAACTGTATAAAACTCTGGATTAGAAACTCATAAAATATGAGGTTTTATTTATTTATTTTTTTTTTTTGGGTCCTGTCGTGGAGCCTGAACTCTGGGCCTGAGCGCTGTCCCTCAGCTCTTCAGCTCAAGGCTAGCACTCTACCACTTCAGCCACAGCACCACTTCCGGCTTTTTTCTTATGTGGTGCTGAGGAATCGAACCCAGGGCCTTGAGCATGCAAGGCAAGCGCTCTACCACTGAGCCACCTTCCCAGCCCCAAAATATGAGGTTTTAGAATCTCCTAATTTACTAAAAACAAAAAGCCAAGTGGGTTGGGGAAGTAGCTTAAGATGTAGAGCACCTTCCTAGCAAGAGTGAGACCTTGAGTTTAAATCTCAATACTTCCAACCCCCAACTCTTGGCATATTATCTTTCTTTGATGTATATAAAATATTCAAACTTTAATAGCAGACTTTTAAAGAAACTTTACTTCACAATAGAATATTAATTTTATGTGTAACATAATTTTCATATGGGCAAATAGCTCAGATACTAAAAGAGAGAAAAAGTGAAAAGGTAGAACTCAAACACGTTGTTATTTCAGTTTGCGGGGGGGGGGGGGAATCTCAGAATGCTATTTATTTCCAGGAGAAAGTATACATTTTGTGTCTCTGCAAGTTGTGGGAAATTACTAAAATATATATTCCTGCCATGATAAAGTGAACTTACTAAGATAAACATGTCAAAGAAATCGATTGCAATAGAAAGTTAAATAATTGTTACAGTTTATATGGACATAAAGCCTACAAAATAGTTTAAACATATGATTTTTAAATTTAAACACAAAAGAACTGAGACTCAACAAGGAGGGTCAGTGGACTTCATTATAGTTTGCTTTGTTCTGTTATTGCCACCTGTGTAGGAATAAGAGAGCCAAGGCAGGATCACAGATCTCATTTCCAAGTCTTCTACTCTCTTAAAACTATGCAGAAGACTAAGGGATTTATGAAGCATCCATTACCTTGGCTCACTGTTCTCGTCAGCAGATCTATGGTTCCTCTTTCATTATCCATCCATGGACCAACTGGTAGAAAATGCAGTATTGGCTCTGATCTCCTCTCTTCCAAACTCGGAAGTCTTAGAAGCACTCATTACTGACTTTGAACTGTTGCTCTTTTTGTTGGTGTGATAGAAATAATCACAATGGTACTGCCATCAGAATTAAAAGTGTGAGGATATGTAAAGTATACAGACTAGTGCCTGTGTCAGGCACTATGTGAGTAGAACTGTTTTTATTTCTTCTAAATATTTCTCTAAAGTATTATGAGTTAACAGTTTAGAATATCTAACCTATAATGGCCTTCACTTCTTCATAATGAATGAGATTTTTTTCCTTTCTGATCAACCACAAACATAATCACAAGGAGTGAAACTCTGTTGTTTTCCTATGAGGTATGCATGAAGTATAGCCAGTCATTCCAGCTGGGGGATGGAAAGAGTAACTTTCTAGTATGCAACCGCTAGTGAGAAGGGAGTGGGGAGAAATAGACTAAGGTAAGCCTAAATAGTTTTATGCAAGAAATGCTTTAGATCACTAGGGAGTAAAGAAGGCCAAGGCTCTGTTCATTCAATCTTTCACTTTCAAAGTACCAGTGTGGAAGCACAAGAAACCCATCACACATGGCCAGTTCCATCCACAGCACCTGTGTGAGAACAGTAACACCTGCTGCAGATCCTCCTTCACAATTCCCCCATTTAAGTGGTGTCTCTCTGCTTGTGAAAGACATATGTCCATGCCTTACAAGAGATACACACTAACAACATAGGACAACTGTATCTTGCAAAACACAGAATCATTTCAGTGCATGTTATTTTTGAAAGCTGATAGGCTGGAATGATAAATCAGTTAGACTAGCTTTGATGGTACGAAACTAAGGGTAGAGGGAAAGCAGGAAGAACGTGTTTTTAGGTGAGATCTGAAAAGAGATGAGTTGGAGATAGAGTTGAGCTGTTCCAGATGGTAGGGTATGACAGAGGGCAGGATAAGCGAGGGTTAGCAGAAGGGATGAGAATGGAGAAGCAGGAGAAATAAGGTACAGCAGAGAGAGTATTCTCAACCTAGACAATGATCAATTCTGAATCATATTGCTAGTGGGTGAAGGACCATTAGAGAATTCTGAAGCCATGAGACTAGACACAGACAGATGGGAAACTGCAGAGGAATCTTAACGGAAAATTTGAAGCTATCAAAAAAGTCACAATAATGTTGAGAACAATGACACTGAACCCAGTGACTGATTCAGACATGCTTGGATTAAAAGATTTTTCAGACAAGAAAAGAGGAACTGTTTTTTCCCCTTCCTTGAGGACAACCCCCCCCATTATTACATTTGATTGAGACTACACATAGTAAATCAATTTCTGAATAGGTGATCTTATTAAACACTGAACAAATATCAAAGAATTTGAGAGTTTAAAGGGACTCAGAGGTCACTTGGAAGGTAACCAGGCACACTGTGAAACTGTTCTTGTTGGAGAGAATTAAGCATAAGATTGCTGGCTATCTAAGACAGTTGAGTTTCACTTCTCCCTGGAGAATAGTCCTAGATTAATGTCTGACCTTCCTTTCAAGCATGGTGATTCGTGATTGGGATATCTGTAAGGAACAAAGGTGGAGAAGTAGAGAATGTGAGTGTGATTACAACACACAGCCTTTTAATTTTTCTCAGTGCAATACCCATACATGTCAAGGCAGCAAAAGAAAAGGACACTGAAGGTAAAAGGAGAAGCCAAGAAAGAAAGAGAGGACAGAGAAAGAAAGTACAGTACTCAGCAGGGAGTAGATAGATGCATCTACACAAATCTCATTCAGATGCCTTGTTGCGGTGAAGGTCAACAGTTTGGGAAGAGAGAGAAAGAGAAAGCAAATAGAAAACAGTGATACTCAGGTCACATGTAATGAAAAAACTACTTGTATTAAGGTTTTGAACAACAGTTTTGAGTCAGTATGGAGAAGGTAGGACATGCAATAGACAACAACAACAACAACAACAAATGTGAACAGAGCCATGACCTATGGAATGTCAGTAAATATTAATTGGCTGATGCAGACGTTGATAGAGTAAAGCATGAGAAGGTAAAATGCCATGTTCAGTGGAGCATGAAAAGTTTGGAGCTTCAAACTAAAAAAAAAAAATAGTAGTGCCTGAGAAAGAGTCACCCAGTCAGCACAATGGAAGAAGATTCTGTGTATATGAGGTCAGTTTGTTTCTAGGAAAAGTAATGAGAAAATCATGACAAGGGAAAGTAACAAAGCCTGTGAGAGCCATGGTAATAGATTCCCTCATCTGAGAGTCCTTCTACTTGTGGGGTACAGTTTTCTAGCTGAGATATCAGGGTCTCAGAGCTAAACAGCTGTGTGGGCAGTCACCAAGAAGCCTAGCTTGACCAGCCTACAAAAATTAGTTTGTAAGATGTGCCTAAATAATGTTACTTTTGGATCTGGCCCCAAGGCTAGATATTTGGTAGATAGATCTCCTGGACTGGAGGGGAAGAGAAGTGGGAAAAGATTATGCTTCCACTCTGGAATCTAATATTAGATTTATTAGACTTATGACAGTGGCTGGCTCTTTGGTGACTCAGTGTTCCTGTCATAATTGCAGGGACAAGTGTTTAGAGTAAAAAATATTTTCTTGTTCTTGTTCTACATTCATAGGAACATAAAAAGGAAATTAATCTGAAACAGTGACTTGAAACTTTAATAAGATTTAATTCATGAGTCCGAGACGCGCTAAATTGATCTGAAGTATGTTAGTATGGGGTATACATGTTAGTGTGGAGCATGGGGGAGTTAGCTAGGAAATATTTATTCTATAGATCTTTTAAAATGATACTGCAACTAAAGAAAATGCTTTTATTACTTAACAACATGTTAATTTAAAAATGCTTTATATGCCTATAAAACATCTCATCCAGGATTTAGTGCCAGTCACATAGTAGGTACTGAGTATTTGTTAAATGAATAACATGAATGAAGAACATAAAGAACAAGTAGAATACTAACACCATGGGTATTTGTAAGAAATAGTTTCCCTTAATTGCATCATTTTATCCTTAAGAGAATTAAAAAGATATTGAAATCGCCATATTGCTTTTTCTTATGGGCAATACCAGCCACAAATATAGCAATGAAGTTTCCAAGACATGAGACAACACCTACCTACACCAATAGCCAGGTAAGGTTTTAGCCGCAAGAGGTCTAATAAAGCTCTTGAAGCATTTCATAAGAGCTCCCAGAAAATTCAAATGTGCTACTACTTTCAACTAGACAAATCCAATCCATTTACACAGACAGTCTGTAAGTGCCTCCTATGTGCAGGGTACTGTGCTGAGAACTGGAGGCATGAGCATCAGGTGCAGCCCTCAGTGGGGATAAAGAATTTACATGCATTTCCAGGTTAAGGGTGAGGCTGAGGGAGGTGTAGGTAGGGAGAATGGGACAAGAAACTTTATTCAAGTACATACCTTTACCCATCTCAAAATATCAGAGAAGAGGAATTAAAGGTTATTTAGACATATATTTCTTGATTTTATATCACAGCCTAAGAGAACACCACCATGGGTATGGATGGAGATAAAAAACTCAGTGAGTCCAGGTTGGTAGCATTTGTGACATGTGAACTTCGGACAAGACTGTATGTGGATGGCAAAGTTAAGGCATTACATCACTCAGGAACATTTGTACATCCAGCCAAATATAAAGAGAAGCTCAATTATGGCAAGTTGATCCCACATAGAAATTTCATTTAAATCACTGAATTAGCAGTATTAAAATAAATACCAAATATGTATATGGCTATGTCCATGTACATATAAAGTTTTGGGAGGGGAAGGTGAAGTAGTTAAGTACAAAGAAAGTATTACAAGATCCCTAATTATCTAAGTATTTCAGCAACTGTCTCAAGCAAACATTTAAATATTTTTTCAATGCAGGAGACAGATGCTTGTAGACGATTCAGAAATATGGGAAAAAGTTAAAATTATTTACAAAACTAAAAATCATTTGAGTTCACACTCTTCCTGTAATATAGAACTGAGGAAAATGTTTGAAACACATGAATAGAAATATTGCTTAATGATTATAATGTAAGAGGACCGTCAACTTTTCATCAAGTTAAATGAATGATAAAATTATCTGAAAACCTCCAAGGTTAAGAATTATTTCTAAAAATTTTAGCCAAACCCATAACATAAAGGAGTCTCTTAATTGTGATGTATAGACAGAAATTGTACATTTGTACCAATTACATAGGATAAAGTCAAAACTGAATTTACAACCCTATGCTAACAGCCTAATTTAAAATGGATAGTCTTTCCTGCATTTTCCCCAAAGTACCTTTTAAAGGACTCACTCATATCCACACAACTCGCAAATGCATTCAGTAAGTTGGTCTATACTATTTATTCTCTTTCCAGTTATTGACTCCAGATCTATTTCTCACTATTTGCTTGGTGCTCGTTCTTCTACCAAATAAAATATTAATTGCATTTTTTGCTGTTCTGCTGGTGATCAAGGAACTCTGATATGTCAAGCTAAACTGATAGAAATAGCATCCATTAACATATTTATAGGTTCAGAGCTTCTAGTGCATAATTACATCCATTAATTACTTGACAGCACTCTATTACAGGCTAAAGCAGAAAAGGCTTTTGCAGCTATATACTTTCACTCATTGTGAAATTTCATTTTTTAATAATAAATTTTCTGTAAAGATTCTATGTAGGGGAAATAAGGGGAGAGCAGCTTGAATAGCTCTCTGTTCACAGGCAGGATTTTTTTCAAGCAGCTCCTCACCAACTTTGCAATGAAATGCACACAAAGTAAATGAGATGGCACAGACAGCGATTTCAAGGAAAAGCACATTTAAAACATTACAGTAGGATTTAATTAATAATTTCTAGTTCTAAGAGAGAAGCTAATTAATTTTGACAGTAAGATAGAAAGCAATGATTTTTCTTTTTTTTTCTTTCAAATAAACTTCAGAGATCACACAGGACTAAAGCACTATGAATTACCTACATTTTTGAGCATGTAATTCTAATGCATTAAAAAAATAGAGCTGTCCTGGGAAAAAGCTCATGAAATATTGGAAATGAAGAGAATAAATCATTACTCTGTGGCTTTACCAGCTGTGCAGGTCCTGAAGCTGCCAGCTGCATTAGTCTATGTTCCACAGAAAGGACATTCACTTGACTCCTTTAGACCAGTCACCGGCAAAATGACGGTTTCTCATAATAACTTCAGCTCCGGACTCACACACATTGGCTTTCTAACAAGGCATGAAGTAATTTTAAAAAGAAACCACAAATACTGGTTTCAAGATTTCAGCATGTACACAGCCACTGATGTACAGACAGAAAACCAAGCTTGAGTCTACCTGTACATATATATATATATATATTATATATATATAATTTCTCTCTGAGTTCTTTGTTGCCTGACAATAAATTGCAAAGGCAGTCATATTTGAAAGTAAAGACCATTAAACTGTGTTTCTAGAGGATTCTGTAACAGACTCACTGAGTGAATAACAAGGAAAGTACGATACCTTTAGTAAGTCGCCTCAGAATTTGACAGCGGCATTTAAAAGAGACAGCTATCATTCTTGCTCACTGCTTTCTCTGGCAAAGTGTACTCTGGGCTCTGCTCTGGTGGCTGCAGCGGCAGGCAGCAGCATATGAATTCCTTGCGCACATACCAGGAGAAAGGTAGTCCCAGTGGGGAGTGACAAAGCTTAATTCCTCTTGGCTGATGCAGAGGTCCGCTACATGTCATCTGGCAAAGCTGTGTCATTCACTACTACTACCACCCCTGCCCGCCACAGCCTCCTCCCCCTGCACAATCACAATGGCTTAGAAAGTAAGGCTGTTTCGATAGCAACAAAGCACCAAATTGTATAAAGCAGGGACAACGCAGGGAGGGGAGCCATTCCATAAATCTAACACTAAGCATTGTGCAACGCCTTCTGTTTGAGGCAAAGGGTTATGCATTCCACTCATTTCAGCCACCACTACCCTTCTCTGTCTCAGCCTCTAGTCAATATCTTTTAGAGGTATCACTTACTGGGAAATGCAAGTGAAATGCTTGCAATCTTACTCATGTAACAAATGCATGTGTTAAATGCTATGTTCTTTAACAACAGTAACCACAAAAAAAGGAAGGCAAAGGACTAGGCAGTTTATCTTTGGGATTAGGGACAGAATCATATATATATATATATATATATATATATATATATATATATATATGTATATATGTATGTATATATATTGCCTATACAAAAAAAAGCAGCCCTTTGATACAGCCAGAAAGATCTATTTGGTACTTTACACATCTCTGAGGGCCAAGGCAGTATAGGTTTATGGATGGAAGGAGTAAGGACCAACGGGAAGGGTCTGGGCAAGGCATATCAGCAGGCAGATGGAGTCCCAACCCCTTAATTACCTTTTTCTAGAAAAGAACTTGGCTGGAATGCAACACAGTCAAGACTGTTCATAAAGATACCAGGAATAACACTGTTCATAAAGATACTAGGAATAAAAACAAACAAGGCCAAGTATTCTTATTTTTAATGTACCTTATTATCCTATTTCCCAAACAATCCTCCCCCAAACCAGTCTTCTCATTACGCAAATAAAATGGACTTGAGACATAGCAGATATTTGTGAGTATCTGCTCCAGTGGAGTGAAGAGCTAATTACAAAACCCTTCACAATCCATTCACAAAGTGACAAGAAGGTGGAGCACAGTTCTTCATCTGTCAGCACCAGCCTACTCATGATATCGTCAATACAAACTGACATTTGGTATGAAATTTTAATCAAAATTTAGAAATCTCTCAAAGAACTTAATACAAACATTCAAGGGGAAAAAATCAGATAGTTGGCCAGAAACTTAAAAAAGAAACAGTCAATTAGTTCAAATGAAAAGATGTATCACTGTCTCAAACTAGTTGATTAATATTTCTAGGAATATATGCATTATTCATGCAGTTTTAGTCTCTATACTTCAAGTTAAAAAACAAAATCCTTTCAAGCTGGTTTTTAAGATAGCTTTCAATATTCCAAATTTAGTTCTAGAGTTTTTTTCCTCTTCATTCATAAATTCTGCATTAGTGCAAACAATTTCAGTCTGCTGATACATAAGTGTACACATACGTTTTCCATTTAGACTCACAGAAAAATAATTTGTGTGTGGAAATAGTTACACATCATTAAGCATACACTTGAAAGGTTGTTACAAAGAACAGAAGTCTGTATAAAGCAATCCGCCACCATTAATCAATAGGAAAAACAATATTAAATTCATTATAACATAGAACCAAGTTTTTGTAATAGCTTTAATTAGAATAAATGTTTTTGAATTACAACCCATATTATTTTCATTTTTTGCCTTCCCTAGAAATAACAGTCTCCTTGATTTTTTTTTGTTTAAAATAGAAATATACCTCAGTGCTAGATAGCTGAGTTACTAAAGTAAGATAAATATTTATAGGTAGCTTTAAAAAAAAAAAAGAAAAGATCTTTCCACATTTTTCCTAAAATCCAGATGCTTGGAATTACAGTTGTCAGACAATATGAGTAAAACTTTGTCCATGGAACATCAGTAAGTACTCTGGTCCCTTTTATTAAAGTCTATTCAAATCAAATTCAAAGTCATGCAGGACTCTCTTGCCCCTCTGCTATTATGCAGATTCAGATCTAATTTGCTTCTTCCTCAAGGCTAAAATGATCAAATATTTCCCCCTTTTGCTAGCACATTCAATTAAAAAAGAAACTCTATCCTGTGGTCACAAGAAAGATGATCAGAATTATTAAAATAATCTTATTTTTCCAGCAGGAGAAATAACCCACCCTGGAATACAATGAAAAGCTCCCACAGGGGACAAACTAGGAGATCTTCTTCCCCCTTTGGATATTGTGAAGTCTGTTCACCTATGTCCCATTAGCCAGTTCAGGCAAAGCTCTAGACATGGATTCCTGAAAGAGGACTTTGCAAGAAATGAATACGTTTACCACACAGTCCCATCTCCTTAGTTCAGCCTCCTTCTGGTGCTTAGAAATTGCCCTGGGAGCCATTTCCAGGCCAATTTTCCTGTCCCAAACCCTCTGTCCTCTCTTTGCATAATAATAACTTAGCCCCACATCTTTAACTCCTGCACCAGCAACATACCTGCCTGCAATACAAATTACTGACACAAATTACTGACCATATGCCAAAGGTTACAAATGACCAAGGCAACTGGTCCCAACATGAGCTACTCTGGGTAGACTAACCTACATTTCTTGGCCACCAGATTACTGTAAATGTAGGGCTTTGGAATCTACAAGCAACCCAACTCAATGAAGTAGCTCAGCTTTCTAGATAACTCTCAGTCTATACTGTGCTCTTTGAGGCTCACCAAATAGGGATTTGGGAATATATGGAAGGTAAAATGGTACCAAATACCTATGTTTTAATGTGACATGAAGATGAGGAAGGGGGGGGGGAGGAGGAAGGGGGGAGGGGGAGGAGGGGGGGAGGAGGGGGGGGAGGAGGAGGAGGAGGAGGAGGAGGAGGAGGAGGAGGAGGAGGAGGAGGAGGAGGAGGAGGAGGAGGAGGAGGAGGAGGAGGAGGAGGAGGAGGAGGAGGAGGAGGAGGAGGAGGAGGAGGAGGAGGAGGAGGAGGAGGAGGAGGAGGAGGAGGAGGAGGGCGGCCAAACCTCAATATATGGAAACACTATGAGCTTGTAAGATTTGGAGCAAATCAGTCCCTAAAAATGACAATTCACTTCAAGGTTCCTTTCTGAGTCATAATACAAGTGTATCATGTTTACATAGGATTTAGCAGATTAAAGAGCACTTCCATATAATGTGTCATTGGAGTCTATTTTTATGTTTTTGTTTTGTTTTGATTTTGTTTTTTGTCCCAGTCAAGAAAGTGGTTCTCATCAAGGGTTTTTTCAAGAGGGATTTTTCATCATGGTCACATGGCTAGTGAATGGTAAAGGGCAAGAAGAGCCAGAGTTTCCCACCACTGTCTGGATCTCGGTCTAAGTTTTCTCATGGTTCCCTCCACACTAGGAAACATGGATCAGAGTACAGAGGGCAGAATTCAATTCACAAAGAACCTTCCAGTGAAGTCAACTTTTATGACAGAGAAGAGGAACAAAAAGTGTCTCAACTCGACCTTCCTACTGTGCCAGCTCCATCTGCAGCACAGATACCAGTAATGAGTAACCACAGCAAGGAAGCCCTTAGGACTGTCACCTTTTTTTGTCCACAGACCATCATGGACCAAGTGATTACACCTCCATCCCTTCTGACTGGTTGCTGATTTAAAATATTTTCATTATTTTTGCTATTAGTAAGTAGGATACTAATTCCCTAACAGGACAGAGCAGGGTTGGGGGATGTGAACAAACATCCAAACAGAACAGCCAGAACAAAACCTTCAAATGGGTGAAAGGATTCCAATGTGTTCTTCAAATCAAAGCATTCTGTAGTACATTAGTGTGTGGACACATAGCCCCCTTATTATCATTTTGATTCTTTTCTATTGCATTTATTATTCTAATATCTTTACTTCCGAAATAAACACTGGTGTTTATGAATTCCTCTGATTCTTCACAAGGATAGATCATCACAAAGCACAAATTTCCTCCCATATACCCACCTATTCTTGAGAATTCATTTAGAAAATAGAACAGTGGAATTCACTCTATAAGAAAAACTCTACTATTTGATACCATTATAATGAAGCTAGACAAAATGTTAGGATAATTTGCACTTTCTCCCACTTCTCAACTAGTTTCATAAATGTGTTACAAAACATTTCATAAAGTTTACTGGTCACTTTTAAAGCAACTATTGGCTTTTGTTTTCTTCCCTTGTAATTTCCTTAAAATGCTTAACATGATTAAGTCCTTATTTAAACAGCACAGGACATGCTGAACTAGGTAATATTGAACATACTAATTATTTTTCTCTACAGCTAAGAACTGTTGGGCATTTCTCAAATCTTTAGAGTATTTTGGAGTACAATGTTCTTAAAGTTCTTTAAAAAAAAAAAAGGTGGTCTCTATCTCTACCTTCTTTCCAGATTGTTCTAGACAATCTTATCCACTCATCCTTAGCTTATTATTATCAACCATGTTAAAAGGCACAGAAAGCCTGCCGATGGCTCATGCCTGTAATCCTAGCTACTCAGGAGGCTGAGATATGAGGATCACGGTTCAAAGCCAGCCCAGGCAAGGAAAGTCTGTGAGACTCTTATCTCCAATAAACCACTAGAAAACCGGAAGTGGCTCTGTGGCTCAAGTAGTAGAGCGCGCGCCTTGATCTGAAGAGCTGAGGGAGACTTCAAGCCCCACAACTGACCAAAAAAAAAAAAAAAAAAAAAAAAAGACACAAAATAGCTATAAGCCTTGAATGTGCTGTAATTCCTGTAACCACTGACTACAAATGGAGCTAGCAAGATTCAGTCTGCTGACAGAATTCTTAGGTCATAGAGAGTTGGTGTAATGTACTCTCGATAGGATTTATCAAGCACTTTTTAAAACAAACAAATATTTTATGAGAAAACATTTTTTGCAGAAGTAACAACACTCTTTAGGAAGTGTTATTATTACATACTCTTGCAAATCTGGAGTGATTAAAAAGCACTTAGTGGCTCTGAGCCTCTGGTGTGCTGTGATATAAAAGGGTGGTTTCAATGCAGAGACCTTGTGTTATTTGCTTATCTAATTTAGAGCCCTGATGCCCCTCACAGTGCCAACTGGAGAAGGCTGCCCCTGCTTAACATGAAAAAAAAGCCAGAGGAAGGAAAGAGCTTATAATCCTAACTATTTAGAAGGTACAGATTGGGGGAATTCTACTTCAGGGCCAGTTTGGGCATAAAAGTTTTCAAGACTCTATCTCAACCAAAAGCCTCTATCTCAACCAATGGCTGGATCTGGCGGCATACTCTTGTCATCCCAACTATTGGAAAGGCATAATGGTATACCCACTGTCAGCTCAGTGAAATGGGAAAGTAACAAATAAGAAAACTGCGAGCCAGGCCAGCCTGAGCATAAAATGAGACTGTATCTTGAAAATAATCAATGCAAAAAAATTTTTTTTAAGGATAATGGTATGGCTCAAGTGGTAGATGTCCTGAGTTCAAACCCCAGTACTGAAAATAAAAATCTAGTAGGAAATGTGTAGAAACTGAGAAATGGTACAAGATGAGGCTTGCTAGAAATCATCCTCTTAGCAGCTGTGGTTAAATCTAAATATTTACTGAGGTGCTTGCTGTGTTCTGAAGATGGGAAGAAGCCAAAAACATAGGCTTTAGAATCAAATGACCTTGAATCCAGCTTTGATCATTAAATGGCTGTATAACCCTGGACAAGTTTCTTAAGTTTCTTAGCTAATTTCTTCATTTGTACAATGGTGAACATAGTACCCAGGGTTGTTTCAGTGACCGAGGTCACTTTTGTTCTAGGCAAAGGGGATAATAAAAGACTTTATCAAATAACCACTATGTATATTGTAGGAAATACAATTGTACAACAGGAATTTGGTAAGAGCCCACACTCTTCCCTGTAAATTGACTCCATGGGATTAACTTTTTTTTTTTTTGGCCAAGGAAATCACTAGGGGATGGGAGTTAGGGTTAGCATGGACCCTTCCTGTCTTTCTGGTGAAATCATAGGACATGATCTTTTCCTTTCAGCTCTCCTAACTTTTTTCTACCTTCTTGTTTCTTTCTCCCTATTCCTAAAACAACCAAACTCTCCCAAATCCTATGACGACATCTTGGTCCCTTCTAGTGCATCTAATCTGCCCGTAGGCCTCAAGCTATAAGCTCTCTACTTGGACTCCCAAATCGTGATTATCTTCCCAAATTTGTTCTTACTCCAAAGAAACCTTATCCTTGATTCCAACATCTGTGATTGTGCATCATGACTATCTCAAATTAGATTTGAGTCTAATTGAGCTTCCCCATTTTCTCCTCAACAGGATGCCTGATCCCTACTCCCTGCTCCATGACATCATCAAAATCTTCTTCCAGAGTCACCTCTTTCAAGTTCACCTTTAAAACTCATCTCAACACACTCCTTTTCAGACCGCAAGCATCCTAGGTCTGTCCCGAATAGTTTTGCACACAGATGTTTTCTCTTGCAGACACTGATTGATTACTTTGTTTAGCAACTGTTTTGTCCAAGATCCCAATGCATTAACTCCACATAGGGATACTTCCTCCAGATTTATCTCTCAACCATTGGCCAACACTTGCTTTAATTTTTTTTATAACTTTTTGAGCAATTAAGTAGTTCTTTGAAGGAAGCATTAAAGACTTCCACTGTGTAATGTTAGTAAAAATTTTTTTCTTTGCTTCTCCCGAGGGCTAGAGAGTACTTTCATATAAATAATCTCATTTTAATAGGGCCACATTACAGCCTGAGTTACATTGGACACCAGTGACCAACAATTTTCAAATCACTTGGAAAATAAGTATATTGTATGAAGAATAAAGGCATGTGGGAGGTCCAATAAGGAAAAAAATCTATAGCTATTAAGATAATTTTATTTTTCATTTTTATTTGTTATTATCTTTAAGTAGTTGTACAAAGAAGGTACCATTTAACAAACCAGTTTATGAATCCAATATCTTGATCAATGTCACCTCTTTCAACATTCTCACTCATCCTGCCCCTGCCCACCCTTTCCCTCCCTCTTCTTAATTTTGGATTCATATCTGCAATTTTTTTAAAGACTAATAATAACTAAATGAAAGCAAAGAAAGGGGTATCATTGTCCAAAAAAGAAATGTACTCATTACCTGACATATGAAATGGTAACCCTCTTTATAACATCCTAATAATGACAACAAAATTATATTTTAAAAAAGACTAATTGTAAAAGTATAGACAAAAGCTGACTTCAGGAACCATGCATTGTCTACCACCCTATAATGTGGTGGTGGACGCCTGTGCTACTGAGAAAGCAAGAATCATACTAATTAAAAAGTCTAACCATAAGGCCTGGTGTTGCTGTGTGCACAGAAACCAGGTCAGATCAAATGAGATTTCTAAAAGCAGGTTAGATGAAGTGAGTTATTCCCACACTTCCTTCTAGATCCACCCTATCACCGTTTCTTGCTTTATTGTTTCCATATGACTAAACACTGTCTTTGTTGATTGTTTGTCTCCTTCCACCAACAGATTTGTATTTTCACAAGAAGATATTTAAAAAACCTATTCTGTTCATTGCCCACAACAGTACCTAGACTTTATTCAATGTTCAATAAATTTTCACTGATTAAGTAAGTTTGTGGGGTTACCTCTTAGTAGGACTTCTTTGAGACAATAGTGTTTCTAAAGCTTTTTTTTTTTTTTTTTTTTTACAAAAATGAAGTAAGGAAGTTACTTGAGAGAGAGAGAGAGAAAAAAAAGACTAACCAGCAGCAAGTCGCTTTTACTTTAAGAGGAAATTCTTCTAACAGCATGTTTCTTGAATGTTGTCTGTTTGTGGAGGGAAAGAGGAGAGGGATATGCCCTGAGCATACCTCAGATTTATTTCTGGTGCTCCTGACAAGATGATTCATAATGGCTCTGCTGTTTTCCAACTATGAAGAAACATACTACCCCAGCTAGTTTTTCACTCTTCAGAGGAACAAAGGAAAAGGTAATGTAACAGATGCTAAAATTAAAAGAAATCTCTTTGGCTTGGCTCTATGAATGAAGCAGCCAATATGCCTTCATGCTGAGAGAAGATTCTGGTCCAACATGTATAATGACAGCCTTTCAGGAGGTCATGTCTGTATTTCAGTTTCCACATTCAGTAGCACAAGGCTAAAATACCTAGTAGCCCCAGCTTCACAGGGCTTTGTACTATAACCTCCAACCTGACCTGCTTGCTATTTTTGCAGCAATTCTGATGACTTGCATTTTGGGTTATAGGAGTTAAAGCTTTCCAGAGCAAGAATAGCCTACAAACAATCAAGTCTCCTCAGTCTAACGTAATCTATTCACTCAAGTGAAATTGTATTGGCAACATTTTCAGATATTCTATAGACATGAATTTTTAATTAAATAAAAGGAGAGAACAGTGAGTCACAAGATTATTTCTGATACAATGAAATGGACAAACTTCATTGTTCCTTCAAGCAATATGAATAATGGGTCATTAAAAGTCATTCAATTAGGTGACATATGTCATTGCCCATTGGATTAGATTAACCAACACTGCTGGCAGTGATGGTAGAAACTATAAAAGGAGAAAATTAGATATGAGAAATAATATGTTAAACATGAAAGATGTCTAAGGAGCCAGAAGTCTTGGGTTAAAATTTATATGCAGTTACATACAGGTTGCTTAATGTTGGGTAAATCCCTGATTAGGCAGCATCCAGGTACAAAGATGAGAAAAGGTACAATTCTTTTTTTTCTGGAAAAGTACATTCATGAATGAAATTCTAGGTCAGAGCACCATAAGTATAGTCCATAATTCTAAACAAAACATTAGAGAACTAATATACATGCAGAATATCATTTCATTCATATTAACCAATTAAGCCGATGAAGTGTCAAGACTTCTGTTTACAGAGTAACAACACCTTGTTTTCCTTTGTGGACCCCCCAGTCCTCATGGTGTGAGTGTTGGCTGACACACCCCTAGTCTTCTCCATCAGGCCTGACCCAGTAGAGCATACCAATCTCTAGCTACAGGGATTGTTCCAGATATATTGTACCATTTGTAAGGAAATGGAAAGACTAGGAAAAAATCATATTACGCAAAGTAAAGCCAAGCCAAAGAAACATAGGCGGCATGGCTTCCCTCATTTGTGGTAACTAGAATGTATACAAGAAAAACCAACTGAACATTTCACATACACACACACACACACACACACACACACACACACACACACACACACTCACTCACACACACACACACACTGGGACATGACAAATTATATAGGAATTAGCCATTCACACATTGAGCCAAAGGCATTAAGACTGGTTGAAAAATGCTCAGTAGCGATGTGCATATGCATATAAAATATCATTTTATGAAATAAACTCCAAGAAAAGAAATAAAACATTGTTATATATTTTATTGTAAAGCTACTGTACAGAGGAGTTACAGTTACATGAGTAAGGTAATGAGTACATTTCCTATCGAGCATTGTTGCCTTCTCCTTTGTTTTTCCCCTACCATCCCTTCCCTCCCCACCTCCACAACTATTCTCCCCTCCCCTCCAGCCACACTGAGGTTGTAAAGTTCATTTTCAACACACTGTCTTGTACATCTCATTGTTATAATGGGTCAACCTGTATCCCTATTTAAGCATTTTGTTTTTTCCCTTCCCCTCCCCAAATTAGAAAAATGTATATGCAAGATGCAGGGCACTGGAATCAAATACAGTGAAAACAGGGGTTATACCATGGGGGAAGAACAAAGGAACAAAGGAAACAAACAAACAAATAACCCTACACAGTACATTAAAAACAACAGCAACTACATGAAAAAAAAAAACAGCAACAAAGATAAAACCTCTTGTGTCCCTATCTTGGGGTTCATTTCACTTAGCATCATCTTATATGGTCATATGTACAAAACTTTTGACCTTTTCAGCTTGTCTGGTAAGATTATCCTAGACGTATACTAGTTATTGCAAATAAGGGAAACCATGGGACCTATTTTCTTTGGGTCTGGTTTACTTCACTTAATATAATTTTTTCCAAGTACAAGACAGTTTTTGGTTGCTATTGTTGCTGTTTTTGTTTTCCTTTTGTCTTGTTTGTTTGTATTTGGGGGAAGGGGGGAGCACGGAAAAGGTAGAACAAGATTGAACAAATACAACAGGGGTACTCACTAGACACTATGTGGACAATGAACTGTACATCTTGTGGTTAGAGATGGGAGGGGAAAACCAGGAGAGAGTGACAGACAAGAAAATAAATCCTACAAGTTGGGATGATGAGATGAAATTTCAGAATTTCAGATGGGAATAGTAGGTTATGACCATGGAGTTGCCATTCTAGTTCATGGTAGAAGCTGATTTTCATCATATGAAGACAGAAGAAAATATTAAAGAGTGGCAGTTCCTTGAAACAATGAAAAATATGGATTCATCCAAGTTTGAAACCATGATACACTGACTTTTTTAGTTGCAGTAGTCTATCTGGTGTCCCTTTTATTTATATGGACTTTGTTATAATTTGAGATCAAAAGAGGCACTAAGATATTTTTAAGCTTCAGATTCGTGATTTGTAAAATAATGAGGCTGCCTCTGATTTTTTTTTTTTTTTTACAATTCAGCCATTCTATTACAACACTGAACTCTCTCATCTAACAGAAGTGTTGTGGTGACCAAATCAAAAAACGAACAGCTAATTGTAAAATGCTCTTAAACGAGAATGAAAACCAGGAGCCCGTGGATTATACCTGCAATCCTAGCTAGTCAGGAGACTGGGATTTGAGGATTATGGTTTGAAGTCAGAGGGAGCAGGAAGTCCATGAGACTCCTATGTCCAACTAACCACCCAAAAAAATCAGACGCGGGGCTGTGGCTCAGCTGGTAGAATGACAGTCTTTGGGCACAAAAGCTTTATGGGCATTGAGTGCTAAGGCTGAGTTCAAGCCCCAGGACTGGCACACGTGTGCACACACATGCACATACATACACACACACAAACACACAGAGTATGAGCAGTTTTTAAAAATTCAAATATATAATATTTGCATATGTGTATCAATGTGTTATGGTTTGAACACAAAGTGTCCCACATAAAGGCCTATGTATGGAAGTAGTCCTCAGCTGTTGGTATTATTGAAAAGTGATCAGACCATGAAAATTCCATCCAAATCACTGGATCAATTCATTGGTTGATGCATAATTGATGGTAGTATTGGGGAGGAGGGTAAAAGTAGGAGGTGTGGCCTCATTGAAGAAAGTAAATCACTGCCTACCATGTGCCTAGTCCCTCTTCAGTTTCCTGGATACTATGAGGTGAGTTGCTCTGCTCCATTACTCCTTTCACTCTGCCCACTCTGTCTTACCACAGGCCCATAGCTATGGAGAGAATTGAGTATGGAATCTTTGAAATGTTAAGTGAAAGTAAATCTTTCCTCCTTTAGAATGTTAATTTTGGCACAGCAACGAAAAACTAACTATAGTATACATAGTAGCATATTTGTGCATACACATATAAGCATATAAAGTTAAGAGGCTCCAGAGTCCAGCCATTTGTAAGACACTTTTATAAGAAGCACAGATTCAAGAAAATAAAGAAAAGGGAAAATCTGTCTCCTATGCGTCTCTCATAGGAAATCTACTTCATAGGAAATCTCAAAAGGTTTCTACTAACTATATCCTGTCTTTCTAAATTCATTACGACAGCCCAGAAAGTCTCTTCTCTCTCAGATAAAAACCAGTGGCTGCTATATTTCACTGAAAATCCCACACAAACAACACGAAAGGGCTCCTTGGGAATGTTTTACCAACACTGGTAAGTACTGATGGTTGACTCTGAAAAAGAAAATCAAGATTTTTTTTTTTTATTTTCCTCTGAGGAAGGAGATGACCCTCTAAAGGTGTGTAAAGGGAATAAAGGTGCTTTCTTAAAGACAACACTTTAGAAAGAAAAGGAGAAGGCAGTGGGTATAGAGTCAATTTTATTTAATTAATTAATTAATTTATTAATTTATTTACTTACTTATTTTATGGAACCAAGGTTTGAACTCAGAGCCTCATGCTTTCAGGCTCTGTACCACTTGAGACATACTCCTAGACAAAATGGATGTTCTAAATTGAGTCTTTCCTCCTCCTCAGGTAGTATATGTTTTTATGTTACTCTCCTTATGGAAATGATATATTTTGATTTCCAGTGAAAATTATTACCAAAGACAACATTAGCACTTTAAACTGCACTTAGATCTCTACAGTAAGGAATTCAAAAGGTTGAATAGTCACTTCAGAAGAAACAGTTTCAGTATTTAAATAAATAAAACATTTACCATATTGTGATTTCAGTAATCTGCATCTCTCTCCATATATACATGAGTTCTCAGTTCTTGCTTCCCTGTCAAAAGGTAAGCATTTACTACATCTGATACAATGGCTTTATGTGGGTTTTTCCCCCTAGTACTGGAGTGTGAATTCAAGGCTTCTCACTTGCTGAGCTTTGCTTGGTCAGCTAGGCTCATACTTCCATACTCCTGGTTGCTTTGAACGTGGAGCCTCATGGACTCTGCCTGAGCTGGTCTTAAACTTCAATCCTTTTGATCTCAGCCTCCTGAGTAGCTTGGATTATAGGGGTATGCCACCAGTGGTTGGCTGAATAAGATTTTGAATATGGCCCAACTTCTATTATTTTAGCCATCTATTTTATGGGCTCTATCTGAGAAACATGAGGACGGGCCAAGTATAATTTTAATTCTATGAGATTTTGGCCTCATCTAACTTTAGAACCCATCTCCCTATAAGTTAATGCCAATGGAACTTACATTAAACTTACAGATCTTCTAAGTGAGTTTCTTATGGTGAGTGTTTTCTCAAAGCAATGTGTTTTCAGTCATCTTAATTTCAGTACTGGCTCAGGAAAATAACTTAAAACTACCAGAGACATTCAGTTTGTGTACATCCTGTGATTTATGCTTAGATTCAATAAAAGTAAAAAACAATCAAATGGGCACACTAGATTTTTCTTCCACAATGCAAAAAAAAGGTCAAAACATTTAATTACAAATAATGGGAGAGATGTTACTATCGAGCTCTTACAGCATAGACGTATTTTCTAAAAGGTAAGTAAGATTCATCAACTTTTATTCTTCTTATTGTAGAGATGTCTGAACAATATTTAATGGCTGGACATATTACCAAGTCTGGCATTCTCCAATGTTCCTAGCATACCCTTATCCACATAGTCTCCCAGATGTTAAGCCTCTTTATTTTTGGCATGTTTTAAATTTGAAAGTTACCTTTCTTTTGGTTTCACAACTAATGTTTTACTTTTCAAAATAACATTAAAAATAGATCTTTCTCTGAACATATTTGGATGAAGGAAACTGAGGAGATTAACTGATCATAAAGGAGTCATAGAAGGATGAAAATATTATACAGAAGCTTGTGCTAATGGGAATGCATCAACCTCTAATACTCACTGCTTTTCAGAAGCACCTTAAAAACTGACAAGCTGCAAAATAACAGCCAAATTTACCTTTAAAACACACACACATACACACACACACCACAATAAATGGCATCTTCTAAATTCAAAATTAGAGATTCACTTGATATAATTCACAGCTCTGTAGAAAATTTACACTCTATCCTTTCCCTCCTCCTTCCATCCCTGGCCCTCCTCCCCTTATTTCTCCATTATCAATCTCTCAGCAGGGATTGGATTTCAGCATTGGCACCAGCAGACTAAATTGGAAATAAGTGTGTTTGGCAAATCACTGCTTGTTCCTCTGTCGTCATCTCCTCCTGGCTTATCAGACACAGACTTTATGATGCTGCTGTAGATTAAAGTCAATTGTCTGTCATTACACGATAATTTCTCACCTACTTCAGGTGTTTCTTTTGTGCAAACCTTCAGGAAGCTTTGCTCATTTGAGGAAGTTCAGATGAAACAAAAATCTGAATAGAGAATTAAGCTGTCACTTTATCTCCCCCCCCCCACTCCCGCACTGCATCTAGGTGTTGTCTTCCTTTAATACAACCCCTTTGACGGTCGTGATGACAGTCAGGGCTAAACTTGTCAGAAGACAAAAGACAAGGCCATCTATCACCATTATTTGGAAATCTCATCTAGCAAAGGATTTATGATCTGCTGGTTTCAGAGGAGATTAAAAAATAAAACAGATTGAATAAAGCATGTCTGATGATGCATAAAAATGAGAGGGATTTCACAGAAGACCTGGGGCTGGGGCTGACTGCATTAGTTAGAAGTGTCACATAGCCATGCTGCTTCTGTGGAAGGGGAGTGCCTGGGATTGCTACACACTAGTGCTGAGAGTTACTTGAAGGATGGCTGGTACCTGAAACATCTTAGAAGCAGTCAGAAGTAGTGCTAAGGGCAGGATCTGGAACTACATGGGCTCCAATCTAGAAGATAAATGATATCACATTACTAAAGATCCCCATGACTCAATTTCCCTGGTTATTCCTGGGATTGTTCTAAGAATATTGATCAAGTCAATACTTTCATTGAAAAGCAGTAGTTGACATTCAATAACTGCTAGCTAGATTAGTGTCTGCAAAGCCATCAGTAATCTGATGTCACAACATGGCTGAGAAAGTTACAGTGACTATGGATATTTAGAATAGTCCTTGGAACACGGGAGATGCTCTAGTATTAACCATCATTATATGTATGCTGTTGTAGTCACAACAACAATTAGTAGCGTTACATTAGAATTCTTTAGCATGGCAAGTCTTCTCATCCCAAGACTTGAAGTTACCAGGTCTTGAACTGATCAGTCACAGGCTGACATTTAAACTCAGATGATCAAATTGGTGGCCCAATGGACACTTATGACTCATAAGTACACATGCTTTGCCTAAGCCATTTGGAACTGATTTCAGGAAGCAGAGGTGTGGGTCCAGTGGTGGAGTACCAGCCTGGTGAAAAGCCAAGTGAGATCCCAAGGCCAGGAGATGATCAAGTCCACAGTACCAGCACACAAGAAATAGGATATATAAAATAAGTGATTTCAATTACTGCATAATCCAGAAACCGTGGCTTATTTAAGTTATGGATTTGTGCCTTCTCTTAGCAATCTAAGTACTTGTCCCACCTTAGGCCTACATGCCTATGCAGCAATTCTCAGTAGCAACTGAGCTGAGGCTTCCCCTTTCACTCCAGTCTCTACCAGTCCCTCTTCATCTAGTTTCCTGCCAAGTCTTTGTACACATTTGACATTGCCACCCATACCTCTTATCGCTTGTAAGCCTCCTTGGACAATATGCCCAGAGATTTTTTTTAAAAGCTCTGATTTTATCTTAGAATTGAGTGAATGTTAGGGAGTGATCCCCAGTAAATGTGCACAACTTCACATGCTCACATTATACAACAACTTCAGGGGGGCTACAGCCCCTCCCCAAAAGATCCATATGGACAGATTCCTAATGTCAGGGTTTAATCACAGACACAAACATGCCATCAATCCACAGCCTTCCTCAGATGACATCTCTTGTTGTTGCAAGGGGGAGACCCTGGTTCAAGAATGCCAGCTATGCTTATGCATGACTAGCTGGAGAAGAGGTGAGAGCACCTGAGAAAGAGCTTAGGAGGTAAAAGTAGGGAGCAATGAGATGATGATTTTATTTTGAAGATGTCAAATTTGACTGCAGCCAAATCAATCACTAAATTTATCATCAGTTCCAAGTAGTTATCATTCCCAAGTGCAGTCTTTCATTTTAAAATAATAACAGAGACATCTTGAACATTTACTATGTGCTGGCACTGTGCTCTGAGGACTCATCCCGGCTTCACTGTTTTGAGTGTTTTCAAAACTTTTTTGGTGAACTACTTTTAAACTCAATTAAAAAGAACTGTCTCTGCCCCAAGGAGCAATAGCCATAAAAACCAGGGTTTGTATTATGATTCAGTTAAGATGTTTGCAGGTGGGCACAATGCCAGCATTTAGTAAATGCTCAATATGTCTATGCTCTTATTTTAGAATGAAAGACAGTGCTTAGGAAGAAAACTGCTTTGAGGCTTAGGGGCATGACCCAAGTGATTGAGCATTTGCAAAGCAAGTATGAGGCTCTGAGTTCAATCACCAGTACTGTCCCAAAATAAATGTTTTCTATGGATGATTAAGTAGATGATCTGATTGCCGCCAAATCTGACATCTTTAAAAATAAAAATATCACAAGGGCTTGCAACTTAATTACACCACCTAAACTGCTCTCAACTGTCACTTCATTCGGCCTTACCATTATGAGCATCTGGGGAAAATGACATCTCCTCAAGATATTTGGGTGCCATCTACTGGAAGAAAAGCACCACAGTCACTACACAGTTCACTATGTCTAGGAGAAAATGCCCTGCTGCTTCCCCCCCCCCCCCCCGCACCCTCCCCCCAAGAGTGTCTTCAGGACCACATAGCCCAGCTCTGTGAGTTGTGGGCATTCTATCCTGGTCCTGTCATTACCACACAGAGCTGCTATCCAGAGAAACCCGTAGAGAGCAGGCCCTATGGGCTTCACTGTTGGCAGTGTTTTAAAATCCTTGAACTACTTTTTTTTTTTTTTTAAATATGGAACGCTTCACGAATTTGCGTGTCATCCTTGCGCAGGGGCCATGCTAATCTTCTCTCTATCGTTCCAATTTTAGTATATGTGTTGCCGAAGCGAACACTTGAATTACTTTTAAACTCAATAAAAGCCCTCAAAAATGAATAAATAATTTCCACATACTCATTGTCTCTTTCCCAAGGAATTTCAGTACTATAAGCCATAACAACCAGGGTTTGAATTATGACTCATGCAGGATCTTTGTAGGCGGGCACCAGCACATAGTAAATGGTCAGTATGTCTATGTTTTTATGTTATCATCTGCTAGCATTCATTTCCCTAACTATAAATGAAGATAACAAAAACTTTCTAGTGATCAGGTTTCTATTAAATCACAAGCACAATATTTCGCACCACATTTGATCTATGAACTATAGTTGATATTGGAGATACTATTTTTGTGGTCTAATATTCCCCCAATGTAGTTTCATAGTATATTGCTACTGTAGCTTTCTGTGTATAAAATCAAAAGTAATCACTATTACTTAGATGTTCCTATATCATGAGGGGAGATTATGGAAACCATACTTGGAACCGTGTGGGCACCCCAGGGCCCAGGAATAACTGGTCTGAACTTCTGGCTGAGGATAGAGCCAGCTCCAGGCTGAGGAAGGGTTCAACGAACCCAGACATTCTACTTTCATGTCTTAGCTGAGGATCAACACTTCTCTAGAGCATGAAGTCTTCTTGTTGGTAGGCAAGCTTGCTAGTTTAATTTTACCAAAAAGAGAAAAGCTTCTAATTCCCACTCCCAAATTACTGCTCTATCAAAATGACAGGCTTCCAGTGCAATAAGATGGGTATGATTTCCAGCAAGAGAAATGGGCAGTATAAAAGATGGCAGTGCCTAGAATCAGCTGAGTCATTGGGAGGAGAAGGCTTCAGGGTATGTGTATGAAAAAGAGCCCTGCTCCTAGGGGCAGACACTTTGCTCCAAGCTCCCCTCCAGTGCTGACACAGTATGCTGCTATTAAGCTTTTTCTTTCCAGCATCTGTTTATATAAATCCTGACCAGGTGGCAAACCCTTCCCCTCTGCTCTCAGACCCAGGATGCAGGACAGAGAACACCTGTTCTAGAAATGGACCAATTAGCCTGAGGTTGGCAGACCCAGCACGGGCTTGGGGCCACACGTGAAGAAGGAATCCTGTGGACTTGTTGGCTGTTGGCTCTATACTATCTCCTGGCTTCAATCCGTGTCCACCATTAATGGGATTGATCCATGGGCATATCTCTGAAAGCCCTTCCAACCATGTGGTAGATTATCGTACCCAACACTGCTGTTATGTGCTGCCTTTCCTCTAAAGCAAATGTTTAGGGCACGAAGTAAGCCTTTAGAGGTGTACAAGTAGGCATACCTCTGAGCGTCACAAAGAGCTTCTTGGGGGAGGAGTTACTGTCATCTTTGAGATGACAGAATAGGAGAAAAGTATAGTTTAATGATTGCTAATGATTTTCAGTAATGTTATTTATATGTGCAAGATTACTTTAGGTAACAATGGCTTAGTGGGACATGTGTTCTAGAAACTATCGCCAGGATGTGTTGGAAGCAAAAAGCAGGAACAAATTACTACATGCGGATGAGGGAGGCCATGAGGGAATGGTGGGAAAGTTTCAGGGTGAGGAAAATTTGGAGATGGATCTTGGAAGATGAAAGGTAGGAGGAGGCAAATATTCTAGGTAGAAGGAGCAGCATGAAACACAGGGAAATGAGAACGAAGCTCAACAGAAATTTAAAGAACTAAGTGAAGGAGAAGGGAAGGGGGAATTAAACTGTGATGAAGCTAAAATATTGCTACTAATAAGAAAATTCCCCATGATTTCCAAAAGTGCTTTCTAAATGTCTGGTAAGGAATGAATGAAAGAATAAGCAAATATTTTAATAAATAGAGGAATGTATAGTTTTAATTTTTTTGGGGGGGATGCTCAGTGCTAGGGCTTAAACTCAATGCCTTGACCCTGCTTCTCTAGCTTGCTGAGCTGGAACTCTACCACTTGAGCCTATCTCAGCCCACTTTTTTAATGGTTATTTTGGAGATGGAGTCTCATGGACTTTGCCACCTGAGCTGGCTTTGAACTTCATTCCTCTTAGCCTCCTGAGTGGCTCTGATTACAGAAGTGAGACACTGGTGCCTTGTATAGTTTGAACTTTAAAATCACGAGCTACAGGATTAAAAATATACAGAAAAAAGGGCAAAAATCCTATTTTCCTTCTGCTCTACCTCAAACTTCTTTATATCTATTTCCCGTCAACAAAGAGAAGCTTAAAAACGACAGTGACCTTTCTCCTCCTTCGGAGAGATATGGTAAGGATAATATGTCAAAATCTACAAGGCTTCTGGCAATCCTTGGAGAGTCACTACAGGTATTAATTTTATTATTATAGGCTTCTTATGAAAACATAGCTGGTGTACCTTTATAAAAATATTTTTGTTGATAAATATCTTCATATAGAAATGGTATGGGCTTTGTACCTCTAGGGAAACTGTCAGAAACACCCACCCACCTGGGTCTTAGCTTTGGGTTTACCTTGGGCTCACTATGGGGCAATTATAAAACCTTAGCTTATTTAAGTTGCGTATTAAGGACTTTGGCATATTTTGTATTCCTGCATCAAGCTGTATGGATGTGGGCAGGAATGATAGCCACATCCATCCTTGAAAGCTTTCATTTGGAACAAATTCCAGGGTAGATGGTGTAAAGGATGAAAAGCAATGGATTTGAAGATATTTTAGGTGGGTTATTCTCTCTGTAGGAAGTTCTTTCTCACCCTATGCAAACTGCATTTCTCATGTCAGCATTGAGACAAATTGCTCTAATGAGTAAATGCAAATCAAAACCCCTTCAATAAAAGGAGATGGGAAAGAATAAAGGCTTTATTGATCCTCTGTTATTGATCCAGAACATACATCTAGATTTACCTGGATTCTTGAACTAGAAAAAAAAAAGTCTTCTGTCCACAGAATTAAATACAGAAAGAAGACAAAATGCAAAGGTTTCTACAATATTTAAAATACCACAGTAGGAAATTTAAAAAAATAAAACACATTGCTAAATGGGACTTCAGAGGTTTATGAGATCTTCCCAAAGAATCTTCTCAGTCTTCAGGCTACCAATAGACAGGTGACCTGAATATGAACTGGAAAGAATCAACACACCAAAAACATGATAGCAATGGCATTAAGATGGCAACTGTACTTGACTTAGAAGAAAGTTATGGCTGTTTACAATATCGTGTGTGTGTGTGTGTGTGTGTGTGTGTGTGTGTGTGTGTGTGTGTGTGTGTGTGTGCAAGTGTGCCTTTATTGCTATTGAAAAGGTGATGTACAGAGGGTTTTAATTATGTAACTCAGATAATGAGTACATGTCAGATTTTTTAAAGATAATATTGACTAACAAAAGCTACACTTGTACCCTCTCTAGGTTCTCAATTGCATATGGGACATCCACTATTAATAGTATCACTAGGTCTCTAATTCCCCAGAGCTTAATTAGTTTTTCCCAGGATAGTTGTTTTTCAATTGTCTTCATTCTGGCGATTTGGACACCAACATGCTAACTTTTAGACTAGATATCCAGTCTAAGTATTTCCTTTTCTTTTGTTTTTGTTCTCTAGAATTTTGTTCCTAGAAAGTGTGGTGGGGATTTCCAAATTTGTATTGCGGGGTGAAGGAGGGGGCAGGAGGGGACTTGTTTAACTTCTGGGTATTATGTTTTCCTTTGTCCCGTTAAAATTAAGAACTGCCTCCCTCCTCAATTCCTCTCATCATTGGCTTCACTGTGGTTTTTCAGCCTATTACTCTAGGGGTTTGAGTCTATCTGACTTATCCAGTTGCTCAGAAACTCCAAGATAGAGTGGTCCTCTACTACTGAAAATAATAAACTTAGTTATTTCTTTCTTTGATTTTTTTGAAGAGCAATTTCTAGATTAAGACTGCCTTGGGTGGGAACGCATAACAGCTATTCCTACTGTGCTATCAGATGGATTTTTGTAAGTGGGAAAAATAGCACTGCCCACCTCATAGACATTGATATGTCTTTAACGAGCAAGCACTCACTAAGTACTATCTTTCTCCCAAAGTAACTGAATTTGGGTACACAAAAATAAGAAAGTATTTTCTTCAGAAGAGAATTCTGGTACCTAAAACCAACTCACATTGACTGTTGCAAATATGCAATGAAGTAGTACTGATGAGTCTTCAATGGTACAATAACTTTTTATTTTTCCTCAACAAAAGGGATGTGTCAAGGGATTCAACTTTGTAATTAATAGAGCTGATACTGAAAAATAATGGCTTAGCATCACATCCATAGGACTAGCTAGTATGTCCTAGGTCAAAGACACACATTCTGTCAATGTCAGTAGCCGTGTGGAACAGACTGAGTCCTCTGTAGGAAGGCTGTGCCTGCAGAATGCACTGCATGAAGGAGTCAGGCACAAGAACACATGTTTTATTTGTCACCAGGAAAGATACATAAGAGAGATGCAAATTGTATTTTGTCTATTCAGAAGTACAATTAACAAGTAAGACCATGGCTACAGTAAACAATGCTGCAATGAGCATGGTTTTGCTGGTAGCTTTAATGTGGTCTTGTTTGTGGTCTATTGGATAAATGCCCATGAGTGGGATTACTGGGTCATAGGGAAGCTCTAAATTTAGTCTTTTGAGGAATCTCCACAATGCTTTCAGAGTCATTGAACAAGTTTACATTTGCACCAACAGGTAGTAGTGTTTCCTTTTGGCCATATCCCCACTAGCATCTGTTATTGTCAGTTTACTTGATCATGGCCATTCTGAGATGAGGTAGAATCTCAAAGTTATTTTGATTTGCATTTCTTGTACAGCCAGAGTTGTTGACTATTCATGCATCTATTGGCCATTCTTACTTCTTCTTCTGAGAAGTCTCTCTTTAAGTCTTTAGCCTATTTACTAATTGGGTTGTTGTTTCTTTGAGGATTTTTTGGGGTGGTAATTTTTTGAGTTCTCAATATATTTTAGATATGAGGCCCTTGTGTGGTACATAGCTGGTAAAAATCTTTTACCATTTTGTGGGCTTTCTATTTATTTTGTGAGCTATGTGCAACCAAAGGAGCATATTCTTAAGAGAGGATTACAAAGGCTCAATCGCATAAGATCATATAAAATAATATTTATTGAAATGAACTTCAAGAAATGTAAAACAGGTTTTACATCCTTGCTATTTTTGTTTTCATTACCTTTGTCTTATTTGTAAATTTATCTATCTTTGGGAGGGTAAAGGAGCACAGAAAGGGTGGAACAAAGGGTGAACAAATACAGTAGTGATATTCACTAGACACTATGTTGAAAATGAACTAGACTACATGTGAGTGGGGACTAGAAGGAAAAACTGGGAAAGAGTGAGGGAAGAGGTGGAAGAGGTGACATTGCTCAAAAAGAAATGTACTCATTATCTGACTTATGTAAATGTAACCTCTGTATATCACTTTTACAATAACAATTATATAATATATGTTAAATATGTTATTATATATATATATATATATATATATGTAAGACCTTCCCAGGATGCTTTCTCTAGCAACAACTATTGTTACCAGTTTAGAGAAGACTGTTGGAGAGATATAGATTAGCAGAGGTAGGCACAGGTTGTTTAGGTGAGCCTTAGGAAGACTTCTCTGACTCCTGCTTTCACTGTTTGTCTTCCCTGGGCTCCTCCTATCATCCACAGTGCAGTGGCCCAGAATTATTCCCACAATTAATCTCAAGTTGTTTCATAAACATTAGCTTTGTTTCCTTGAGGGCAATGAACCTTACATGCTCATCAGTGTTAGATACACACCTACAGTAGGTGCTCAATAAACACTTCCTGATTAATTAGACCTCCTTGAATTACCCAAGCCATCTTAAATGGCTTGTTTCATGCAAATTTAACAGAGGCCATACATATTGCCTTTATATAGTTATTTCTTCAGCAACTCTCTTTTTAGAGCTCTAGATCAATAGGAAGTTAGAATGATATTTTAAGAATGTTGGTGCCACAGGAATGTAGTCACTCAAAAATCTAATGCTTAAGATATCCTAACCTCCTATAGCTGGTTATGCAACATGAATTCTAGGTCCACTTTGAGAAGTCTGATCATAAAGGATGGGAAAAGTGAATGCAAATTCATACTACATTGCCATAGAAAGAGTAGAATTTCTGCCATTTCTATCTAGTTACATGAACCAACATACTCAGTAGAGATAAATTTTAAATATTAGCTTTAGTATATCCATGAAATTCCATTAAAAGGTGCCTTTAGATACTTTGGATTTACTCTTCAGGGGAATAAATTTCAAATAATCTGTCAGAGAAGAGCCAAATGCATCTTTTCACCATGATGCAATGATGTTTTCATTTAATAATGCTCCCCTAATTTGGCATCTCTTATGCTAGATTCATTTCTTTTGTTCTCTCGACAGTTTCCAGTCATGGCTTAAATACCTTGAGTTCTGCTTTCAGGACAGTAATTTTTGATGTTTATTTGTAATGACAGCACAAGTTCTGTGAAAGAGTTCATGTGTCTGGCTTGCTTTTTGCATATTATAAGCCCAAAGAAATCATATTTCAGAGAAGGTACATATCCAATGACTAGGAAACAGGTTACAACGAAGTGGCTGGCTGTAGAGGTAGTGTAATAAAGGCAACCTCAATTAACAGTTACCATTACGAAGCAAAATGAGACCCAGAGAAACACAGCACGCTATGCACACTAATAGCTTATTGGTGGCAGAAAAATTTTCCTGTTTAAGTTAACAAATCATTCTATTTAACCAGAGAAGACCTAGGAAAGAGTAAGGATCTCTTCTGAAGTTGATAAAAAGTAATAGCATAATTCAAGGAAGAAAATAATCCAAGTAATCTTGTGAAAAATTATTTCAGACACCCTTATTAACTATTAAATGCACAAGCAAGGTGCTGGTGGCTCAGGCCTGTAATTCTAGCTATTCAGGAGGCTGAGATATGAGGCCTGCGGTTCCAAGCCAATCCAACTAGGAAAGTCTGTGACACTCTGATTGCCAATAAACTACTCAGAAAAATTGGAAACAATGCTTTGGCTCAAGTGGTAGAGCTCTAGCCTTAAACATAAAGAGGCTCAGGGACAGTACCTAGACCCCGAGTTCAAAGAAATGCAGAAGACTAATGAAATGTAAGTAAGCATAATGGTTATGCCATGAACGTGTTAATGAAAGAATAAGACCCTTCATGGAACCTTTCATGTGTAGACACTTGTTTATATTGTAGTGTTGCGATATCCAGGGCAGAGTGTGAACAGTCCTGGGGAGAAAGCAGGAAGCTACTAGCCTAACGCAGCAGCATTAGGGATGAGAAGCACTACCACAATTATTTCATGTTGCCTTTCATTTTAAGACTAACTGTTGGTATAATGGAACTTCTGTTTTTATCTATTTTTTTATTATCTTTAAGGAGCTTTACAAATGTTTTCAATTCAACAGATTAGTTTATAAGTACAATACACCTTGATCCATGTCTCCCAATCCATCATTCTCCCTCATCTTTCCCAACTCTACTTAGACCCTCGTGTCACATGGCTCCATTTTCGTATACATACGTTGAATGTAATGGCTGTATGTGTCTACCATTCTTCTCTCCATTTGTCTGCCTCACCACCCCTTGACATCCTCATGGGATTTACAATAAACAACTCACACATTGAACTAAAAGTAAATACTTTGAACTGTGAAATGTTTGCCATGGAGAATAAGACCAATAAAAAAAAATCCATGAAAGATTTGTTTTAGAATTTTTAGTAGGTGAAAAAGAAAACCAACAAGCCACTTTTCTACCTAAGAGCTAGCTCCATCTCTGAAAGTAACTATGCTGTGTACTCCCTATAACCTTCCATTCTGTCCACATGAATGTCCACCTGTTTTGGGAGGGCCCAAATATTAAAAGCATTTGAGCTCATAGCACAGGCCTTAAACTATAGCTGCTGCTCTGACAGCTTCCCAAAATTGTAAGTTGTGAGGTCTAAGGAATTATCATTACTGCTGACTTAGCCTATTATTTTGACAGGCTGAAACATATATGAGGGAATAAATGAATACTAATTATATTAATGTATTAATTATATTAATTAATATGAATATGTGAGAGGCAATTAAAATCAAACAGATAGAAGCAGGCTGAGGTGCCAAAATACTAGGACAAAAGGACATGAGAGATGAAGCTTCAGTGGTTTCCACCTCCAAATGAACTTGACCCTGTTAAATAACTACATCCTGCAGTTTACCTGCTGAGAGCTGTGGTTTTCATTAGAGCAGAAAACATTCCAATCCTACAGATAGCCAACAGGTTCATGCACCCCAGTGCCCTTTCTTGACAACATTTTTTATGCTTTCAGGATAACAAGGCAGCCTAGCCTGCCTGTATATAGGTTTTGTATGTATGTGTTTGTGTCTGTGTGTGTGAGACAGTTTGAATGTAAGATCTCATATTTCATCATTTTAGCCATCCTCTCATACTCTTCTGTTGTGAAGAAATAGTATTTGCATAATAACCCCTATTTTTAATAATTTTGTTAATCTAAAAGGTATCCTTTTAGAACCTAGCTACTGAATAGTATTTCAAGTGAATTAAGGTGGTCAGTGGGTGTAGACAGAGCCTGCACAGCATGAGCACACAGTAGGGAGAATGCAATGAGGTAGCTCACAACGCTTTCTCACAAGGATATTTACTGAACATATTCAGGTACAGCTCCTCCAAAAATCACATATGGAAAGTTACAGGTAATGAAAAACATTTATTAAAAGAGGGGAAAAAACCCTAACTCTTGCCTACAATTTTGTTTATATTTTACAAGTCTAATGTAAGGAAATGTCTTTTATACATTTTTAATTCAAGGCCATGGTAAAAGTATACAATGCCAAGAGTTATATTATATTGGTTTACCTGTAAGTTCTATTAGGAAAGTTTAATTTGCAATACTTGTTTCCTTAACTGAAGTCTTTGATGAGGCTATCAATAACAATCCTGGGCATCCATCTGAGGCTTCATTAGTTAGATTCAGTGATTCTCTCTCACTATGCAAATATTTGCCTTTGTTTTCTTCCCAAAACTTAACAAACAGTAGCATCCTACAACAGCCAGTCTGGCGAAGAACAGCCTCTACTGTGTGTGTGGGCAGGGACAGCCACAGAAGAAGATGGAGAGGGTGACCAGGTGACATCGGACTTTTAACAGTGTTTACTTTGCATAGGCTTACAGGTTTGTGACATGGAATCAGGATGTGTCCTTAGATCTGCCCAGTCACCAGATATGCTAATGAAACTGCTCAAATACTTTCTCAACTATACAGCAGGATTAAACTAACCTTGACGAGGCCTATAATGTAATCAGGGACAAAGAGGAGAGAAGTAGAGAGGAGAATGCTGCTAAACTGCTACTGTCAGGTAAGAAGCTGACAGGAGCTTTCACCAGCAGCCTGAGGTTAGTATGCATGGTCTGCAGAGGATCCATAATTGGTTTCTAAGAAAGCTGACAATATGCATTCCATCTTCAGTTTTAACAGCAGTTTAAAGGTGTTTTTTTTTTAATTGGTACTGATATGTTATAAGTTTAATTGCACAATTTGATATGGTTCTATATCAAGGCTAAATAATAATTTCAATTCATTACATTATTAAGAGAAAACAGCTTCAGTGTAGCTCTTGAAAATAAGCATGTTTTACATTCATATTAATTTCAGATCCTTTTTCTACTTCATACTAAAAGAAAAATTTACAAAGTATGAAAGGTAGATAAACACAATACAGGTGAAGATTTATGAAACTGAAAAGAAATTTGTAGTCTGTCCACAATAAAAATACATAAATATATGTTGTTTTTATGTTGATATTTAAAATTGTACATTTACACATTTAAAAATGAACAAATAAAAGTCCCCATTTACTTTTCCTTTGAATATCTGGGCTAAACTACATTTCGTTGAAGTTGACTCCCTCTACTGGCTTAAAATGATATTTTCTCTGAAGAAAAACAAGATTTTTTTTTTGTCATCAAGATTTTGACACATAAAATATAATACTGCCAAATCTCTAATAGCATTATTGCACAACAAGATTTTCACAGCTAGAGGAAAGTTAATACAAAAGAAAAGATAACATGTCATCATGAGTTAGAACAGAATGAAAAATAAGGGGGAAAAAAGCTTCTGGGGTTTTTACCACAGACCATAGTAAAGGTAATGCTCAAAATAAAGCATTTTGATTAATTTTAGAGCTTATCCATGTGTTAGTAATCAGGTTTAAGGACAAGTAGCTTTTTTAAATGAATGGAAAATAAAACATACCAGAATGTGGTCAGAGATTTGTGAGATGGAAAATAATTCTGCTCTAGTTTGTTACTGGAGACTTAGAGAGGATTTTTAAAGCACACTTGTAAAAAAGTAATGCCAATAAACTGTTGACAAAGACTTAGGATTCCAAATGATCTGAACAAGTGGCACAGCGGGCTAACCAAAATTAATCCTTTGTCTATAGCTCCTTTTAACTCTTTTAATGAAAAAAATCTGACCAAAGCTGATGAGTGGTTAAGGCTTTATTTGACCTAGTTAGTGTAAATATCCATACAATTCATTGCATTAATATTAACCATTGGATTATTGGTAGCTGTTCCTAGGCCCTCTGGTAGCGAGGGGTACATTATATAACACAGAGTTAGTATGAGTGGGAAAGGACTGTATTATTTTCTTTTTTTATATAGCAATAAGAACCCATTTTATTTTTTCCAAATATAGATGCAGAAGTTTGCATGTTTTGCAAATATGCTTCAAAGCAATGATTGTATTATTTTCTACTGTTCCAGACAACACATATGCCTTAATGATTCCAGGAGGGATTATGAAATGAAGTAAAAGTAAGAAATGTCAGTGTGTAGCTAGGTACAGAAACCTAATGGCACATAAGCAGGACAGACTAAGTTTAACAGGATATTTAATAAAAGGAGCTTAGTTTATACTGAGCTGTTACTTTTTGAAACTTACTCTTTGCTTAGTCTCTGGCTAGCCATTTCATATACATCATCTGTAGTGTTTATAGTAATTGTAGAAAGTAAAAATATCACTCTCATTTTATAGATGAGAAAAACAGGCTCAGTGTGGTCAAATGATGTATGCAAAGATCGTAGATACCGCATGGCAGTGTGAGGATTTTGGACATGTTCCTTTTGACTTTTAGTAACTAAACTGCCATTCAAAACAGGAAGGGACCAAATCTGAATCATGTTGAAAATATCAGAATCCGGGATGCATTGGTAGAAAACAGGATTTTCTAGGATTAGAGTAGGAACAAGATTTAGTGGCTCAATATTAGCCTCAAATATAAGAAAGATTTTATGTGTAAAACATGAATAAATGTTCTAATTGCAACTAGGGGGATTTAGACTGCATTCAAAGATAAAGTGGCATCTTTTGTAATTTTCAGAGACTGTGAGCTTCATAGGAATAAAAATATTGGTCCTTGTTTATGGGCATGGACCCCAGGTGGTTAGAACACAGCCAATTATATGCTGTCATACTTTAAATATCTATTGGATTAAGAACTGAGCTGACAAAGGAATGAGAGGCAGTAAGTCTGTCATCAGTAATGGCCCCTCCTTGAGAATCCATCCTGCTTCCAGCAGAAACTGTTTATTTTGCCCCCCTCCCCTTTAAGCTTGGGATGCGCCATCCTTTTACTCCCCACCTCTAGTCTAATCGGAAAGCGGAACAGATGTTTAGCAAATGCCATTGAGTGAATGTGGAAATGAATCATCATGATTACTCAGCTTTCTGCATGACACATTGCATTTTAGCAAAGAAAAAATCTTGCCTTACAATATGCACATAACCCCATTAAAAATGTACAACAGAAGAGCTAATACCTGCAATCACTCTACAAGTAGAGTTGAATCCTAAGATCATATGTCTTGGTTTAGAAATATAAATATGGATAACGCAGAGCTCAGAAACAACATCACTATCTAAAGATAATGCTGGTATAATATACAGAATGCTAATTTTGAACAGGTAGAATGCAGTATGTTCTCTAAAAGTGAAAGAAAATCCAATAAGCCCAATACAAACACAACCCCTGTAGATACATAGTGGTTATTATGCAGATGCTTCAGCATAAAACTTTCTAGATTTTCTTTCAGATAAAATTTTAGTAAAGTTTTTTAAAATAATATAGTTCTAATGACCCCAAGATACACTACAACCAACTTTTCCGTTTACTAACATCATATATTAGAATGGAATATTTATCACAAAGAATAAATGAATAGTCATGAATTAATATCACCTAAATTCAACATGTTTTTTTCACATTTCCTTAGCTTTCACTTAATATCCTTTTTATCCTAGGATCCCATCCAAGGTTGTCTATTCGGTTGTCATGTCTCCTTATTAACTTCCTCATATCTATAAACAAGGTATGAAGAACTCAATGCACTTTCCCTGAAAATTTACTGCTGCCACAACTCTGACTTAATGACCTTATAGACAAAGAAGAAATTCGACCCACTCCCCATGTCATGCACTTTGCAAGGCCTTTATGATTAAGGAGAATTTTAACATAAATAATGCAAGATCAATAATGTAGTGTACCAAATTGCATTTAAAATATTCATGCAATTCTTAAAAAATGAAACCACAAATTGCAATTCATACCAAGAATTCTGAAAGGAAAAGGACACAATATATGAATGAGTCTGAATCTCTGTCTCTGAAGTAAATGGCTAGAATTTTCTACAGGATCTCCTTTTCTGGATAACTTCTACATAGTTTATGCGAGTAGTACAAAACACAAAACATGGTGTCTGTGGAAACAATAGATAATACAGTATGCAAGGCTCAGATATGGTAGGTCTGTCTTCAAGCAATCTGTTGTGATTTCATAGAGGGTATCTTTTCCTTCATTCTTCAGATATGGTGGTATAATTTACTAAAGCAGTAAAACTGCTTCTGGTATTGATTTACAGCTCAGATGGCTAATGTGATTTAGTTTGCTTATCCAGATTCCTGCTTTAAGAAAAAGTATTTTCAAAATGTTTGGTTGAAAACATAATTAATTGCAAAATAATGAAACCACAGGATTTTAATAAATGCTATTCCTAAAAGCATCTTAAGATGAAAAGTCAAATTTCCTATAAATGAATTCAAAATTGATGTTTCTCAGTTGTCATTAGCAAATGCATGTCTTGGAATATAATTCTGTACGTATTTATACAACTAATTTAGAGGTGTCTCAGAATTTATGAGCATAATTAAACCATCAAGAAAGTTTTTGGGCATAGTAAATTTTATCTCACCATAGATCAACCAAAGGTTTTGACATTAAGAAAATTAAATTTTGACTAAGCCTTGACATATATCAATAAAACAAAATCCACTGTGCTCTTAGATATTAAAAGGTCTAAAGGAGGTACAACACATATCTACATTCAACTTTGAGGTTTTTCTTAGTAGAATAATAGAGTGCACACTGATCCAAATATTGGAAAACTTATAAACTAAAAGACTGTAAATCCAAGGGCATGAATGTACCAATAATGGGTATGCCAAAACCCACCTGCCAATGCCGTACTGTACTTTTGAACTCCAAACTGCCTTATATGATTCTGCCTTGATGAATTATACATAAGAAACTCTGGCTAATAATTCTAGTCTGAGTTTGAGAAAGCCCAAACAGTTATTTGCCAAGCTTACCAAACACTCAGAGTTATCGATCCTAAATGGTAAGTCGAGTCTAGAGCATTTACTTGGAAGGACAGAATCTCAAATGGTTTAGGACCCATATAATTTTTTTCAAGTAAATATTCACATACAACTAACATCAGTGAAAAGACAATCCAAGAATTTCATTCACTTTTTTTTCTTAATATGGATACTTCAAAGCTGAACATTTCATACAATCATATATATCTCTGGCTTACTATGCATTGCAAAGTATTGTTTCTATGTAGCTTGATTTCTGACCAGAATTTCTGTTTCCATGTTTTAACTTTAAACTTTGCACTACATGAGTAGGAAAATACTTTGTATTAATAAAATCATTATACCAAATTATAATGTTTTTGTTAAAAAAAAGTGGGTCTAATTTATGGATAAATCCTACTAAAATCCCATAAAAAATGATATTCTTAAGATCCCATAAGAATTGATCAGATGGCCAGGTATCAGTGGCTCATGCCAGTAATCCTATCTACTTGGAGACTGAGATCTAAGGATTGGGATCTAAGGATCCCTAAAAGAAAAAGGTTAGAGATAGGAAAAGGTCCAATAATTTAGTGAAATTCATTCTTTGTTCATTGAGCCAGCATAGTTCAATCCCTCAGATTTGCTTTCACAAGATATGTATGTTATTATTTTAAAATTTTCTACCATTTTCTTCTGTTGTAACTTATGTGTGTGTGTGTGTGTGTGTGTGTGTGTGTGTGTGTGTGTGTGTCTGTGTGTGTGTGTGTGTGTGTGTGTGCGTGTGTGTGCCAGTACTGGGGCTTAAACTCAGGGCCTACATGCTGCCTGTCAGCTTTTTGGTGCTGTATTCCTTGAGTCATAGCTCCACTTTTGACTTTTTTGTGGTTAGTTGTGAATAAAGACTCCTGGACTTTTCTTCTCAGACTGGCTTCTTAACTATGATCCTTAGATCTCAGGCTCCTGAGTAATTAGGATTACAGTTGTGAGCTATTGGTGCATGGCTTCATTATTAACTTTTAAGAAGTCTACTAGTTGAGATTTTAAGTCAGTTTCAAAGATTATTTTTGATTTACTTTTTAAGTCTATTTATCACTTTAATTTGGTCTGATTTAAACATAACAAAGGCTTTCTTTTGTTCCTCTCTCTTTCTTTCCTCCTTTCTTTCCTTTCTTTTCTCCCTCCCTCCCTCTCTCCCTCCCTCCCTCCCTCCCTCCCTTCCTCCTTCCTTCCTTCCTTCCTTCCTTCCTTCCTTCCTTCCTTCCTTTCCTTCCTTCCTCCCTCCCTTCCACCCTCCCTCCCTTCCTCCCTCTTCCTAAAATAAGGATCCAGGTAGGTGCTAGCCTAAGCAGAAAAGTCAATGAGACTCTTATCTCCAAATAACAACTTTAGGATTTTCTATAAAGGATGAAAAGAATTTGAAGTGGGCATTTTCTATTCACACTATATTTTATTAGAGTGATAATTTAACTCTTAAATAATATGATATTGGAGAGATTAGGAAATAAATGAAATATATATGGCAAGGAAGATCAGTGCAAAGATAAATTGGCTTAGTCATCACTTTGATTGCCAGATGCAGACTCTAAATCTTTCACTTTCTATTCAGCTACTATAAAAGTTTGTCAGAACCTATCTAAAGAAAATACATCAAGTATTCTCAATTTGTCTGTAATTGTCAAGGATATTGCTTCTTCAAAGGAGATCAGCATAAAATGTTTACTACTCTTACATTTTTTGGGCAAGCAATAGGTAGTTATTAAATAATTACTGCATTTTTCCATACATACTTTACAATGAACATTACCTCCTTCAGTATACCAGAATACTGCATGCTCTTGAGTCTTTTTTGCTAAACATTTTTTATTATGATGTCTTTCAATTTATTATTTTCAATCCTAGCTTATGTGAATATACTTCATTTGTGTTTTTCCTTAGCCAAACTAAACTGTTTTAAAAGAGTTTTCAAACAGGAGAGAAGACATTCTGATGTTCTGAATATTGGTTTTCTCACCTGACCATTTACTAGAGTATCCTAAGGACAGGGCTCCTGGAAGAAGCCCAGAGAATCTGCATGATCACACTAGCCTAGGGGGTATGGTAATGTAGTGGTGTTGAAGGTACTCAATATCCTGATATCTTTTAATGCTCTTTCAAGAGGTTTTCTGAGTTTTTTTTTCTTTGTCAAAGTGTCATCTTGGGTTAAGAATATGGCATTCAGATTTCAGGCAGGCAGGCAGAACTAACACCTGGATGGTTCATAAGTCTCTCTTGCTCTTTGAGTCTATTGGAATGGAAGTGTGAGAGGAAAGAGAGATGCTCTGAGTGAGCAGCAGGGAAGGGAAAAAGGAGCTCTTAACGTCACCTCTGGAAACACTTTTACCTTTTTAACATCAGTTATGTTAGATTGAAAGTGGCTACTGTTACCCTAGAAAGAAAAGTTTGTGTGTGTGTGTGTGTGTGTGTGTGTGTGTGTGTGTGTGTGTTTCAACTTCCAAAACCCTACTCATGAGTGACATTTAGAAACATCAGTTGTGTTAGATTGAAAGTGGCTACTGTTACCCTAGAAAGAAGTTTAGAAAACTATGGAAAATAAATATTCATAACAATTATATTTTCAAATGTCTTTATTCCTAGATGACTCATAGAAGAAAAATATTTTTTCTTAAATTTTGTAGACAGAGGGCAGTATGTACAAGCCAACAGTGTAAGAAAAAGTCTATGTGCCAATTCTACAGAAAACGTTTTCTTTAACATGCTTTTGTGTACTCACTATGTTGAAAAATGTACGCAATATGTTGAAAATGAACTATACAACTTGTGGATAGTGATGAGAAGGAAAAACTAGGAGAGAGTGAGGGTAGGGGTGATATTTTCCCCAAAGAAATGAATCTTTACCTGACTAATGTAACCATAAACCACCCCCCCATACATTATCTTTACACACACACAAAATTTAAAGGTATCTTTGTGGAATCATTTCATCATTTATAGTGGCCTACAATTTTTGCTCCCTGTTAACAATAATCACTACATGATTCAGAGAGGAGTTTATTTCTTTGGTTCAGAAAAATGTATGCATCTGATGTCACCATGGCTTTGGAAAGTGTGCACACACAGATGTGGTGACAATCAAGTGCCAGAAAGCTCTGTAATTAAAAATGATAACTGATCTTGTCATGCTCTGTCATTATGCAAATTCAAGAAACATATTGCCAAAGTGATTTATATTAGTGCCGTTGAAAGAGAATTTAAAATGTAATCTTCAGCATAAAATTTTAAAATTGACTCTCTATGGTTGTCCATGCTTTAAAATGGTGATGCATATTGAATTTTATTGGTCTTTTCTTTAATTATAAATGATTGCATTTAAATCCAATGTACGCAAGTGACAAAATTAAATTAGTGGAGTTTGAAAGACATTGATTTTAAATTTTCTTGGGTATTCTACAAGAAGTCTCTTTCTCATATTTGTGCTTTGGTTAATGTAGCTACTTGTCTAGAGGATAATAAATCAGTGGTTCTCTGTGCAGGAGATCGTAGGTAAACAGTACAGCCTGTTTCCTAGGACAATGTGTTCTTAGACATAAAAACACTGACCAAATCAGCGCTACACAGGGTCATCACAACAGTTTCCATGGAGATCTTTCTCTGGCACTATACTTTGGTGATTGGCCTTCAATGTCCTTTAAATTCCCTGTTTTCTGGCTGCAGACAATTCCCACCACTCTTCACACAATGGTTGTTGGTCAGCCCTCACAAGTTATACTCACACCCTTAATTAAAGTTCAAGGATTTCTCTCACGTTTAATGTACTGATGATTCTAAATCATCATGACTTACTAAGGATTGGGATATAAAACAAAGAAGCTCTTCAAAAGACAATGGCTAAATGTTCTTTTATTCAGTGTAAGAGCCCACTCTCACTCTACTATTTTAAGGTAGACAATGAAAAAATGCCAACCTGGTCAACAAGCAAGGTTCTTTCTAACATTCAGAAAAAGAATTAGTAATTCGAACTAAAGTTAAAATTCTTTTTCTAAAAGAAGTATTCCAAACTGTAATGTGTACAGATTATTTATATACAAAATTTTGCTCTTTCTTCATAGAAAACCCTTATATTTATGCATCTGCACGTTAGGCAGACACTATTAATAGAGACAACAGATAACTATTGCCCAATCAGGAATTTTTCAGAATGAAAGGAGGTGCAACTGTTACAGATTATTGTGAAACTATCTATTGGGATTGTCTTGGATCAGATTATAATTTCCATACAGAAAAATAAAAGAAAACAATGTGAGAGTGAGAGATAATAGGCAGTTACAGAAAGGATTGATACACACAAGAAGGCTTAATACATACAAAGGTTGGGCATTATTCAGAAAGCAACAACAACAATGATATTCTCCATGAAGGAAGAATTTTACTCAATGGCAACAGGAACCTTTTGGCAATGGTTTCTACTAGAAAGATGTGAGTTTTTCCTTCCTTCTCGAGGGATGGATGTTGAGCAATAAAAGATGCTGTATGAACTGGAAGTAATGGTTTTAAGAACCAACTGGCATTTTCAATGAGTTTATGATTTTATCAGTAAGAACTTATTACAAATATTGATAGTAATATATTTTAATCCAAGAAAACATGACAAACTCAAGGGAGAATTCAGAATGTTTCATAATCCAGCCATTTCTAATTCACCATTTAATTTACCGTAGGCACTACTGAACAAATGAAACAGCATTGAATTTGTGTAACCAAGTTTTACACAAGTTAAACTACACTGAACACTTTGTCTTGAGGTCTCAGTTTCTGAAGATGTCTTTTTGCATCAATGTAAAAACTAATGCTTTGAAAATGTCTAGGGTCAGCAGTGTAAGAATTAAAAAATTGGAAGGCTCAGATTTATATATAATCAATAGATTAACAAAGGGTAAACAGTGGAAGGAACCTTGGAATTCATTCATATTCAGTTAATTTATTTCCTCTAAGGACATAGACCTATGGGTGTAAAGTGTCTTACCCAACACTACTCAATAAATTAGGGGTAGAGTTTAAATCATTTCATAGGTAGGACAAGTACAAAAACCTCAAAATTCATTTATTTATTCTCACACAGTAAAACAGCAAATCTTAACAAATCTTAACATTGATTTTCAGTCTTTGTAAACGGGTTATCTAATTGTGTGTGTATGTATATGTAGTTTCAAACTATTCTTTATCCCTCTAGTTCTGAAAAAAAGAAATTCAAAATAAAGATAATGCAGAAGTAATATTTTCTGCTTTCTTTACTAATGATGTTATAAAGTGATATAGGAACAAAATATCCCATTTTACAAGTAAGATGAGAAATTATGTGATCAAGATCAAACAGCTACCACGAGAAGAATTCCAGTCATATTTAAAAACAAGCATAATGGTATTGCTATCAGACTTTCCTATCCTCTATAAATTTGTTTCCAAAATTATTTCTGATATTCCATGATATCAAAGCACTTCCACAGACCTCCATCAATGTATGTTTGTCCTCACACCAAATGAAAAAATATAATGAGCTGAATTTCTACACATGGAAACCTTCCAAATAAATTTCTCGTTTTCCTTTGGCTTAAGAGTAAAAGAAGGATTTTCTCAAACACATACTTGGCTACAGCCTGGACTGTTCTCAGGCACTATTAAGTAATACACATTTGCAAGCTGTCTTTACGTAAAACAATGTCAGAGACTTCATATCAAGAAAAGTAGGAGACACCAACATGTAAATCATCCAAGTTAGCTTTAATAAAAGGAATTCAAGTACAGGTACCAATATTGATGGTCATCTTGAAATAGATATCTGATGAATAAAACACAATGAAATGTCCATTTATTTTGTTAGGTAGGTATGTATTATAAATTAAGTTATAAAGAGGTAAAGGGAACAATAGGCTAAAGAAACAAAAACAAAATAAAACACATAAACAGTGCTTTGTGGAAACAGTAGGAATAGGAGAGCATTGTACCCCATGCGAACACCACTTTGACATTCCTCTATTCCAAAATACTGGTTTAGGGGTTGAATCTGTCCACAATTATACTGAGGAGACTCTTGGGAATTCACACTTGAGGAATGTGAGAAGATAGCTTGTATGTAGCTCTTGCTAAGTTGGAAGGAGTTTCTGGAAAGCCAACTCTGGCTCTCCACAGTGAGAAACTCCTCACATATCCGAAAAGGGTGCTGGCAGGCATGATTTTGACACACTTTTCTTCTTTTTTTAGCAAACTGCCTCTATGATACTTTCAGAGAAGAGGAACAGATGCAGCTTCTTTGATTCCTATAGCAGCATATCACTAATGTGATCATTTCTGGTCGAAGCTAGGGAAAAAGGGCTTAGAGGTAATAGGATGCTGCCTGGCCAATGCACTTATGAGCCAGCATGCCATCCCCTAACTCTGTTTTCCTCTCCTCATTGTGTTTATCAGGAAGCCACATGTGGAGAGGATAGGACTATAGGCAGAAGCAGGCTGGGTCACTGTGCTACCACCTGGAGTACAGCACTTCTGGATTCTCACACAGCTTGTGCTAGTACTGAAAAAAACAAGGAATAGAGTTCATTTTATGCCCTAATTTGTTCTAGTGTGTACAGCAGTCATTTCCATCTTACAGATAAGGAAACTACTGAAAAAAGCAATATATTTATATAGTCTACTGAGTGGTGATTTAACCTATTTTCCAGTGCTCTGACTTGAAGTTATTCTAATGATAGTCATGTACCTGCAATAATTTGATCTTTATTATTTGAAACAAAATTGCTAGACCTGCTGCCTTAGAAAAACTGTAACACAGTTAAAAAAAAACCAAAACTCATGGTTCAGGCATTAGCTATTATATTAAATTATTTTTCTCTCATAGAAAATGTCGAGTGTTTTTGTCTAGCCCTATCCAACTGTAATGGAACCAGAAAGTGTGGAGGAGTAGAGGGGTATGGTGTGAGCAGCAAATGTCTGTCTCTACCAAAGTTCTTAGAAACTGGCCAACCATAATGACTTGTATTTGTGTCTAGTCATCTACTATGTAGTAGTATAAAACTGCAGTAGCCAACAAATCATCTTGATTAGTGCTTCTAGCTCCAAACTGTGATCTGAAGGCATGAACAATAACCTATTTAAAAGCTTAAGCACATATTAATAATTTACCTGACCTCTAACAATGAGTGGAGCAGCCTGTCATGGTGCTGTCGTATTTTATGCCCACAGAGAACCCAAAGTATATTGCAGTCACATATAGCAACTGCACTCTGTTGAGCAGGGTATTTTTAGCACCATTCTCAAAGCATCACTGAGCTGGAAAAGTCTGAAGCAGTAAAGTTAACCACTGTCTTCATTTTATCCATTAAGTAAGATCAGCTAGGCCCTAAAACTGTGATATCAGTCATCAGAAGCAAAAGTGTATTTCCTCTAGTGACCCAATTTGCACTTTGGAATATTAGCTGCTGGTCCTGGAATTTGGAGCTAGTTAAATATCTACAGTATAGAATTCAGTTAACTAACCAAACCATTCATATCGTAACAACATAATATGCAAATCTCTCTTTATAAAGATAAAAAAGTCTCCAATTTGAAGTTCAAACATGTATTTCTGTAATTTAAAGTCAGAATTAGATGATTCTGTCATGTTTCAAAAGACTGCACATTGGTGTGTGATGGAAATCAAGAGAAACATAACCACACCTAATGGTATGGAAGTAGGACGCACTGCTTCAAATCTTTCTGTTTCTTGCAATCAGATTATAGATCTACACTCTGTGTAGCATTTGACTTTACAATGCCTCCCAGTGACTCTGGCATGAGTGACAGACAGACGGTAGTGAGGTGAGGCTGTAAGTGGCATCACATATTTGTGCTCAGTCCTCTTGCTCTTTTGCCATCTGCTAGGGAGGAAACATGAACTGGGCAGCTGCCCTTGAGGAATGAGAGACATGTGTAGCAGAGATGAAGCCAAGCAGCATCTGAAACAAAGCTGTCCCATTCGTGCCACAGATGGAGAATAAATGGCAAGGAGGAGTGGTAAGTACAGTGGTGAGACCTTAGGGTCATCTATTACGTTGCGCTAATGGAGCAAGCCTAACTGATTAAAAGGAGGTAGCACAGAAACAGAATTCTTTTATTGATTTCCCAAACCACTACACATTCCCCATTCTTAAAACTTATAGTCTCCACCGGGCACCAGTGGCTCATGCCTGTAATCCTAGCTACTCAGGAGGCTGAGATCTGAGGATCACGGTTCAAAGCCAGCCCAGGCAGGAAAGTCCATGAGACTCTTATCTCCAATGAAACCACTAGAAAATTGGAAGTAGCACTGTGGCTCAAGCGGTAGAGTGCTTGCCTTGAGCTGAAGAGCTGAGGGACAGCGTCCAGGCCCAGAGTTCAAGCCCCAGGATGGACCAAAAAAAAAAAAAAAAGAAAAGAAAAGAAAATATAGTCTCCATTTTAAAAAGGTAAAGAAGAAACAAAAATACCATCGAAATTAAGGATGGTAGATAGATGACCATCTATAGAAAAGGTAAAATAAATTGGAAGAAATGCATTTGGCAATATGCATACAAATTCCAAGGAGCTGCTGATATTTTCAGAGAAGGCTGTAAAAATTCTATATAAAGAGAAAGGCTTCGCTTGCCTAACAATATAGGAAAGAAAGAGTCTCATTTTTTTTAATAGGGCCATCCTTCATGACATTAAAAACTGAACCTAAGACAAGTTTTTTAATTCAGAAAGGTTAATTAATAATTACAGGTGTTGATATGACTTTATGAGAGATCAGACATTGAAAAAGAAAAACATTGCAACAAGCATATGCAAAGAAAAAGATCTACCTCAAGGGCTGACACATTATAAAAATGCAATGGAGAAAAAGAATTTGGATTTTAACATAGTCCATATTCTACTATGTATAACAACTTCTTTATTATGGTTTTGTCTTTTAGGCTTAGCTTTCGTCATGAGTAGTAACATTTAATATAAATTAATAGTGGCTTAAAAAGAATGGGGTTTTTGGAGAAATCTTTGTAAAAGTGTCTGGAGGGCTGGAATGGCCAACACAATGTCACAGGACCTTCATTGCTCTGCAGCTCTTAGCACATAGTTCCTTCAACTTTCCTAAGCTCTGAAGTATGTTACTGGTATGGAGCTATCACATCCATAATAACAAAACAGAATAGAGAAAAAGATAAAAAAAAAATCAGGCTCTTTGTAGGAGCACCTTCCAGGCATTCTTTTGATATGTTTTATCTGTCAGAACTTGGATTCACAGATAGTTTTACAGTAATGTGTGCAGGTAGAAAAAGCAAAACCAGAAAGTTGGGGGATATTTTATAAAAGAAAAAGAAGAAGAAGAGTGAGTAGGATACCAGTAGCTTCACCCACAATTCTTATTGTGTGCAGACTCCCACATACACACAAAAACCATGCCTCATCCAAATCATGATAGCAAATCCAGGCAAATCTTTATAGAGATAAAATACTTCATCTTGAGATTGAAATAAAACATTAACAGCATTAACTCACAGAATCCCAGAATACATAAAAAACTAAGGTAACATCTGTGAATCCTGCCCTGCTGCCTTCTTCCTTTTTTCTTTCCTGTTTTAATGTTGATTTAAATCCAAATTCCTGAATTGCTAACATTCTCCAAAACTTTTTATCACTCAAAAATACAAGTTTTTGTGGGTTAACTGGGTTAAAAGACCTCTGTTTAGACAAAACAACCAAATCTGATTGGCAACATTAATGGTATAAATTTAAGGAAAGAAAGAACATGTCATCTTTGTCTTCTGATATTTAACTTCAGGTATGTAAAGAAAAAGTGTGCTAGTATTCATATTTTCTTACATGTTTAATATTTTTGAATCAACATAATTGTGTAGTTTTTCTATAAAAGTATATGTCTTCTCTATATTAAAACCATGCAGATAATCAGTGAGCAAACAGTGAATATTGTGTATGCCTAGCACCATATTATGCACCTAATCTTTTATATCGTAACTCTTTTTTAATAAATAAACCAATGAAGTAGGACAAAGTATTTTCCGATTTTCAGAAGAGAAACTTGAAAGAGACAAGTAGTTTTCTTGTGGCCACAGGATGCTCTAACAATGGAGAAAGAAACCAAGAAGCAAACAAGTGTCTTGGATTATAAGACTGAAGACTGGCCACTGATTTATTACAGAATATACCTTAAGGGAATCTACATATTTTAGACTTATCTAGGTACAGATCTTCCCTTATTTTTATATTTCCTGTTGGCTGATTGTCATCTTCTATTTAAATAAATAGTCACAAAACTGGCTCTAATTAATCACATAACCAATATTTGGCACATTGGTCCATATATAATAGCCACTGGATAGTTGTGAAATGACTGAAAAAACTGAAATTTGTAATACTTATTAGTAGTTCTATACTGAATCAACATCCAAATACTAATGATTATTTTATTTTATTTTATTTTATTTTATTTTTTGTGAACATACTGTACAGAGGGGTTACAATTACATGGGCAGGATAATGCGTATATTTCGTATCAAGCATTGCAGCCTCCTCCTTTGTTTACCCTTCACATCCCTTCCCAGCCTCCCCCCTGATTTTTATTTTATAATCACATATATAGTTATTTTCCAATAACAGACACATATATAATTGCAGAACTCTGAGTTTCTATCATAAAATATTATCTTGCTGGGCACTGGCAACTGAGATCTAAAGATAATGGTTCAAAGCCAGTCTAGGCAGTTTGTGAGACTCAACTCTACCAAAAAAAATGGAGGTGTGGCTCAAGTGGTGCAATGCTAGCCTTGAGCACAAAAGCTCAGGGACAGCACCCAAGCCCTGAATTCAAGCCCAGAATCAGCATGCGTGTGTGTGCTCACGCGCATGTGTACATGTGCGTGCGTGCTTACACACACACACACACAACACACACACACACCAGCTATCATTAGTGGCTAATAGTGATTTTTAATATACTGAAAATTAGGGCTGGGAAGGTGGCTCAGTGGTAGAGTGCTTGCCTTGTGTGCATGAGGCCCTGGGTTAGATTTCTCAGCACAACATAAGCAGAAAAAGCCGGAAGTGGTGCTGTGGCTCAAGTGGTAGAGCACTAGCCTTGAGCTGAAGAGCTGAGGGACAGTGCCCAGGCCCAGAGTTCAGGCCCAACAACCGACCAAAAAAAAACCCTGAAAATTATTTCTTAGCTATAAGTGAAAATACTCAAATTGTGTGTCTGCATGTACCGAAACATTCCAGGACCAGAAATATTTATTAGAAAATGCCTTATTCATTGTTTAAAATTAAACCTGCACTTTCTGTTACTAATTTAAAGATCAATAGCAATCTCTTGAGTTTACACTATTTAAGATTATGTCTCTGAAAGAACTCCAATTTTAAAAAAGTGAATCACATATTTTTCTCAAGGTAGGTTACTCAAAGAAGACAAATGATATTAAACTAAATTATGCTTCTTAACCCTCAGCCTAACTGGACATTAGTACAAGGATGGGATTCTGGGATTCACCCACAAAGCAGACGTTTAGTTCATAATTAGTTTTTCTGGTACCAGTTTTACAAAGAAAGGTACCAGAACACAGCACTAAGCTGATATTCAGGGAAAATGACCACTCCAAATTTTCATATGTACATTATAAAACCTCCCCCTCCCTCATTCCCGCTCTTCTTTCTTCTCTTCTTCCCTCCTTCCCTCCCTTGCCTTCCCTTTCCCGCACCTTCTACCTCTTCCTGAACCTCTCCAGTTCCTTTTCTTCTCACTGCCTTTGGTCACCCTGCCTCTCACTGAATAGTTAATGGCATTATATTAATATATAATGTTCTGTGAAGAAAAGATACTAAACAAGTGTGGAAAGCATAGCTATTAACATTAAAATTAAAGTCATTTTTATCCCTGTTAAGTGACAACAGGAAGCTAGGAACCTTCAGTTCTAGCTTTGAAGTCATAAAGAGCCCAGGGTGTCTCCTAGACTATTATTCTTGGGCAGATCTCATCTGACATTTTCTCTTCTGGTAAGTAGATCTTATTATTTTAGGGAGAACCACTGGATTTCTGAAGAAGTAAAGCACAAGTTTCACCGATTTAAACAATATAGAATGAAATAGAGAATAAAAAGACATCTTTGTTACTATTGCTTTTAAAAGGATCGAAAAGAAAAGTGCTTTGGGGCCATCCTTAAGCTGGTTATTATAATACACCAGAACTCAAAAGAGTAATTGAATTATTCATGTCATAAAATGATTTTTTGGCATTTTACAAGTATCTTTAACTTAGTTTAAAGAATGTGGGAGTGAAAATGACTATAAGAACATTGGGAGTGTTTAGGATAGGGGCCTCCATTGATAATATGTCCTGTAACACCTGTTTGTGGCTTTTTGCTCAATATCTGCCTTATTGAATCACTGGACTTATAAATTTTAAAAAGTGGGAAAATGATTACTTGTTACCCGGAAATTCAAGTGCATGAACAACCCTTAAGAGAGCACTACTTGGTGTCAAATACCATGATAGAAAAGACAAGATCTAGGTTATAATCAAGAGATTAAAAATGAAGTTGTAGGGCTTATATAATAATGATATTATAGCATTGTTCTGTACATTAAAAACTGGCTAAAATATCAAGTTTTATGGTATGCATATCTTACCATAATTTTTAAAAATATCTTCAAAAATATTCTTCATGCGGTATAGATCAAACAAAATCGTGAGACAAAGGACAAATGGTGAACCAATGCAATAGAATACTCACAAGACACTATGTTGGAAATGAACTATACAACTTGGTGGGGGGTGGGCATTGGGGAAGGGAGAGTGGGAAAAAATGAGGGAGGGGGTAACAATGTTAAACAAGAAATGTACTCATTACCTTATGTATGTAACTATAACTAACCCCTCTCTACATCACCTTGACAATAAAATTAAATTAACAAAGAGAATGTTGGGGCTGGGAAGGTGGCTCAGTGGTAGAGCGCTTGCCTTGCATGCCTGAGGCCCTGGGTTCGATTCCTCAGCACCACATAAGCAAAAAGAAAAAAGCCAGAAGTGGCACTGTGGCTCAAGTGGTAGGGAGTTAGCCTTAAGCTGAAGAGTTGAGGGACAGCGCCCAGGCCCAGAGTTCAGGCCCCACGACCGGACCCCCCCCCTCCAAAAAAAAGAATGTTCTGGCTAAGAACAAAGACAGTATAGTTTTATAAGTACAGGAAATGCGTTGGGGCCTTCTATCTTTACAGACATATCTGTTTCAGATTTTAGGTTATAAGAAACTTGCTTTAGTTCAAAAAGTTGAGAAGTATAATGTTGATTAGAAACATTCTTTCTAGCCATTATCCAAAGCAGAATATGCAATATCTCAGTATCAAATAGTTTAAAATACTAAAGCCATAAAAAATGAGAGTAAAAAATAGAACATTTGATTATTCTGAAGTTACTAAAATTGTACTAAGCCTTAATTTTGCTAGCAAGAAAACACTACAACTTCTGACTGCTTATATGAGGAACAGTAAGTACAATAGTACAATCATCCCTTGATGTCTATCAGGGAGTGGCTCCAGGATCCCCCTACAGACAGAAAATCTCTGGACATTCAAGTCCCTTCTACTAAAGAAAGCATTTGCCTACAACCTATGCAAATCCTCTATATACTTTAATTCATCCCTAGCTTACTTATAATACCTAATACAACGTAAAAGCCATGTAAATGGTATTACACTACTTTGCTTAAGAGAAAATAACAAGGAAAAACATCTCTGTACATATTCATTACAGATAAACTTGTTCACTTTCCCCAAATATTTTTATTATGTGGCCGGCTGATTCCACAGATGTGAGGCCCATAGATATGGAAATGTAACAGTACTTGTCATGGGGAAATATAAAGCGGAAAAAGTATAGATCTGTACTTTATAGTTGAGCAAGGACTGCTAATTGCTCAAGCAACATCCCTTTTCTCCTTCTATAATTAGCATGCTGATGTGTGAAAAAGCAGAATGAGATTTCTCAAGGGAAGAGCCTTTAAACCAGTATCTGACTTAGCAGGACCGGACTCCTTTCCTTCTTCCTCCTTGGGACTTCGATGAGACAGTTTCAGTTCTACTCTGGCAGCTCTGCTGGGGCCCTAGGTAACAACCACATGTTAAAGATGCCCAACAGGAAAAGCAGGAGGTTCCTGGGCCCCCCTGGACTTGGTAACATCACCACACTGGAGAAGCACTAACTCTAAAATTCTCATTACAGGAACAATGAGAAGTCTTTATACTAATAGCTGTATACAACTTTGAATCTATCTTTCAGGTAAAGAAGGAGTAAAATGGGGATGGTATCCCACTGAAATATGAAAGACTCCTTTGAATTGTAACGCAAATGCCTTCCAGGTTAACCTCACTGCACAACACATGAAAGTTTTATTCCAAGGGAAATCAAAGGAGAAAGAGTCGTTCCGTCCATGACATTTCAGGTATAAGTCTGCTGAAAGCTAGGGCACCGTCACCACAGGGCATATTCTAAACACAGATGCCTACTGCTGTTTACCAGGAGAGAGGTGGTTTTCTACCTAAGCTGCAACATGGACAGGCACAAAGGAAATATGCAACCCACACAGCAAAAGCAGCAGGTACCAAAGTTGCTTGCTTTGTAAATCCTGAGTTGTGAGTGGTGTATTTGCTGGGCTCTCAGAGGTCTAGTATAATAAAATCCTTACTTTAATTACAGCAGCATACTTAAAGTGCTATCATTAAGGTTGTGTCAGCAATTACTTTTTTACAACCTTATTTTCCAGAGAATAATAAACATGTGTTTGGGACAGATACCTTGGGTTGCGAGTTTTCGGCTTCCCAACTACACGCCTTTCTTTGCTTCTGACAAATAGGGAGAGAGCCTGCACTGTGCTTCCCTGAAATCATGAAAGAGGAAATTCTAAATGAACAGACCTCCAAATTGCTTTGCCTTTGATTGTCTGAAATTCAGGTCTGGGAACCATCAGGGGCGATCACTGCTGACACATTTCAGGATGACAAATGTGGTTTCTACGGTAACAACAGCTCACAATGATTAGTGCTTAAAAATTAAAATCACCTCCCTGAACTGTACTTTAAAAGGGGGACCAGAGTCAAGCTGTAGACAATTCATTTTTCTCAGTACACAAAGCTATGATAAAATGATGTGTGAGGAATGAATGAAGAAAGCAACTTAAAGGAGGGGTAGATGCAGTCCAAAATGGGAAAAAGGCAACTGCAAAAACAAAATTTTTCATAGGTGGATAGGAACAACATTTAAGTTTTAGGGGTGATAGAAAGACCAAACTCAGAGGAAAACCAAGACCAGAGAATGAATTTTTAGGAAGAAAAATCACTAGAAAAAAAGAGGCTTAAAAAATAGTTACAAAAAAATGAATAGCATGTTAAAGGCTGCCATTATGTAAGCCTTCCTGCCTGCCTGTCTGGCTTCCCCTCTCCCTCCCTCCCTCCCTCTCTCCTTCCCTCCCTCCCTCCTTTCCTTCTTTCCTTCCTTCCTTCCTTCCTTCCTTCCTTCCTTCCTTCCTTCCTTCCTTCCTTCCTTCCTTCCTTCCTTCCTTCCCTTCCTTCCTTCCTTGGTACAGGTTCTAAGTCTTGAACATAGGGCATAGGTGCTTTCCCTTAGCTTTCTGCCTCAAGACTGGCACTCCACCACTTGAACCACAGCTCCACTTCCAGCTTTTTGATGGTTAATTGAAGATAAGAATCTCTCAGAATTTCCTGCCGAGTCTGGTTTCAATCTGCGATCCACAGATCTCAGCCTCTTAAGTTGCTAGACTTATAAGCTTGAGCCACTGGCACCCAGCTCAGGTTTCAATTTTGTAGAAATAAGTATACTTTGTATACTTATTAATAATTAAAATGCATTGACTATCAATATCAACTGTGGACAGGCCTTCTGACAACATTTTTACAGGAAAGAAATGAATACGAAAGACCATCCTAAGGAAATAGATTGTTTTATTATTCCCATTTCACAGGCGTGGAAATTGGGGTAAAGGAGCATTCACAGGTCCTCACTGCTGTGAGAACCTTAATTACTTACTAAAAGGAGCAAGACTGCCCTGAGCCTGAAAATCCACTAGATAGCAAGCTTCATTGTTTAACAGACCTCTTTTTTTTTGTCTTGGGAGAGAATAATAAGCAGATAAACAGGTTTGAAGATACTCAAACATGGAAATAAAAACAAATTTGCAAGGTGGAAATACAGGTAAGAAGGGTTGTCTGAGTGACAGCAAAAAATTTCAAAGGAGGAAGAATTCCAGAGCAAAGAAAAGTTCCAGGAGCCAAGTCACTAAAAAGGATGTGAAGTCCATAATAAACGCGCTTAGTACGCCCAGTAGCAGTGGGGACTGGGGAGCCTGGCAGATAACAAGCTCACAGGCCACACATAAAATCCCCACTCCCTCCACATTGCCTGCAGTCATTCTAGGACTCTTTCATGACAAAGGGGAAAATTTGATCCAACTTGGTAGGAAGATAAAAAGTTCAAGCGGCAGCAGCAGAGAAAGAAAAGGGATAGAGGTGACAAGAGAGCAGGGAACTTGAGAACAAAGGTGGCAGGAAGTGAGAGAGGAAGGTGTCAGGGGAAAGAAGCCATCAAGAAGCTGTCTGAGAAAATAGGCCAAATAAGGAGGGCAATCGATCATAGGTGGCGGGAGTTCCAGATACAAAAGCTGCCATTACTAAGACAAATCTTTCTGTACTCCCATCTCTTATTGCTTTCAGCACAAATCCATCCCTCAGGGACTATGCTCTTGCATTAGACAACAAGCTCTCCCACCCACTCCCTGCTTCCTAGTAAGCAAAGATGGCCCTTAGGATATCACACTGTTGAATAAGAAGAAGAATCTAGACAGGTACATGATGGATGCAGCATCCAGGAAAAGAAGTCAGGGATGGCAACTAGTATTTGAATGCTTATCTGATGTTAAAAAGTCCCTGCAAAAAAAAAAAAAAAAGATATATGGAAAGTCTAAACAGATCTGGGGAAGGGGCTTGCTAAATAGATGAATTGTCAGCAGAAAGATACATTTAGAATTTGACAATATCCATTATGGGATTTTCTGGAAGAGAAGGCTTCGAGAGTTGCTTTGCAAACCCTTTTTTCCCCTCATTTTCTTTTTCTGGGCTTGTGTTAAGAAACACTAACATCCTAAAATTCACTAGGCTATGCAGACTGACAACTATTCATCAGGGATTTTCAGGAACAGCTGCACAGCAGCACAGAAGACTAACATTTAAAGAGTTGGCTGAAATCATGTGTGAATCTGGGAAAGATAAATAAAACATAGGGCTAAGCAAGGGTCAGTTACCTTCCTTTTAGTATAAGAAGTTTGCTGTGCTACTAAACCACCTTGCATAAGGTGTTGCTTGCTTAGGCTGCAGCCATTGTGACTGATGGCCTTTTTTCTTTCTAGCTTCTGCAATTTGTCCTCTGTTTTACCTCTAGTGATTCCCACAGTGTCTTCTTGTCTGGCTCTTGCACAGATTCATCTCTTAAAATCACCTAATCACTCCTCTCTCCAGCTTTTCACCACAATCTATATCCTCTTCATTTCCCTTCAACCCAGTACTCCCGTGAGATTATTTAAGTGAACAAATATCATCGTACTTCTTTGCTCTGCCTTGCACCGATTTCAATATTTTCTTTACCCATTATTTCTGCAAATGTTTGATCTGGTGCTAGATGATGCTAAGTGCTTAATCTAATCATTTGGCAGGTGCCACAATCAGCATTCAGGATGTTGTAAGAAATTAGCAGAACAGTTTTATGCCCTCACGATGTTTAGATTCTAATTGAGAAGGTAGCTGTAGTAATGCACTAGACCAGGACAGAGTACTAAGAAAAAGCTTTAAAAATAATGGGAGCAGACCAAGTAAAAGAGGTTGAATAGAGTTTCACTTAAGATGAGGAACAGAGGAAGGGAAGAGACTAGGAGGAGAATTTTTCTCACAGAAACACAGGCATTTGAGGACTTGAGAGAAGTTTAGAGGAATAAAGAAGAAAAGCTAGGAAGCCAAGGAGGAGTCAGAATATGAGGGTTTGATAATTGATAATAATGATTGGTCTTAATGATAAGAACACTAGGACCATATTGGAGGATTTTAAGCAGAAAAGAAAGCATGGGTCTATTGTAGGTTTTGAGAAAGATACTTTCCATGATATGATAGGATTGATCAGAAGGAACAAGAAGAAACACAAAGAGGCTAGCTATAGTGAGAATTTAGGGCATGGATGATATGAGGATATACAGCAAAAAGGGTGAAAAAGTATGGAGAATGAAGATAACTAACAAATACTTTCGTGTTTCTCCTACTGCAATAGCACAAATGTGCAAATCCGTGGCCCAGATGGAAGTTTGCTTTCCTAGGTGCCTCTCCATACATTCTAAAACCCCTCCTTCTAATTCTCTTTTTTATAGTATTCACTGATCTCCCTTCATTTTGTTCAGGAAGTCTTTGGAAACTTTGATCAATGACCAAGAGACCCTTAGACATTTGCTAATAGAGTAAGATGAAATCAGCACATTTCCCAGTGACTACAAACACTAGATTTACAATTTAATTTGGGAGCATAATAAACTTTTAGTCTAAGAGGAGCATGTTATTGAATCACTAATGAAATACCTTGTCAAAATAATTCCTGCCAAGAAGAGAATTAAGGTCAAAAAGTTAATAATAATCATCATTTTAACATCTACTGAATATGCAAAGATGTGCCAAATATTCTTGTTTCCTTATATAAGCCAGAACTCTTAAGATATAGGATCTGTAATCTGTAGGATCTAGAATTCATCTCCATTTTATAGATGAGGAGACTGAGGCTTAGAATAGAAAAGTAATTCACACAAAAGCAGGAAGAGCCAGAATTCTGATGGATACTGCCTGTCAAGCAAATAAGTCTTTATCTCATAAGAAGAACATTTATCTGCTATGGAGAAATCTTTGGCTTCAATATCCAAGTATAAGGAATAGCATTACTGGGATTTTCTACTGTCTCTCAGTGATAGCCACAGTAAGCAAACTTAATATTGAGATCATTATAACTTGACTACTTCTTGTTCATCATTCTCCTTCATAAGAGAGAGAGATAGGAGCATTTTTGTAGTCATCTACTCAATCTTCCTTTCCCAATTTGTAAACCTTGCCCCCACTTTACTGGTAAATTGAGTGGATCTTCAAATACTATAATTCCAAGAAGCCAAGTGCTGTCTGGGCATGATCTAACATTGAGATATCGTGCATACCATATGTCATGCATATCAGATCCTTAATGATATTTGTCTGTGTGTTGAGAAAATCATGCAACTCTGTGTTTTGGGTGGACATCACAGTCACATCACTGAGTCTGTAATAGTAAAGACCCAGTCCAGGTCATGATTTCTCTTACTTGCTGTCCATTAGAATTTAACTGGGTCATTCCCAACCCTATCAATGGCTATAGAATGTGGGAGAAACGCACAACAGTGTCTATATTAGTGTGAGATTCCCCATTTCAACAAGGGATGCTAGGACTATAGTTACTCCAGCTTTTTGGTCCCTAGAAGTTGACCTGAGGCCAGCAAAATATCTAATTCTTGCCCAGGGTATCAAAGGTTTGAAAGGTGAGCTCTACTTGCAAGAATGCCTTGAACTCATTAAAGATTCTGGAAAATCATGTGAGTTTGTGGTGATCTGCCCATTAGAATATAGGATCGAACTATGGGGAGGTAGACGAAGATTCTAACTGCAAGAGCAGTTAATTTCTATTAACACCAATGCACCAAACACTGTGCTAAAAGCCTTAAATCTTGTTTAACCTTCACAACAATCCCATGAGAAGCTGTTAAGATTATCTAAAATTAGATTTGAGAAATATCAGGCTTGGGGAGATGAAAGCAACTTGCCCAAGATCACAGAGCTATGATTAGAAGGAACGAGGAGCCAGCCAAAACCATCTATCTCTTCCCTGGTTTCAAGGATCCAATTCTCTGAGAGTAGCTCGATGCATATTTAAGATAGACACATATATTTCAAATGTATGTAAATTTAAATCTTATGGCTAGAAATGGCCAATTTGACCAAGTCCTTTGAATCTAAGCAAAAGGGGTTAGTGTGTGAAAAATGATGAGATGATGCTCAGTAAAACTTGAGTAACTGTTTAAAGTCCTCTTTTTCAAAGAGGATGCAACATCTCCTATTCATAGGAACAAAGAGAATTATTCCAAATCAATGAATCCTCCTAGGTGGTTTTTCATAGTGTAGGTATCAATAATGAAAATTTGATAACCGTTTTTGCTTAAAAAGTAGTTAAGAAACCTTTGTTTTAAATGATTACCTCCAGGGCCTAGTCATAATAACAATTCAATAATTCAATTATGTTACATGTTTTCTTTATTCCTACCTACCTCCTATTTTAAAAACAAAATTTCCAAAGAGGTGCATGCATGGCTCAAGTGGAAGACAGCCTGCCTGCAAGCAGGAGGTTCTGAGTTCGAACACCCTTAGCAGGTAGTTGAATTTAATTAAAAATTAATGTAGGCCTGGGAATGTGGCTTAGTGGTACAATCCTTGCCTAGCATGCATGAAGCCCTGGGTTCAATTCATCAGTACCACACAAACAGAAAAAGCTGGAAGTGGCACTGTGGTTCAAGTGGTAGAGTGCTAACCTTGAGCAAAAGAAGCTTAGAGACAGTGTCCAGGTTCTGAGTTCAAGCCCAGGACTGGCAAAAAAAAAAAATTAATGAAAAAAACACAAAATTTCAAAACTGATAAGGCAACTAAAAACTTATCATAGAAAAAAATGTGAGGATAAAGTAAAATAGGTACAAATAAAGCTAACTTGACATAGAGCTAAGACTCAGTCTTAGCTAAGAAGAAAGAAGAAATGTAGTGTGAACTCCTGTGTAATTTAAATTGCTCTATAGTGCCATTAAAAATTTAAAATCCAGGTGGAATTTATTTTAATAATATTCAACTTAAACCCAATATGTATAAAATTTCCATTTTAATGTGCAATCAACTTAAAAATTTGTAAGTTAATGTATATGGCTTGAACTCAGGGCCTAGGCACAGTCCCTTAAGGCTAGTGTTTTTCCCTCAAGGCTAGTGTTCTACCACTTGAGCCAAAGTTCCACTTCCGGCTTTTTAGTGGTTATTGGAGATAAAAGCACCATGGATTTTCCTGTCAAGGCTGGCTTTATACTGCTATCCTCAAATAGCCTCTTGAGTAGTTGGGATTATAGGAATGAGCCACTAGCACCCAGCTTTGATGTTTTTTATTTTGGAACCTTGGCATCTTGCATATGTTTGCCCTTGTAACATATCTTAGCTTGAACTAGCCATATCCAACTACTCTAGAGCCATAGCATTAAAGAATACAGAGGTATACCATGAGACACCTGTGAATATTATTTAAATTTCTAGAATATCATGGCCTCCCATCTTCAGGAAATAGCTCATTCTAACCTCATCCTTTTCTTTGCCTGTTACATTTCCCTTTTGCTGTTTCCATCCTCTCTCCAGTTCTTGCCTTAGCCCATACTTGAGAAAACAATTTTCTGTCAACAGATCACAATACTGAAGTTTAAAATTATATACCATTGTACCTTTTTTTCTCTGCTTTATACAGTATCTGAGTTGTGTCTCTACTCTTGTATTATTTTACTGTCCTACCATTTGCCTTTGATTTATATGGGCTGCTATCTTTTCAGAGGTTTACTACTGAAAATTCAATAGCAAGTTTCCTCTATGAAAGGCCTGATCTCTCTGAAGTTAACTGTCTTGTTCTATTTGCATTTTTACTGGAAGCTTTCTCATCTTTAAGTGAAAAGAAGTTGAGATATTTCTTACACATGAACCACTAATAAAAATCTCTTCCGTTGGTGGTGGAGGTTGGGGCCCAAAGAGTAGGGGAAGGAGGAATGGAGGGAGAGAGAATCAAAATCAAGTACAAGTAAGAAACTGAGCCTGCACATAAATGTTTACTATGATCATAAAGGAGCCCTTTCAAGTTGCCAAAAGGGGTTACACTGCTAAGACATTCTATCAACACCTCTGGAAGAAGAATGCATTACTACAGAAAGGTAATTAGAAGTCAATAAAAAATAACCACAGTCTTTCCCATCCAGAAAGAAGGAAGGCTGATTGGAAATAAATTGATAAATGGAATTTTGACAAGAAGGATTTGTGCCAAAGGTCTGGTGTATCACACTATGTGCATTTATTTATTTATTTATTTATTTATTTATTTATTTATTTATTTATTTATTTATTTATTTTTGGGTCCGGTCATGGGGCCTGAACTCTGGGCCTGGGCTCTGTCCCTCAGCTCTTCAGCTCAAGGCTAGTGCTCTACCACTTGAGCCACAGTGCCACTTCCGGCTTTTTTTTTTCTGCTTATGTGATACTGAGGAATTGAACCCAGGGCCTCATGCATGCAAGGCAAGCGCTCTACCATTGAGCCACCTTCCCAGTCCACTATGTGCATTTAATCTGGAAAAATGCCAAGACTGTACTTATAAACATTGTAAAATTTCTTCAAGTGAGAGATCTAATAGGAAACAGAAAACAATAACATTTGAGGTAATGGCTGCTTTTTTCCAAGGTGATAATATGATTGTAAGCTGAGAGAAGAAAAGGTCAAATGAAAATACAACAGAGCAATTTAAAAAAGCATGTCAGTCAAATTACCTATCCTGTGAGAATTAAAAGTAGTAGTTAGTTCAGGACAGTTAATGATTAGCAAAAGTAAGAGGTAACACAGTCAATGTGAGAAATAAGTTAATATTGAAAAAGAGTAGCATATATATTTTGATCAACAGAATTGTTACTGTTTTGATGATAAACAACATATTAAACTTACCACAGAAGTAATAGCCTTTTGAGAGTGGATTTTGTGAATAAATAGGCCAATAATAGAAGTCTACTAAAAGCAAAAAGATAACCCTTAAAAAATCAGATAAATATGAATGACATTCTGAAACTGGAGACCAAGTCCTGCATTTGTTCATCTACTATCTACCCCATGGCTTAGAATAATATATAGTATATAGCAAGTAGTCATTAAATATTTGTTGGAAATATTTTGGGAGAATATCTATTGATTCAAGTTATTAGTAAGTATAACTTATCCCCGAATATGCTGTAGTAGGAAAAATATTGAGAATCTTTGGCCCAATAGCAAACTCCAATATAATGGCAAGGTTAAGTCTGACATGCATCAGGATTTATGCTATTATCTGAGCTGGTGCAGTAACCAAGAGCACCTTCCTTATTCTAAATCTCAAACAGAGGAGGCATCATAAGGAATAACGCTATCAGAAGCCAAGGCATAACTGTTCCCACTTCACCAGGAACAAATGACTTGGAAAAAGTCGATGCATCAGCCAGTACAAAAAGTGGCAATCATTTCCATGAGCAAGTTGTGTAGCACATCCATAATGTACACAAGCATTGTTTTGTGGCCAGGCACTTGACTTTAATAGGATCCTGTCCTGGACTGACAAAGGATATGGCACAAACCCTTAAAGCACTAAGGTTGTAGTGGGGGTAATAAGGAGCAGAAGAAAAGTTACCATTGTACAATGAAATCAGACAATGTGAATGGTGATAAAAATTAGTGCAACAATAAAAAATCAACTTTTATTCAAAATCATCAGTTCCTAGTGCATCACAGGGCCATAGTGATGGGGAGACAGAAATCTCCATACAGGACATTTCCTCCAGTGTGTGTTGAAGTGGAGAGAGACAAATGCTCATCGACACTAGCTTCAGTTCCTTCAACTCAAAGATGCTAAGTTTTGCTTTAGTCATGGTGATGGCAATTTCTTTTTCAAGATCCTCCAATGACTTTCCCTTATTTTCCTGTGTCATAACTGAATAATACCTCCAGTTCATGGCACTGCTCTTTAGGATCTACTTGGCTGCAATTGTTCCAGCTGGCAACAGTGGAAAGTTACTGAACAAAGTAGCTGCTTTTCCAAGCATTATGTTATTTTCTGAAATCTCTGGCTTATTGCTTTTGGGGGACAGATGTCTAAAGGGTACAGAGGAAACAGGATGCCCACATAGCCACAGAGATACTTTTGCTAAGTTTCTGCTTTCTCTTGTTGTGAGATTCTTTAGCTGGGTTCTTGGGGCCCTTTCCTGCCATTCTGACTTTGAATCTCACTAGGCCTTCTGACCTCCAAGATTCTGAATGAGAGCCTCTGATTGCAAAGTGGTTTGTTCTGCACTGTTAACCCTATAGTAACCTCAAACTCCATGTTAACCAGTTCCCTTAGACACCTGGATACCACACCTGTGTCCAGTCTTTGTACTTTAGTGTGAGCACCTCATTCTATAGGTTCAGCTCAGTTCATCTGCACTAGATTATTATCTGACAGTTATTTTCCTTCACTGTTTGTGTAACTCACCCACCATATTTAATCTCATATAATGAAACCCTATCAAATTGTAAAGTCATAGTAGGAATGCTAACATTTGTTAAATACAGAGGAATCTTTGGAAGTTACATATTACCAACAGGAAATTATTGACTTAGATTTCATGTATGAACAGCCAGTCTGGTCCTATAAAAGCAAAAGTAGGTTGCACTGAATTGTAGAGATTCTGGGATGTCAGGGACAAAACATTTTGTGCATTACCTGACAGCTCTAACAGAAAGGATCTTGCCAATGCCTAAGGTCCACAGATAGCAAGCAATATCAAAAGCTTCTATTGCTCCCAGGTGACAAAGCTACCAAATTACTGCTAGAGGAAGTCTGACTCTAATATAGCTAAACCAGTCAGTAAGAAGGACTGCAGTTTTATAGGATAAGTATTCAGGAGTAGCCAGTAAGGATTTGCATAAAATATACAAATGACTTGCAGATAATTCATATAGAGAACACCAAAGAGCTCATTGGTTTTTCAAAGGCTGTTTGTGAATCAAAGATGAAGAAAGATAAATTCCAGTGGGGGTAAATGATAAATTAGGAACATGCAGAGTAAATAATAAGGAAAAACAGGCAAATCAATAGATGTACTCTTTCATTCAACATTTGTTCTGTGCCTAGTATCTTCCAGATATTGAACTAGTAGATCTAGAAATAAAGATGGACAAGATAACGTTTTTGTTCTTGAGAAGCTCCTATTCAGTAAATCAGACAAATGCATAAATAAAATATGTCAGTGGGCAGTAAGTGCTATGGAAGAATTACACAAAGCACTTTGCAGGGAAGAGAGACGCAAACACCATCTTGAACAAGTGGAAATAACGTTTGAGTCAGCTAAAGGAGTAAGATTTGACATGCAGAGAGAGGGGGATAGGAACATAGGAACACCAAAAACAGGAAGATAATACAGTGCGCTGAAAATGACCCTTTCAATCACAGAGAAAAATCACAAGGTTTACTACCACCCAGGACAGCAAGCCCACCTCAAAAGCCAGCAGCCACACAGGGGAGAGCCCCAGTGGGAGCAAAGCAGGAATGGAAGACAAAGGCTACTTCCAAGGGTTGCTGGAAGCAATGACTCAAGAAATAAAGTGAGAAATTGATCAGAAATTGAAAGAGCACAAGGATGAACTATCCAAAGAGATACAGGGTATCAAACAAGAGATGCATGCAAAAATAGAAGCTGCACAAACCTCAGTAAGAAGTGAGATAAATGCCAAATTAGAGGTAATGCATACCTCATTGAGAGGTGAGATCAGTACTCTGAGAACCAACATTGAATCCATAAAGGGATCCATTTCCTCCATGCAAACCACAATAGAAGCCACTGTCAACAGAGTGAATGAAATGGAAGGTAGGGTGTCAGATACAGAAGACAGAATACACCAACTGGACCAAAAAGTGACAGATATGGAAAAAACACTCAAATTAAACCAAAGGGATATTCAAGAGCAAGCAGATAATGCTAAAAAATTTAACCTTCGCATAATTGGAGTGGACGAAGGTGAGGAATTCCAGAGCAAGGGAATGCAACACCTATTTAACAAGATAATCAATGAAAATTTTCCCCACCTCAAAAACGACCATCTTAACTACATCACAAAAGCTTATCGAACACCCAAAAAGCAAGACCCCAGGAGAAACACTTCTAGACACATTATAGTAAAAATGATAGATCTGAATAATAAGGAAACAATCCTGCATGCAGCAAAAATGAAGAAGGAGCTATACTACAATGGGAAAAAAATAAGAATTACTGCAGATCTCTCCACACAAACAATGAATGCAAGAAAAGCCTGGGAAAGCACCATACGAGCCCTGAGAGCCAATAACTGCCAACCCAGACTGATCTACCCGGCAAAGCTAGCATTCACATTTGATGGAGAACTGAAAACTTTTAATAGCAAAGAAAAACTAAATGAATACATAAACATTAAGCCAGCATTACAAAGAATTCTAAGAGGGGGGACACAACCTGAAGAAAGCAGCCAGGAACTGGGGCCTGCCCCAAACAGGCGTTACTCAAAGTCTAACTGAGCAAGCACAGGAGGAAAGGAAAAAAGAAAAACTTAGGAAAACAGAATGGCAGGGACAACAATGCATCTCTCTATACTTTCTCTTAATATAAATGGGCTGAATTCGCCAATTAAAAGAAAACGAACTGAGGACTGGATAAGAAAACAAGACCCATCCATCTGTTGCCTTCAGGAGACCCACCTCTCAGCCAAACATACAAACAAACTCAGAGTGAAGGGGTGGAAAAGGATCTACCAATCAAACGCCCCCAGTAAGAAAGCAGGTGTAGCTATCCTGATATCTGACAAAATAAACTTTTCATTAAAATCAGTACAGAAAGACAAGGACGGACACTACATATTAATAAAGGGAACAATCCAAGAGGAGGATATAACCATCATCAACTTATATGCCCCAAATATTGGTGCACCCAGATATGTCAAACAAATGCTCTCAAACTTACAGAATAAAATAGATCCCAATACGATAATACTAGGAGACTTTAACACACCACTCTCACCAAAGGACAGGTCTACCAACCAGAGGATTGGCAAAGAAGCTACCGAATTAAGAGAGGCCATACTTCAAGCGGAATTAACTGACATCTACCGAGTATTCTACCCTAAAACAACACAGTACACATTCTTCTCAGCAGCTCACGGAACTTTCTCCAAAATAGACCATATCATAGTTCATGCAAGGAACTTAAGCAAATACAAAGGGATCGACATAATCCCCTGTATCCTATCTGACCACAGTGGAATCAAGCTAGCTCTCAATAACAAAGCATACCGCAGAAATTTCTCCAATACATGGAAATTGAACAGCACACTCCTTAACAATGCCTGGATAACAGAAGAGATCAGAGAAGAAATAAAGCATTTCCTACAATTCAATGAAAATGAAAACACCTCACAAAGAAACTTGTGGGACACAGCAAAAGCAGTCCTGAGGGGCAAATTTATTGCCCTCAGTGCCCACATCAAGAGAATGGAGACAGACCAAGTAAATAATCTCATGTTGCAATTAAAACAGCTAGAAAAACAGGAAAAAATGGGACCTAAAGCTACTAGAAGAAGCCAGATAACCAAATTAAAAGCAGAGATTAACCAATTAGAAAATCAGAAAACCATAACCAAAATAAACCAAACAAAAAGCTGGTTCTTTGAAAAAATAAACAAAATTGATGGCCCATTGGCTAGATTAATTAAAAAAAGAAGAGAGGAAACCCATATTAATAGGATTAGGGATGCCACGGGAAACATCACCACACGTACCCAAGATATCCAAACAATTCTAACAGACTACTTTCAATAGCTATACTCTCTAAAGGAAGAAAATCGGGCAGAAATGGATGCATTTTTAGAGAAATACAAGTTGCCCAAACTGAGCAAAGAAGAAGTTAACCAATTAAATAAGCCAATATCCTATAATGAGATACAGGAAGCTATCAAAAGTCTTCCAACAAAAAAAAGCCCAGGACCAGATGGATTCACAGCAGAATTCTATAAGACCTTTAAACAAGAACTAATACCCATACTCCTCAAGCTCTTCAGAGAAACAGAGAAGGAAGGAGCTATCCCAAATTCATTCTACGAAGCCAATATCACACTCATCCCCAAACCAGGCAAAGACCCAACCAAAAAGGAGAACTACAGGCCAATCTCCTTGATGAACACAGATGCAAAGATCCTTAACAAGATTCTAGCTAACAGAATCCAAAAACACATAAAAAAAATAATTCATTATGACCAGGTAGGCTTCATCCCAGAGACACAGGGATGGTTTAACATACGTAAGTCAATAAATGTAATCCAACATATCAACAGAGCCAAGGTCAAGAATCACATGATTATTGCTACAGATGCAGAAAAGGCCTTTGACAAAATTCAACATTCATTCATGCTAAAAGCTCTGGAGAAAATAGGAATAGAAGGAACATTTCTAAAAACAATAAAAGCCATTTATGACAGACCAATAGCCAATATTATACTTAATGGGGAAAAGCTGCAACCAATTCTCCTAAAATCAGGAACAAGGCAAGGATGCCCACTGTCTCCACTCCTCTTCAATATAGTCCTAGAACCCTTAGCCAGGGCAATAAGGCAAGAAAAAGACATTAAAGGGATCCGCATAGGGAAAGAAGAAGTTAAACTATCCCTTTTTGCAGATGACATGATACTATACCTCCACGATCCCAAAAACTCCATCCCCAAACTCTTAGAAATCATAAATCACTTCGGCAAAATAGCAGGATACAAAATAAACCCACAAAAATCAGTTGCCTTCCTATACACTGATAATGTACAGGAAGAGAGGGAAATAAAGGGAGCAACCCCATTCACAATAACCTCCCGAAAAATAAAATATTTAGGAATTAACCTAACCAAAGATGTAAAAGAACTATTTAATGAGAACTATAAAAAGTTAAAGAAAGAAATTGCAGAAGACACTAGGAAATGGAAAGACCTCCCATGCTCTTGGATAGGCCGACTTAATATAGTAAAGATGGTAATACTTCCAAAACTAATATACAAATTCAACGCAATTCCTATTAAAATCCCAATGACGTACATCACTGAAATACAGAAAACAGTCCAAAAATTCATATGGAACAACAAAAGACCTAGAATAGCCAAAACAATTCTAGGGGATAAAGACAATATGGGAGGGCTATCCATGCCGAACTTCAAACTCTACTACAGAGCTATAATAACAAAGACAGCATGGTACTGGCACAAAAACAGACCCGAAGACCAATGGAACAGAATAGAAGATCCAGAAATAAACCCACAGGCCTACAGCCAGCTGATATTCGACAAAGGAGCCAAAGACATACAATGGAAGAAACACAGCCTCTTCAACCGCTGGTGCTGGGAAAACTGGGCAGCCACATGCAGAAAACTAAAAGTGGACCCCAGCCTATCACCATGCACCAACATCAACTCAAAATGGATTAAAGACCTTAACATTAAACCTGAATCTCTGAAACTACTGCAGGACAGAGTAGGAGAGACACTTGAACTAATAGGCACAGGAAGGAACTTCCTGAACAGAGTCCCAGGGTCACAACAAATTGGAGAGAGACTCGACAAATGGGACTACCTTAAAATAAAAAGCTTCTGCACAGATAAAGCTATCGCAACCAAGCTAGAAAGACAACCAACTAATTGGGAAAAAATATTTACCAGCAATATATCAGACAAGGGGTTAACATCCTGTATATACAGGGAACTCAAGAAACTAATCCCTCCCAAACCCAACAAACCAATTACTAAATGGGCAAGGGAACTAAAGAGGGACTTCTCAAATGAAGAAATAAAAATGGCAAAGAAACACATGAGGAAATGTTCATCATCCCTGGTGGTGAAGGAAATGCAAATAAAGACAACCCTGAGATACCACCTTACCCCAGTCAGAATGTCCCACATCCACAAATCAGCCAACGACAAATGCTGGAGGGGATGTGGAGAACGAGGAACGCTATTACACTGCTGGTGGGAATGTACACTCATACAACCACTCTGGAAAGCAGTCTGGAGGGTCCTTAGAAAGCTAAAGATTGACCTCCCTTACGACCCAGTCATACCACTTCTAGGCATCTACCCTGAACAACAGGAACCAATATACAAGGACACGTGCACCTCCATGTTTATTGCAGCACTGTTCGCAATAGCTAGGATATGGAAACAACCTAGATGCCCCACCACAGATGAATGGATCCAAAAATTGTGGTATCTATACACAATGGAATATTATGCAGCCATTAGAAATGACAAAATAATGGCATTTGCAGGGAAATGGATGGAGCTAGAAGGAATCATGTTGAGCGAGGTAAGCCAAGAACGAAGAGACAAACAGTACATGGTCTCCCTGATAAGTGGATGATGAATCCAAAATGTTAGGTGATATGACAAAACTAACAGGACTTAAGAAACAAAGAACTCCCACTCATCTGGTTGAACCACTACTAAATATCCCCATGCTGCTGATCACATATATGGTATATAACATATGAGCACCGTTATATATTACAGACTGTGATAGACAATTTGCTCCAGGAAAGTTAGAATGAACTTGTGACTTTAAATGAGCATCATTATTCCACAATACTGTGAATTTCCGGAAATTAAGTAATCACTTAATCACAATCAAAAAAAAAAAAAAAAAAAAAGAACCTTGGGGAAGGGAGGGAGGGAGGGGATGGTAGGGGAAAAACAATGGAGGGGGTAACAATGTTCAAGAGGAAGTGGAAGTGTACTCATTACCTCACTCATGTAACTGTAACCCTCTGTATAGTATCTTTACAATAAAAAAAAAATAAAATAAAAAAAATAAAAAGAAAATGACCCTTTCAGAACAGGACACAGAAAGGTTCCAGAAGCAAGAGAAGCAGGAGTTCCCGATGATGAGAGTGTGGTCTACACATTGAGGTAGCACACTTGCGCCAATGAAATGCAGGCTCTATCACCCAACAACCACCAATCAGCAGCAGGGGGTTTCCGGCTGCTAGGAAGCATACTGAAAGCTTGAAACTTACAAAGAAATGCTGTATTTTTGTTTGAAATTAGTTCTCAAATAAATAAACTTAGACTATTTCACAAAATAAACATATGAAGGAACTGTCATAAGGAAAGATAAAAATTTTCCCTGGGAAGACTCACTGGCAGTCATATTAGACATGGAGAGAGAGGGGAGAGGGAAGGATGGAAGGGAGAGTTTAGAATTCTTGTTTGCTTAAAAAATTGAGTTGATGAACCTACTGAGAAGAACCTCTGCAAGAAGTGCTGAAAGGACTGGACATCAGCACTCCAAGATGGCATTAGTTTTATAGAAGACAGAGGAGGAGGAGGAAGGGGAGGAGGAGGTGGGGGAGGAGGGGGAAGAAAAAGGAGGAGGAGAAGGATGAAGAAGAAGGAAGAGGAAGAGGAAGAGGAGGAGGAGGAGGAGACTGATCAATGTCAAAGGAGAGGAACTACCAAGTTGAATATTGATATAGTTACATAGATGAATATTGATCTTGTTACTCTCAAGATAAAACAAGAAAAAAGTAACATAATAAAACATGGAAATGGAAGAATATGCAATAGGTCACTTACTAGCACAATTTACTCACGGGTAACTGATATTTTATAGTCTTTCTAGTCAAAGCATAGTTCTGAGACCAGTAACACTGGCATTCATTGGAAGCTTGCTAGATCTGCAAAATCTCAGCTCCCCCTAGACCTGCTCCCCCCCCCAGATCTGTTAACTCAGATTCTGCAGCTCATTAAGCGTGCAAATCACATGAACAATGACATTTGAGAAGGCTTGTTTTATAGGTTTTATAGAACTGAGGAATCTGCTACACAGAGAGCAAGGAAAGTATGGCTGAGGCACTAAGGACACACCCTCTTTGTTTCTGATGTCCTTTGCTGCTCTCTCAGCTGAAAGCCTGCTGGTCTCTGCCAAGTGTGTCCCTGGAAAACCTCAGAATACTACATTACCTACTTACCTACATTACTGTGACTGAGCATAATTAGGTACTAGGAAGGAAAAGAATATGATTATCTCATTAAAGTAATGTCTCATGCACTAATGTGTGAAAGGCTGATTGGAGTAACATTCCCAGCAAGCACTGACATTTTAAAGGAATTTGCTAATCCAAATGGATTCATAATTGGTAGTTTTATCTATTTTTTTTTTGGCCAGATGGGAAAGCTTCCAGGTATCTATTGTCCCTGCCCACTACAGGCCAATGGGTGACAGAACAATGAATTATTAGAATCTATTCATGAACCAAGAGCACATAATAAATTAAACTATATTCATCTGAATTAGGATAACAATGATAATGAGGGGTTAAGTTGGCTACCTAAGATTAAATTACATATTATGCTGAAAAAAGGGCACATGAATAGATAGAACAGAATTGTATTTAGAATTAGAAAGAGTATACTTAGTTGGACATTGAAAAGAAGTGCACTGAAAAGGAAATGAAAAAAATTACATACTTTATACTAAAAAACAAGCTTTAAGATGACATCTAGAAAGACTATAAGGAAAAATAAATAAGTTATAACAGATTGTTTGGTTGTATCTAGTAAGAATGTAAAACCAAGTTGAGAATATATCAAATGAAGGGATTTCTAACTTGAATAATAACCATATCATACTGCTTACACAACCCAAGAAATAACTGTGTACATGAAAAGAATCTTTTTAGTAGAAGCTTCTAAAATCAAGCAAACTTTCTGACAGAGATCCTAAATTTAACTTATCTTTAATGAAGTGAAAAAATCAAGTTAAAATATTTTTCCAAAGTGTTTTTAGAAGAATAAACAAGTGAAACTCAAGACAAAATTAAAATTTCTGCAAAAAGGATTCCTATTTCAAGATAATGGAGAAAAGAAAATTGGGTAGGATACCACAAGAAAAAAATAATAGCTTCACCAAGATAAGTCGATATCTAGATTTGAGCAAAAGTTTAAGTATTTAACCTTTCCTTCTAATTTGGAAAACAGGCTTCACATTAACTACCACTTTTTATGCTTCAGGTTGTCTTGAGAACAACAGAAAATACAATGTCTGGGTCTGTACAAATATTTGATTTGTTTTAAAACTCTGAATGAAAGATGAGTTATAACATCACTTTCAATACAAAATTACAAAAGAAAGGGAAAATTATGTAGACATTTGGCTTTCTGCATCTCTATTCATTCATAGTTGGACAATATTTGAAAATAAATGCATCCATACTAGATATCTATGCATTTTTCTTTTTAAAATTTTATTTTCTTGTAAAGATGCTGTTCAGAGAGGTTACAGTTATATCAGTAAGGTAATGAGTACATTTCTTGTTGGCATTGTTACCCCCTTCCTTTGTTTTTTCTCCCACTATCCCTTCCATGGTTTTCTTTAAACAATTCAATAGCTGTTTAAATAGAATTTGCATCTACCAGGTTATAGATATACTTGAAAACATTTAAATTGGTAGTATGCATCATATATATGATTTTTAAAATTTAATCTTATATTTTTATCTCATAACTTTACAGTTCTGAACTATCAATAGTAATTACTTACAAGGTTATAGAGCTAGACAGCATGGATGAAAATCCTGCCATCAATCTTAGAAATTCAGTGACTCAGTTTCCTAAGCTATCACAGAAGACTACTAGTGATTTCTTGGTGTCCATATTTCCCATAGGGTTTCTTCTTGTCCAGTTGCTTTTTACCTTTCACTGGCAGCAATATATCCCTTCATCTCTCAGTGCTAATAGCATGAATCCCAAAGTCCCATGAGCAACTAACTGCAGGCTATCTGGAAAACACTATGTACCTAACAGCCTTAGGATATTGTTTAAGAATCCGGACAGATTTAGTATCCAATTCTAATTACTGGGAAGAAAACTGAAACTACGTTCCTTTACAAAGATGTATGACCAGCTGTATGACCAGATGTATGACTCTACAGTTGTTTTGCTTAAACTTTGTTTATGAATGTTTCTTACATAGATGTTCTTGGGTCTTGTCACACTCTGCTCTAATTTCTTTACTATTACATATTCTTGTTTTTCTTTTTGTGGCTGCAGTGGGGAATATTGGGGTTTAGGACTCAGGGCCCTGTGCTTGCTGAGTTGTGCCCTCAGCCCTTTTTGCTTTAGTTCTTACTCATCTATGATCTTACATTTATGCATAGGCTGTCTGGACCAGGATCCAAGTAATTACACTTCCCATGTAATTCAGATCATGGGTTTGTACCATCACCGTCTCATCTATTGGATGAGTTAGGGTCTATAGCCTATGAAAATGACCCTCCTGAAATCTACTGTCTACCTAGTATTACAGCACTGGTTTGACCTCTACTATTAAGTTCCATGAAGTAGACATGCATTCTATAAAATATGTGTATTATAAAGAAATGTTTCCACCTGTAGAGGTAACCATTTTTTTAAATTTAATTTAATTTTATTTGTGAACATACTGTACAGAGGGGTTACAATTACATGGGCAGGATAATGTGTACATTTCTTACCAAGCATTGCAGCCTCCTCCTTTGGTTTACCCTTCACATCCCTTCCCAGCCTCCCCCATCCCCCCAATCCCAATCCTTCTCTTCCCCCCCCCCCCCCGCACCGACATTGTAAAGCTCGTTTTGGACATGACAACTTGTACTTCTCATTGTTGCAACAGGTCCGCCTGTATCCTTAAACAACTGGTTTTTCCCCATCTCCTCCACAAGTTATACTGACATCAAATATAGTGAAAGCAGGGGTTATACTGTGGGGGAGGGACATACAAAGCAACAAAGAGATAATCTTATAAATGCGTTAGAAACACATGCATGAAAGAAAAAAAACATTAAAATACATATCTAAGGGTTCATTTTCCTGACATCACATTATCTGGAGGTAACCATTTTTATAGTGCTTATATGGATAAACTACAGGCTTTTCACCAGACAGACAGACAGATAGATCAACAGATAGGTAGAACTGTACCCCAAGCAGACATAATACCTGACAGGCACTTTATAAACATTTGCTGAGCAAATTAATTAGCTTGCTAACTTTATCAGAGACCACGAGTTGCCCACTAGTATCCACTCTTCTCATACTACTCTTCTTTTACAGAACTTCTCCTTTTTTCTTTTACCCAGGCATATCTTTTAATCTCTATATTATATTATTTTAATTATTCTATTCCCTCTGTTTTTTAAATTTCATTTTATTGTAAAGATGCTGTACAGAGGGGTTCCAGTTACATGAGTAAGGCAATGAGTACATTTCTTGTCGTTCCCTCTGTTATTAGAATGAGAACTACTCAAGAACCAAAACATTTAATCAGCATCTCATGCAATCTCATTTTCAATATTTGATATCCATCAAGACTGGTGAGAGTAAAGGTTGAAGGAATGACATAACTTTCTGATCCATATTGTCTTTCCATATAGTTTATTCAGTATAATCTATGAAGGAAACCAGCTCATTTGTCAATGACCCCTTGCCTTTTCTCAGCTGTGTGCCAGGCAATGGCTCATCTAAGAAACACACTGATGCAGCTATTTCTGTTCTGTAAATGGGTTGTCTGTAAGTAATTTATGTATTTGCTGCTGAGTTTTACCGATTCTTCTTAAATGCTGGGCTTGTAAAACTGTAGTCCTTTTTACTAACCAGTATCTAGCAGTCAGACTTCCTGTGGAGGTAATTTGGCAGCTTCACCACCTGGGGATAAGTAGGGATGACTTCATTTCCCATCTGCCCTTGCAAAAACTGGAAATGAGCAGAATTGATGTGTGTGCCTCTCCTCTTTCACCCTCCCTGTCAGCTAAAATGCAGATTACCTGGTGATGAAAAATGCTGGGTAACAAAAATGCCCTGAGCATGGCACAGAAACAGAATAAAAAGAGCCTGAGTCCTTGTTATAATAGACTGTTATGTCCACATGGAGAAGTATGTCCACATGAGAGAAATATATTCTACCTTCATCAAGATATTAACTTTAATAGAAAAGCATATTATTTCCTCATTATATTCTTATTATTTCTTAGTCTAAGAACCAAATACCAGTACAGGCATCCCATACTGATTCCAGTACCACCATGATGTCAGCCCCAAATATCCAGACTATTCAATTCATGTGTGTATATGTGTGTGTGTGTGTGTGTGTGTGTATGTGTATGTGTGTGTGTTGTATAACATATGCCACAGGATAAGTTTCTAGCTTTTTTGCTTCTCTCCTATATGAGCTTTCTTTCCTTTATCTGAAGGTATCAAGCCAGGTGAATCTCACTATAAATCATTAGGGTTTAGGGGAAAGTTCTATAACATCGTTGGCATGGGTTAAGAAATTTTATCTAAACCAAGTACTCTTGATCCCCACATCATTCCACAGTGAAGTATGTAGGGGCCATGAGTGGTAGGGCCACTGTCTTCCAATGGAGAAGCCCACTCTTCTATGACCATCTACTTTATTGAAGAAGATGTGACACAGATTTGTTGGGTCCTAGTGCCAACAGCCTCAAGGAGGGGCAGCTGTTTCTATAAACAGAGACAGCCACGAATCTGGATGTACTAGTCTATAGGAAGGAAGCTGGGGGGTGACAGGGGAGGGGGTGGTTCTTCTCTGGAAGAATGAGGCAATCCAATCGAAGCTTCTGTCTTGTCTCAGCTAACAATCCAGTCAGCCCAGAGTCAATAGGGCCCGCCAAAGGTATGATACTCTGGATAGGTAAGTAACAAACAGCTCCTTTTGAATAATAACCTTAAATATATTCATTAAATCAGAACAGAGTGACAATATATGTAAAAATCATAAAAAATATAATCTTAAAATCAGTCTTAAAGGATACATCTAAACATTAGTAAAGTTTCTTATAGTAAGTTTCTTAATAAAACAGGGGTTAAGTGATCAAACTATAGATATCATAGAGAATTTAAAATAAATTCTTTACATGTGCTTATTAAAAGAGCATAGGCAATGACTATAATTCATCTCCTAGAGTAATAGGAAGATGGATTTAAACCAATAAAGACTAAAATAGTGTAAGGTTGCTGTAACTTTATTCTCTTTCATCTTCATATATTTATTATAGTAGTATATTTCTGGGAGGATAGCACTGACATTAAAAATTTTAAATTTAGGGGCTAGGAATGTGGCTTAGTGGTAGAGTGCTTGCTTAGCATGCATGAAGCCCAGGGTTCGATTCCTCAGCACCACATAAACAGAAAAAAGCTGGAAGTAATACTGTGGTTCAAATGGTAGAACTCTAGCCTTGAGCACAGTCTCCAGGACAGCCCCAGGAATGGAAAAAAAATAAGTTTAAAAAGAAATATAGACAAACTGAGAAACTGGGGGAAATATAGACACAGTTTATGGAACTCTACAGAGTTGTTCTCATCAGTTCTCAGCTAGGGACACTAGAATGGTTTCCCCCATCCCTCTCATTCTATCACCAAACCAATTCCCTTCCATCACCCATAAATGTAATGGAGAAAAGAATAGAAGAATAAAAGTGAATAAAATACACACACAGAAGAAAGGGTGAGTAGAGAAATTAAAGGTATGATGGTTAGTAGATGCTCAAAGTATAATTGAAGAAAAATAACCAGCACAATTAGGAAACTAGTCTCTTAAAAAAAAAAAAAAAAGATGTAGCTTAAAGCTGGTGGCTCATACCCTACATCCTAGCTACTTAGAAGGCTGAGTTCTGAGGACTATGGTTTGAAGCCATCCTGGGCAGGAAAGTCTGTGAGACTCTTATCTCCAATTAACCACCAAAAAAGCTGAAAGTGGAGCTGTAGCTCTAGCGGTAGAGCATTAGTTTTGAGCAAAAGAGCTCAGGGTCAGCACCAAGGTCCTAGTTTCAGTCTCAGGACCAGCACATGCACACACGCATGCACACCCCCCCCCCCGACACACACACAATTTATATAATTATTCTTTCAAAAGAACAAGGTAGAAACCAGGAAGCAACTGAATGAATGCATTTCAACCCTAGCCTGGCTCAGAAACCATGTCCTTCTTGAAGCTTTCTTTCTCACTGGAGGGGTAGAGTTAGATCCTCTCCTTGATATTCATGACTGGATTTTAGGCAGTTGCACTATAATGTATGGAATTAAAAAAGAATATAGATTTAAGGTGGTGCTTTTATTAAACCTAATGAAAAACATTTTATAGTTTGTTTGGTTAAAATAAATATATTTAAATTTTGTATTGATTTACCTCACTTAGGAACTTGGCAAATTTGCTTTTAAGTTTAACACACAATTGAGAAGTGCTGACAACATGTGTCATGAGCTTAATGTCTACATTATGATCCACTGGTGGGCAGTAAAAACTAAAGTGACTCCTATTACTGTGCTGCAATTCCTAACAAACGTAAAGCACATCACCATAATGAATGACTACCAATAAGATAAGCAAATCACAAATCCAAGACTTGCCCAAAAGACACGGGAGACAGGGAACACTAGATTGTCTTCCTCACTGGTACGCCCTCAAGTTTCCAACAAGTCACTAATAAAAAATGCTCCTTGTTGACAGGGATTATTTAACCGTATTATAACCCATAACAAAGCCTGCCGTAATGATTTCTTATGGTTATATGTTTCCATTTAAGACACAATAGAGGTTAAAGACCATAGCATGGAATAAATGAAATGAGCGGGTTGGGATGTCAAGCATTTTTATTAAACACCTGCATAGTTTTCCATCTGAGAGTTCCATTAATCTACTGTTTTCAGGGAGATGAAACATGCATATTTTAAATGTTTTCTAGCTTGAAGCATAAAATGACATTTAGTTTTACAATAAATGAATCCAAATATTTTCTAGTACAGAAACATATACAGTACTCTTCCAAAGAGCGTATGTTTTCAAGGACATACCTTTTGTTTATTTGGTACCTTAAATACCTAGTGAAAAGGGAATTATTTGTTCTCACTAGAATGTCCAACTCAAAGTCTACATATATAAGCAATTAGCATATCTGATTTGAAGGGCGCTAGCCTTGAGCTGAAGAGCTGAGGGACAGCGCCCAGGCCCAGAGTTCAAGCCCCACGGCCGACCAAAAAAAAAAAAAAAAAAAAATCTGATTTGAGGCTACACATACTCTGAGGTGCTAATCAATAGGAACTGAAATAGGTACAGCAGCATCAGTTAATAATGCATTGTTTTCTTATTTCATTTAAATAACACTTATTTCTGTGAAGCTATTAGTAGGTGTTAAATACTGAGCACTTTATCTCAGAAGCTAGGAAAATTATAGGGAGATATATAATGTGAGACAGGATCCCTACTTCCAGGATGATTATAATCTCAATAAAAAGACTTGAATGGTTTCATACTGAATTATAAAAAATAATGCTTCAGGTCTAAAGTAGTAAGTATAACATTCTTTTTTGTTGTTGTTCTTGTCAGTCATGGGACTTGAACTCAGGGTCTGGTCACTGTTTCTCAGATCTTTTACTCAAGGCTAGCATTCCATCATTTTGAGTCACAGTGTCACTTAATTGGAGAGAAGAGTCTCATAGACTTTCCTATCTGGGCTGGCTTTGATCCATGATCCTCAGATCTCAGCTTCCTGAGTAGCTAGAATTACAGGCCTGAGCCACCAGTGCCTGGCTATAACATCTATTTGAAAGTAAATTTCAAACAAGCAAATTAGTCAATTAGTATTTATTTATAGTGTAAGATAAAAATGGAGGGTTACTAGTGGAAACATTTTAGTTAGACATTTAAGCTCTTTTAAGCCCTGAAGTATCTTCCTAGTGTTATTTCTTATTGACTCTGCCCTGCCCATTTTGCTGCACACTAGACAAAATAGAATACTTCCAATTTTCTAAATGCTTTCATGTTCTTCTCTTTGGTTACTGGTACTATCCAACAACATTATGCAATGTAAAATAATCTTAATATAACAAGATAACTAGTATTAACTAATTACCTATGTCCCCTTTTTTCTGCCTGGGCATAGGGTTAATGTACAATTGTAACCTCTTTTCAAGTTAGATGCAGTCATGTAACAAAACAAACAGAATGTGAGGGAAAGTGGTGGTAACTACTTTTTGGTCTTGCTATACAAATTTCATCCGCATACCACTTATTCCATGGATCTGGAAGAAGAAAATCCAGTGGTGGGAGGAGCCTAGGGTCTCTGGATTGAGTCACCTTCCACCACTGCTCATCTGCTTTGGGCTACTGACCTGTGACAAGTAAATATATCATGTTTTGCCACTGAGATTTGTCTGCTAGAACAACTAGCATTATTCATCATAACTAATAAGTCCACTTCTCTTTTAGTCATAGATCAAAGTTTCCTCCTCTGCAAAGTCTTTTCCACCCCCTCAGGCAGAATTAATCACCCTTTTCATTGTGCTCCCAGAGCATTTATTATGAATATTTATTATTTATTGCTGTCTGAATCATTTACCAGTTTTTGAGCTCCTCAAGGATACTCTTTTTTTTTATCTGTGAATACCATGCACCTAGCTCACCATAGACACTCAATGAATATTTGCTGAAAGTTACAGAGTGACTGTATTTGAGCAAGTTGTATTAATTTGTAGAAAGCTTATACCTGACTTGTATTTAGAACACCTGAGAAAACATTTTTCTTGTTTCTTTTTAGTGGATGGTGAGAAAATACTATTATATCCAGCTATGCATTCAATTAACTTGAATGTCATGTCTAAATAATATTTCCTGGAATAAATATGACTCCTTTTTTCTTCCTTTTTCTGATGTATAGCAATGCAAATGATTAAATCCAACCACCATAAATGGATGTCTTCTTACTGATTGTGTGTGTGTGTGTGTGTGTGTGTGTGTGTGTGTGTGTGTGTGTGTGTGTGTGTGTGTGTGTGTGTGTGTGTGTGTGTGTGTGTGTGTGTGATACTAGGGTTTGAGCTCAGAAGCTCATGCTTACTTGGCTGGAGTTCTATCACTTGAAACATGCCTCCAACCCATTCTTTTTCCTGGTTATTTTGGAGAAGAAGTCTCATAGACGTCTCTGGTTTCAAATTGCTATCATGGGGATATTAGCCTCCTGGGAAGTAGGATTATAGGCATGAGCCATCAGCACCCAGCTGCTCTTACTGTTTCTTAATAGCCCCTTAGAGCACAAGTGACAACCTGCTGGTAAATAATTATGATCTGTTGTGATTTTCAGAATAAATTTATTTTTCCTTTCAATAAAGGAAAATAGACTGATGGTTATTTGTTAGTTTGTATCAGTAATATTTAGTCATGAGTATTTTTTTTTAAAAGTCTTTAAGATAAGTCTGAATACAAAACAGAAATATACGAAAGCTCAAATGATAGAATACATCACTAATTAAAATAAAACCACACATTCCATAGAAATTCATACATGTCATATGCCTGCCTCGTTCCCAAGCTGCATTAGCACACTGCAGGGTTGCTGAAGGACTGGAGAGGGCAAAGAGCAGCCACACATCCACACCCTCACACATGCACACAAGAGATGAGATTTAGTCTCTGGCTTAAATAATGACACACTAAGTATCTATTGCCATACAGCTTCTACAGGCCATCAGAACTCCAAAGTGAAATATCTATCACTGTCTATTCAAGGGAGAGGCCCAGATGATTACAGAATACAATTTTTCTTAATCACTATTATTTAATACACAGGGGCCATATATTATTATTCCAGAAGAAGGAAAATTAACTAATATAGAATTCTCTTGGCTCTCAAACATCCCTAGGAAGACCTCACCTTTCTATGTATATATAGGAAAACTAGAAAGTAATGGAGAGAAGAAAGCAGATATCTCTAGAAATACTTTCACATTTCAGCAGTTGTTGATGGTCCCTTCCCTAGGCCAGTCTGTCTCATTTTGATATCTTTCATCTAGTTGGTAGTCATATGAATTTGGTCTGAAGACCTGATTTTTAAAAACTTCATTTTGTAACTGGGTGCTGGTAGCTCATACCTGTAATCCTAGTTACTCAGGAGGCTGAGATCTGAGGATCACAATTCAAAGCCAGCTTGAGCAGGAAAGTCCACAAGACTTTCATCTCCAATTAACCACCAAAAAGTTGGAAGTGGAACCATGGTTCAAATGGTAGAGCCCTAGCTTTGAGGTTAAAAAAAGCTGCCTGGCCTGAATCCTGCTCATTCATATTCTAGCTAGCTCGTGCTAGTGACTTCATTTCTACCTGTCTGTTTTTTCACCTCTGGGGATAACTGCCTACTCAGCATAAATGTCAAGAAAAACGAGTGAGTAAATATTTACATTGTACTTACTACCTGGCAAAAAATAACAGTAAAATTGGGTCTCCCTGTTTTTGTTCTGTGGAGAAACTTTCTGGTAATTTATATGTGCTCAGTATGAGCTCTACTTAATGTTAAATATCAAGGCATAACTGTCAACAAGGGGATTCTAGAATTCAGAATTCAGTCAATTTACCTGGCCTGGAGGAAGCTCCCTGCTACAAAACTGCTTTGATAGTTTTACTCCCTACTGGTCACAGTATATAGAAGATGGGAGCCCAGCCTTTAAGTTAGAGAAGCTGCCACGATGGACAAGGTAGGGTTGGGGGGTTAGGGGTGTGAGTGGTTCCAGTTTCATGGGATTCATGGGGATAATATTGTTAGTACTCTTCACAGTTTCCTCTTATTTTTAATTTTACAATGTGTACTGTATGACTTAAAATGTATAACTAAACAATGGCTAAAATCCTTCAACCAATAGATGCAATGTTTGGTTCAGTTCAATTCTCTAAACACCATTAACACCATTCTATGCTATCCACAGTGCTTATGCTGAGACATCAAATAGAAAAGAAGCAGAAGTCCCTGACTCTCCAGAAACAGACATTTATTTGAAGGAGACAGAAAACATGAAAACACCCAGTTTCAAAACAAGGTGTTTAAATGCCTTGCAAGAAGCGCATACAATATGTACTGGTTACACAGATTGATTCTGCTCTGGGGACTGGATTTATTAAAACATCTTACAATTAATAAACAATTCTGGTATATTTCAGTTCATCATTCCCTGTCTATAATGCATTGTGTATATCATATCAGCCTGTTCCCAGAGCCTTTTAAAGTACAGCATAGAGAATACCCTCTGATCTTTATTTTCTTAATATTCTGTTTATACAAGTATGTGCACATAGCTGGTTTTATAAATGCAAAATGAAAACAAAAGGGATATGTGATGTTTTTGCTTTTTCAACTGGACTTTTAAAATTGCACCATTGGTTCTCTCTGTTCACCGAACTCCTGCTGTCCTCAAAGCAGGACCTGGAGCATTTGTTCTCATTTCTGTTTCTACCATTAGATTTAGAATTTGACTCCCTGAACCATAAAGCCCACGGATTGCAACTTCAACTACCATTGCTCCTCCATAAGAGTTGGGCACTTTACCGTTTTCTCCAAGTGTCCTTGATGATGCTAGTCATTTGTAGGCTTCACTTGTGGCTGCATCTAGCCTACCCCTGTGTACATTGTCCAGTCTTTAGAAATGAGCTCCACCTCAGAAATGTTGTTTGTCATAAAATTACAAACAACTATTGATCAGACCACAGTCAATAATTCCCCAGGACTCAGCTTGACAAGGAGAAAGAATGAAGTGGAAGAAAACTAGATGCTTGCCAGCATGACTGTTAAATGTCAGCTATTTTGTAGTTTATCCCCACATGAGCTATTTCTTTTGTACTGTGAGGACGATCACTGAGGAAAAAGCATGACAACACAATAAAGCCACAGAAGACAACCCCATCATTACTGCTGCAGGAAATAAAACAGAGATTAATGTCACCGAAGCCCATGTCAGGAAGGATAATGATGATGTGTACAAATGAATCTTCACATCCTGGATAAAGAACTTAAGTACCACCTAAAACTGAATAATAATTATATACAAATCACCAATGGCAATGCTGTCTTCTAAGCATGTATTATATTCTCACATTTTCAAAGAGATTGTTTTGTATTTTTTTCTCTCTGAATATTCTTCTAAGGTCTTCCCACTTGGATTCAAGTGACACAAATTACAAAGTGGTGCAGCAGGCACTCACATTGCCTAACAAGGCAAATGCATCCTGCCATGGGCAGCCAGGGGATCCAGGCTTCCCCAAAGCAAGTCCTTGTGCCAAGAGAACTATGCAGCTGTAAGTAAGAAAGGCCAGGGAGATGTAGGCCATGCACAGAGGCCATTTGGCTGTCCAAATCAAAACAGTATAAACAATCATTTAAGAAAAATAGGTTTCATTTGTGTTCTGGCCACAGAAAAACTTAGCAGAGAATCAGAAAGAATCAGAACCCAATATTTGACCAATACAAGGAAGATAAACTCTGGTTTGAATACCAGATAAGAATGAGAATTCCTTTATCTTGGCTCTAGACTAAAACCATCTCATATTATCAGTAGTCTTAAGGTGGTTTTGTAGTATCCTGGGGACAGTCTTAACAGCCAACTGTGATCTCAAGGTAAGGCAAAGAAATTATAATAAGTGACAAAATAGCTCTTATAACAGTTACTGACATCCTGGATCAAAATTTGACTTAAATTCTGCTTTATTTCATAGCAAGATTTTCACCTATAGCTGATAGCAAATGAGTAAATTACACTTAGTGAAACCCTGTCATTTTTTTAGTCATGGAAACAATCCACAAGGATATTTCATTTTAGTTATTAAAAATCCATTGAAGTTCACAGTTATTTGAAAGAGTAAAAGGAAAAGAGTTCTGTTTTCTTTCTCATTTTTCATTTCTCTTATTAGAAAAAAAGTATAACCAGGCACAAAGAACATCATTGTAATTTGGGCAAAGTCCTCCAACTCTTGCCTGTTCTGTGAAGACACCACTGAGTTCTTCTACTGCTAAGAAGGAGAATAGCTTAAGTAATTTAAAATACACAACAATAATGGTAACAGTACAAATTCTAGCTAATGCGTGTTTTGTGCCTATGTTGCAGACATTGTTTTAAGTGCTTTTTTGGTGAATCAATATAATCCTCACAAAGCCTTATGAGAAACTGCCATTATTATCATTATTGGATAGATGAAATTAAATTGTGTGTGTGTGTGTGTGTGTATATGTGTGTGTGTGTGTGTGTGTGTGTGTGTGTGTGTGTGTGTGTATTCTCCTAAAGAAGGTTTCTTTTTTACAAGTACAATAAGTGCAGAACTATACGGCAGAACTAGACAGGAGATAGAACTCCTACATCTCCCATATCTCACTAAATATTTACCCTTCAATGAAAGTATATTTATTTATACTCCTTTTACTGATGGAACTCCTAGTGGTCAACCTCCCTACTTCAAACTCCCCAGAGCCTTCTTCTGGCTTCTCCACTGTTGAATATGCTAACTAATTCATACTGCTTTAGTGAGAATACACTGGAAACAAACTGTAAAACATGTTCAGGAAGCTTATGATAAGGAAACATGAAGGTGTTTCATTTGTAAATGGTAAACTCCCTATCCCCATTTTAGTTCAGTAAAAGAAGTATACACTGGCTTCAAACAGGCAGAAGGGGAAAGGCATAGGTAGGAAGAAATTAAAGGAGAATATGATCACGGAAGCAAATGCGAAGGTACATTATCTTTAGAAATTGTAGAGAACAACTGATCTTCAGAACTTTTATACTACTCAGATAGGAGGATGACAGCCCAGGCCTGCCTGGGCATAAAGCCATACCCTGCCTCAAAAATAACAGAAGTAAAAGGGGATAGAGACATTGTTCAGGTGGTAGAGCACCTGCCTTGTGAGAATACAGGTCTAAAATTGATTCCTCAGTATCACTATGACAATATTTTAAGGCATTTTTTATAAAAGCTGAAATGACTTCAAGATGAAGCAGAAAGCCTTAACTGAATATGAAGAAAAGTCTAGCTTGACAATTGAACAGTAGAGCAGCTGACCTAATTGTTTTGTTATCAAAAAATCGACTAAGGAGTAAAAGTAATATAACATAGCTATGCTTTTATAACAGCCAGTAGAAAGGTGAAATAGCTTTTTAGTATTTGTTTCTAATTTTGTCCAAAATTATATCTTTATTTTAACATAAATATGTTTTTTTATTGTGAGAATACCATACAGAGGAGTTACAATTACATGGGCAAGATAACGAGTACATTTCTTATCAAGCATTGTTGCCTCCTCTTTGTCTCCCCTTCCCATCCCTTCCCATACTCCCACCACCTCCGATCCTCCCACCTCCCTACCAAAGTTGTAAGGTTTGTTTTTCGACATAACGACTTGTACATCTCATTGTTTTAAGTCCACTTATTTAAGAAGAATAAAAATTTATCCTAAAATCACATATAAAATACACTAATTGAAAACATGCTTCTTATAAAAAGAATTCTTTGACATTATGAAAAATGATTACTTAAAATGCTTATATTCCTCAAGAAATAAACCAACTCCAAACAGGAATTATGAATGAAAGGCAGGTCATAAAATATATTTAACTGGGTTTCTTTATTGGTGAATAGAGAACAGTTTGACAACAAAAATATAGAAGTAATGTATGACTTAGAAAACATTTGCATCCATAAACTTCATTAGAATGTTCTTGGGTTTCCAGAAAGAATAGTCAATTTTTTTCTGGATTAATGTTTTTTTTTTATCTTGCTCTCACTCCAATATGCTTTACTTCCCCAAAAGCCATTGTGTAACTTTTGAGTATAAATGCTTTGATTTGACTTACTTGGAAAATTCACTCTCAAATATGTTTGCCATACAGAGGTGCCTTTAAATTTCACAGTTACAAACAACAACAAAGCACTTTGTATTAACAAGGCATCTCCAGAAACTCTCGATATTACAGGGGTCCAATCATATCCAAGAGAGATGGGGTGAGAAGGAAAGGAGGGAGTTGAGAAGGAGTTCTCAGACACATCTCAGGTTAACTGACTTAGGATAAAACAAACAGAGCCAGTTTCGTTATTTATAGCCTCTTTGCTGAGATGTTTAAAGAATTATATAAACAGAAAGGTCCAGGACAGGATTAAAGATGCAAAAGCTTTCTGATACATCTAATTAAACTGTATAAGCTGAAGGAGAATGCTATACGTCATTATTTTTGCCTTTGAAAGTAGCTGGTTCCACATTAAAAAAACAACAACAACAACAAAAAAAAAACAGCTTTAATCAGTGTAACTGACCTTTGTTGGGATTAATGGGCTACCCGGCATGATTTCTTGCAGTAGGCTGAAAAACTGCAAGTAACATGAGAGAAAATTACATAATCACTGAAGCAGAAGACAAGCAAATAATTTATACATGAGTCAATTGAGATGGAATGAGTAGCCGTGCCTGATAGCGTTGCCCACCAGAGAGGTAATATATATATATATATATGTTTAAATATAAGAAGGCAATGACTCGGGAGCTTTTTCTCTTTTGAACAATGTCGAGGTGCAGTGACTCACTTGTGATATGCCTTGTTAAAACAACCACAGCTTCCCGAACAGGAAGAAGAGGGGAGGGGTTAAAAATCAACACAACTCCTGTCAGCTCTGTATCCTACAGGCATTAAAAGGTAGAATCAATTCGCTTCAGCAATGAGTAATAACTTCTATGTCCTTGAAGAAGCACTTGGAGAAGTGCTAGAGTCATAGAACTATACAGCTACTGACACTGATTAAATGCTCTATTTGCTATATATTTTATTGCAGGTGGAAGAGGTGCAGTAGATTAGGAGCAGCACTGAGAAGCTAGATACGGACATCTCTTTTGCCTGTTTGCAAATTACTGGCACTTTCTGATGAACTTTAGTGAAATTAACATTTTTCTATAATCACAGTTTAGCAGGCACCAGCTTACCCAGCTTATTTTTTTTTAATTTAAGTAATTGTTTATTGAGTGCCTCCTAAATCAGGTCCTGTGCTGAGTTCTAGAGGTATAAGATCGTGACTGAAAATTGCCACAACGCTAATCAAGACACATATATATAAGTGGGTTGTCCATCTTGAGTACTCCTTGTCCTTTTTTTAAAAATAAGCTTTTTATTGTGAAAATACTGTACAGAGGGGTTACAGTTACATGAGCAAGGTAATGAATACATTTCTTATCAAGCATTGTTGCCGCCTCCTTTGTTTTTCCCCTACCATCCCTTTCCTCCCATTTCCACAACTATACTCCCTCTCCATTTCCCCTCCCCCCCCAAATTGTAAAGTTCATATACATCTCATTGTTGCAATGGGTCAAACTGTATCCCTATTTAAGTATTTTGTTTTTTCCCTTCCCCTCCCCAAATTATACCAACATCAAATACAGTGAAAACAGAGGTTATACCGTGGGGGAGAGACATACAAAGCAACAAAAAAAATCACAGGATACCTTATAAATATGTTAGAAACAATAGCAAGAAAGAAAAAATCACTTGTGTCCTTATCTTGGGGTTCATTTTGCTTAACATCATTTCATCTGAGTTTTTCTGCTTGTCTTAGACATGTACTAATTATTGCAATTAAAGGAAACCCTGGGATCTATGTTTCTTTGGGCCTGGCTTACTTCACTTAACATAATTTTTTCCAAGTCTTATTTTTTTTTATTATTACCACCAATTGTTCAAGTATTTGCCTACAAATGCTTGCTTGCACACTGCTATGTGTAACTGGAAACGCAACAGATCTTTTTGACTGTGACTTGTAACCTTGCCAGTTGCTTCCATAGCAATAAAGACGAGAACTGTCAACACAGAGGATGATGCACCTGAGGGAACTGAAGAAGCTAATGATGTGAGCATTTGTGTGACCCAGAGGACTGCCCAGCAGGCTGAGGGAAGCAAGACAAGACAGTGCGTTCTTCTTCAACCTCATCTGGTTTTCCTGTTGACTTGGAGGAAATTATTCATTTTTTTGCATGCTCACGTTATAAAATAACAAAGACATACCATAAAAAATAAACATGTTGTCAAACATTTTTTACACATAACATTTATCCTTTGCTTAATACACTGCCATTTCATTATTAGTGTCTAGGGGAAAATGTCTGCATTAAAACATTTTCACATAGCATAGAAACAAATGTTTGTTTGCTTAGGTAACCTGACCTACAGGGCAAAGCTGCTCAAACATGCTGCACATTAGAGAAGCTGAGAAAATGTTTAATAAAATTACTATACTGAATCTGCTCCCAAGATCAACTAAACAGAATCTCTGATTAGGTGACGCAACTTTTAAACCTCCTCAGGTATTCCCACTCTGCACTGGAGCAAGAAAATCACCTGGAGCCCTTGTTAAAGGCTAGCTTGTTAAGTCAGTGGGTTGGGTTGGCATTTCTAACTCGTTCTTGGGTGATGCTGTTGCTATCTAGAGACGGAACTTGGAGGACTGTGGCCTCTGTCAAAATGTATTTAGCAGGATGGCTAATTCTCTATTTTTGCCTTTCTGAAGGTATATTCTTCAAACCACTGTAAGAGAGCCTGGCATGCTGCTGGAAGTACAGATTCTTAGGTCTCCCTGATCACAGAGCCATGGCAGATGGGACCCCTTAAACTTCATGCTGATACTCTCTTTACCCTATGTTTTTGCTCCCTGATGTGTGGGAATCATTGCTTTACTTCCTTTTCCTGTGTGCTTAGGAAACAGTTTGTCCTATGGACCAAAATGACTCAGGCATCAAAAGGCCATCAGGCTCCGCAGATATGAGAAGTGATGAGTGAATCCCTGTGGTGAGGCTTCTTCCCTGCTTTATTCTCTGGGCCAGGGGTCAAGGTCCCAGATGGCATTTTCAAAACACAGTGTCAAGAAATTGACTCAACCATGGAGGAGAGTCCCCAGTGCACTGAGCACACACACCCTTCATTATGTCTTATCATTGCACACCCTCTGAATGTACAAGTAATAAAATATGTCCCTTTCTAGCAAGTTCACTGTAATAGCCAATGAGTGTTTTGGAAATATGTTTCTTGTCTCCTTGGTTGCACCAGCTCCTATCTCAGAGTACACCAAACTGTAAAACATGTTGATCAGGAAGCTTATGATAAGGAAACATGAAGGTGGTTCATTTGTAAATGGTAAACTCCCTATCCCCATTTTAGTTCAGTAAAAGAAGTATACACAAACAGGCAGAAGGGGAAAGGCATAGGTAGGAAGAAATTAAAGGAGAATATGATCACGGAAGCAAATGCGAAGGTAACATGCCTTTAATCCTAGCCACTCAGGAGGCTGAGATCTGAGGATCTCAGTTCAAAGCCAGCCTGGGCAGGAAAGTCTGTAAGACTCTTATCTCCAATAAATCACTCAGAAAACTGGAAGTGGCACTGAGGTAGAGCACTAGCCTTAAGCTGAAGCGATGAGGGACAGTGCCCATGCCCAGAGTTCAAGCCCCGTGACTGACAAAAACAAAAAAAACAAAAGAAAAACAAAAACAGTGTGGAGTTTCCATCCTACCTTGATGACATTCAGTTTTCATAAATGAGAACTGAACAGTAGGAATATTTAACCTGTTTACATAATTTGAGAATTACCCTGGCAACTTCTTTGAAGGAGAGGTATTGGAGCTATTCAAATATAATAATGTATCTCAAATATGTCTTTCAATGGCTGACAGCTTTGGGAGAAATTATTTAACCATCTGTACCTCCATTTCCTCACCTGTAAAATGTGAGTAAAATAATACTTAACTCAGGGAATACTTGACTTCATGAAATCGACTGTAGTGCAAAGCACATCACAAGGGTTTGATTAATGTGATCTGTTGCTTTATGATTACTGTTATGGTTTGAATATGAAATGGTCCTCACACGCTCATGTGTTAAATGCTGATCCCTCAGCCGGTGGCATTACTATTGTTGAAACTTTAGGAGGAACTGGGAGTCACTGAGGATAGGTCCTGGGGGGTATTTTATCCTGAATCCTTCATGTCTTTTTCTCTGCTTCCCGCTTGCTATTTGGTGAACAGCTCTCCTCCACTATATGCCCTCATCACCCTGTTCTGTGCAAGTGCATGAGGCCAAGCGATGGACTAAATGAATCCTCTAAAGCCATACATCAGAATAAAATTTTGTACCTTTACTTTCAGTCAGCTGTTTGGTCAGAACTAGGCAAAATAACTAATACAATTAGATAGCAGACAGCTGCTACTAAAATAAGAATGTAATAATGGGCAAATAAAAGGAATAGGAAAGGTAGTCCTTCGTGTCTATCATACTTAAATTCATACTAGTACTGTTCCGGCATCTAAATGTTAAGCTCACATTAATAGTAGCTAGGAATAGTAAATTATGCCTGTAATCCTAGCTACTCTGGTGGCAGAGACTGGGAGAATGGCAGTTCAAGTTAATTTCAGGCAACAGTTTCACCAGACACCATCCCGATCAATTAAAGCTGAGCATTGTCATCCCAGCAACTCTAGAAGCATTAATAGGAACACCAGTGGTGAGGCTGGCCAAAGCATAAACATGATACCCTAATGGAGTTATAATTGAAGAATCAGAGCACTAGCCTAATAAGGGCAAACTCAGAGTTCAAAGTCCAGTACCACCAAAAAGAAATAAAAGTTTATACATAAAGTGTATGAAAGGGTGAGCTTTCTTTCTGATAAATAAAACAAACTTATTCTCCCCACATCATGGCACGAACAACTGTCATGTAGTTCATTACCTAAAACTAAAGTTAAAAACTCAGCAGTTGGACTATGTGCTGTTTTATTCTTTATTCAAAAACATTCCAAAGACTCAATATCACAGTCCATTTCATCTTTTGTAATACTAATCTCCCATTTAAATTCAGTAAATGCTTATTTAAAAGAACTCCACTTTTAATGACAATACCTTTATGCTCATGATTACATTTTTTCAAACTAATACTCAAATGCAATATGCACCATTAAGTCAACTATATTTAAATGTGTATCTTCCTCCATTAGCCTGTAAGATCTTACACACCCACATAGCTACAGCAACTGCTTTACCAAGAACAGATAATGAAACTAACATCAAAGCCATAAGTATCATAAAATAAGGCTCGTGTGTCATCAGTTGCTATAGGTTCATGGAGTATATAAGAAGGCCAAAGTCAATTTAGGGTTCATCTTTGTCCAAAAAGATTTGGAGGCAATTTATTTTTGGTCAATCCCAGTGCAAAGGCATCTCAAACAACCAGTTCCTTGGCTCAAAGTGGCTTAAGTATACAACTGACCTAGCTTTAAAGATGGTTATTGGGAAACAAAAGCCACCTCAAAGCTAGATTGTCTCTTACTGTTACTTTGGGGAAAACAGTAATTTCCTTAAGCCCTAAGATAATTAAGAAAACTGATTTCATTGGTTCTTGAAAAAGTCTAAATACTTTCTATATTGAAAGTTGTATGTTAGACACAATTCATGAATGTATACATTATCTAATAGCACAATGAGACAGTTATCCTTATTTTATAGTGCAGGGAACTGGGGCTTAGTCACACTGTGTTGTCCAAGGTCATGGAGAGAGACAGACAGGCAGGCAGGCAGGCAGACAGACAGACAGACAGACAGACAGACAGACAGACAGACAGACAGACAGAGACAGAGAGACAGAGCGACAGAGACAGAGAGACAGAGACAGAGAGGAAGAAAGAGAACAATTAAACAGAATTTTTCAGTGGACCTATATTTTAAATGAAAAATTATAAAGCATGGATGAACAACACATTATTTTAAAAAGTAGTGAAGTCCTACTACTGACAGTAGTGGGAGCTGAAATACTGAATGACTGAGACTCTTTACAAAATTGCTAAAAACATCACCAGAGATATTTTATTGATGGGATCCAAGACTAAGAGCATCATTTCTGTTGGTTCTAAGCTACAGCTGGGGAGTCTGAAGAGCTAATGGGGATCATCTTTAACAGAAGGGCAAAAAAACCATCAAGGGACTAACATGTACCAAGGGAAAAGCCTGCTGTTCCAGGAAGGTTTGGTTTAAAAGGATAAAGGCATCAGATTGGAGCATTACTTCATGTTGAGTTCAATGTGAGTGTCCTCTCCACCCTCTGGTTTGTGCCAAAGCTCTGGGGATTGGTGACAGAAAAACACTCCTTCCTTAAAGCCCCTCAGGCTCTGGGAAGCGCAGAGCAGCCTAGCTCCTGTGAGAAAATAGCCCACATAGAAGGAAAAGCATTATTCCATTTAGTGTGACTCTTAAAATCCACTGGAGAATCAGTGCTTGGGTCCCAGGACCTGATAGCCTGGTCACAGCTGGTAACCATGCCTCAGAGTATTAGGAGTAAAGAAACCCTAGAAGACCAGTACATTTTCCCCCCAATATGACAAATGGGAAAGTAGACAAAGGACTCCAAAAGGAGTCAGAGTGTTGGGAAGTTAAGGAGATTCAAGAGAAGGAAGTTCTACAATTCTGTCCATAGAAAGGACACACATGGGATGGCTGGTGGAAGGCAGAACCCCCAAATGACATTCTAGTTACTCAGGCCTTTGTTTACCCTCAGGTCAGTGTAACCTCCCAAAGCTGGGATCATTTGTGTTAGGTCTATTCATGGCAAGAACAAAGAAAGGAACCAAACCTCTGTTCTGGTTTGGAGTTGGGAAGGTTTTAAATGCTATAATGTGAAGGAAATACCAGAAGCAAGCACTAACACTGAGCAAGCTTCCTGTTTCTGCATTCATTTTCCCCATTATAAAAACATCTAGGCAAAAAGATACTCAGGAAACAGCTTAGTGCTTTAGTTTCAATGCATTCAAGTCTGTAGGCACAAAGGGCCTATATCAGAAAATACAAAAGATGAAGATGTGAGGTAAGAGCCATTGTGATTATTGTCTCTACAATCATGGTGCTAGAAGATGAGAATAAAGAAATATTTATCATAAGACTAAAACATAGAAACTAATACATTTGAGAACAAATTCAGTACAGTATTGTCATAATAGAAAACAGACAGGTATATGACCATGTACTCATTGTGACACTGGAGAACAGCTTTACTGCTTCTGTCATCTCAATAGCCAAAGAAAGACTAGAAGACAGAAGACTGAAGATTAGAGGGAAGCTGGACTCACAATATTTGCATATGAGAATGCTTTGAAGGCTGAAGCTCTTAAAGGTGTCATGAATCCTATTTCTACCCAGGGTTGGTATAGAGACATAGAAATAAAACTAATTTGATATGCAAGTGACATGACCCAGTTAAAGCACGTATCACTGAAGCACAGTTAAACAAATATTCACAAAACACTCCACTTGCATGAACAATGAAGCAAACTCCATAAGGATGGCATGTAACAGCGATACTTTGTCATTAATGTTAAACATTTCTATTATATAGGTATAAAAACATAGAGAGGTCTAGGCTTAACGTTAGAACATTTGAAATAGAGAAATCCTTGGAGATTTTTCTTTACCAACAAGCTAAGTATAACTCAACACGATAATGAGGAATGCCACCATCTGATGCACTAATGGAAACATCCTGACAGAATACAGAGGTCCTGTAGATAGACTTGTATTATCTGTATCCTTGATGTATTCACTGTTTATGGCACAATGGGCCTGAGAGGTCCATAGGGTTTAAGGAATTGGTTTGAGGTCAGAAGGATCACACCAAAACTTCATTCATCAGGAGAAAGGTTCAAAGTTCAAAGTTAATTTACCAATACACGTTAGAACTCCACTCATGGGTGGCGTTGAGAGTACCAGTATTTGGGGGCCATGCTCCACTGTCACCCTCTTCTCTGGTGTGAGCCACTCATTTCACAGGAGGTGCTTGCTCTCTCATAGATGCTTTGAAAGGATGGAAGTAAATTAACATATTGATTTCCCAGCACTCTGAAGGCCAAAAGTAGCACACACTTGGTCATGTTTCAGATGATGGAATGTGAAATTAAATTAAAGGATGCATCTGTGCTCAGCTCCTAATTGCCAGCCTAGAGGATGGTTTTAAGGGGCAGAGAGAGGGAAGAGAGAGAAATGAGATGAAGAGAAGGGGCAAGGTGAGTGCACTGGAGAGCATGAAAAAATTGCAATCTGTGACATGGGGGAGGGGCATTTAAGAATTATTATGCACAGATTAAAGTTTGCAGTCTGTTAAATAAACCTCTATAATTTAAAATATAAGCAAGAGCAGTCATCCGTTTGCATCTTTAACAGTGTGGAAAGAAGTTTTAGAAGGATTCCTCAAAAAAAGACATTTCTTATATCTGAAAAACGCTAAACAGAAAAAGTTAATAGCTGGATTTTTAAAAATTATAACTTCCTTCAGACATCAATTTTCAAGCTGGTTTCTAAACTCTCACCTTAGCTTCTCATTGGTCACAAGACATACTCTATTAAAAGGAGATTATCAAATAAAGTATTCTGTTCATCCGTGGTCTATTTATGTGTTCAGTTGACAACAAACAAGTATGTTAGTGGATAGTGCCCCTACATTTATTTGATGGCCGCAAACAGATATTAAAAATGTACAAATTTAGTGATAGTTATTTATAAAATGACATAATTTGCCTCTATTCATAGAAGACAAAAAAGAGAAAAATAATTGCTCATGTTTTATTCCAATTCTGTTTTGTGTGACCCTGGCCCTCTCTGATATATTGATAGATATTACTGTTTGTTTTTTTTAACACACACACACACACACACACACACACACACACACACGTACTAGTTTTCTCAAGTCAAATTTATTTAGGAAATGAGAATAAAAAGATGTCTTTAAGACAGAGTTTCTCAAAACACCTAATATGCTTATGTGTATGGAGGAGAGGGACATAGGAAAACATCTCCAAAATGGAGCATTTGTTATCCTCTCCAGGGACCCAAGTGTGCTGGGAAATGGAGCCTAGGAAACATGCACATCTTCCCAAGCCAGCACATAGGCCTCTGTCCAATTCTATTCTCGAATTACATTTTCAGTGGTCTCAAAACGAAGTGTCTCTATAACCACTGGTCTAATGACCTTGGCAGCCAGATGCCCCAGGCTGAAGCCCAGAAATTGCAGCTCAGTTGCAAGAAGATAAACTGGATAGAAGCAGATTAAGCTACAGGAACCTGCTTTAGCTGTATTTACTGTCACCTACAGCAGTATCCAATTCAGCCCTACTAAGTTTCTGTTTAAAGAAATGCTTGCTTTAGAGATTAGAAATAAGATAACCAATTAACTGTTTCTACAATAGATGAAACACATAATTGGTCTCAACTAGCAGTCAACAACATGTAATCCAATAAAATGAAGAATTTCACTGAAAGTTATTGCTGCCATTTTAATTATTAAAATGGTAACACACATAAGTGTGATGACCAATAAGATTATATAGTCTAATTCAAACAGAATTATATCATTTACTTGTAAATTGGCCAGCATACAATAATTGCCTATGAAGTATTAAGCCGAGTTCAGTCACTGGAGGAGGAGATTAGCCCCTCCCTTGAGAAGCTTACAATAGAGAGTAGAATACAAGGACTTGAACTGTTAAAATACTAAGTAATACAGCATATGTAAAGGCATCTGGGAGCCCTGAGAACTGATGGGGAAACATGCACATTATTGTATAATTTAGACTGGAGAGATTGTTAATCAATCCCAATAAAAAAATTCTTTTACTCAGTTTGGCAAAAATAATATGGTTCATTAATCACCATAATGGTAACAGAAAAAAAAATCACCCTCATACTTTCTGCATAAAAATATAATTTGTATAACCATTTTAGGAGGAAATTTGGCAACAGGTAGAAAAATTAAAAATAGACGTTCCTTAACCTAGTTATTTCATAGCTAGAAATTTATTCTCTACATAAATTCACACACATGAAAAAAAATCATGTAAATTCAAAGGCATATACTGTCTCATTGTTCATAATAAAACTAGGTCCCTCGTCCTCCTTCTCAGTAGGAGCATGGTAAATGAATTATGGTACAGCCGCACACCAGCTGCTTCATGGTCACTGATGAGAATATGGCAAACCCTGCACGTTCACAGAAAAACTCCCAGAGCTTGCAGAAGCCTGCAAACCCTGACAAAGGCCCATAGGCCCAAAGGCTCTCCCTCTATAGCCCATACTCTCTCCTGCTCCCCTACTTCACCTCATTCCTGGCCTCTGCCCTTCACAGCTGCCATGCAGCTTCCTGCCTAAAGTCTTTGCATTGCCCCCTCTTCCTACTTGAAATGCTCATCAAGGACCTCTCTGCATGGGGCATGGGCATGGGGCAAATCTCAACTTGAAAAGGTCTGCTCTAAGCACCCCATTAGAAATGAGTACAACCCCCTCCCCACTGCGCTGCACATCTTTTTTTCCCCTTTTAAACTTTAGTATGTACAACCTTCTGCCATAAGAAATCATTTCTTTTTTTAATATATATTTTATTGTAAAGATACTGTACAGAGGGGTTACAGTTATATGAGTAAGGTAATGAGTACATTTCTTTTTTTTGGGGGGGGGGAGTTTGGGGTCTGGTTGTGGGGCCTGAACTCTAGGCCTGGGCGCTGTCCCTCAGCTCTTCAGCTCAAGGCTAGTGCTCTACCACTTGAGCCACAAAGCCACTTCTGGCTTTTTTCTTTTTGCTTATGTGGTGCTGAAGAATTGAACCCAGGGCCTCATGCATTGCAAGGCAAGCACTCTACCACTGAGCCACCTTCCCAGCCTAGGAGTACATTTCTTATAGAGCATTGTTACCTCCTCCTTTGTTTTTCCTCTACCATCCCTTCCCTTCCCATCTCCTCAACTCCTCCCTCCCCGGCAAAAGTCGTAAAGCTCATTTTCAACATAGTGTCTTGTACATCTCATTGTTACAATGGGTCAACCTGTATCATTATTTCAGCATTTTGTTATTTCCCTTCCCTTCCCCAAATTAGAAAAATGTATATATAAGATGCAGGTCATCGGAATCAAATACACTGAAAACAGATCATACCATAGGGGAAGAACATACAAGATAAAAAGGCTTATTATCACTCTCTAAATCATGAGGTCTATGTATACCATGGAGTTCATCCGTTTTGCTCACTACAGCAACAAATTCTCTAGAAAGTACATGGCACAGAGTAGACTGTCAGTAATTGGATAGTATACACACACACATGCACACACAGTGTGTATAAATAAACATAAACACTCACTTGTATTGAGGAATGCACTTTCAACTATTTAAAAGACACAAATGAAAATATAAGAATGAATAGTATACTTCTATTTGTGTAAAAAGAGGAGGAATAATGTATATAATGTACAAAATAATTGAAAAGTACAAAAGAAATTGTGTTTGGCTTTGAGGAAGAAGAGAGAAGTTCAAGGTATCTTATACCAAAGATTGTGGTTTACCAGCAGGTAATGATCAGGAAGATTGCAGTTCAAAGCCAATCCAGGCAAAAAGTTATCAAGAATCCCCATCTACACCTCAACCACGAAAGCTGGACATGGTGATGTTAATCTGTCACCTCAGTTACACAGGAGGTGTAAATAGAAGGATCAAAGTCCTGGTTAGGCCAGGCAAAGATGTTAAATATGTTAAATCCTATTCAGAAAATAAAGCAAAAAGGGCTGGAGGTGTGGTTTAAATGGTAGAGCACTTGTCTAGCAAGCATGAGGCCATGAGTTGAAACCCCAGTACCATTAAGAAAAGATGAAGCATAAGGAGTCATATTTTCCCTTGTTTACCTCTTTGCATAATATTTCATATTTGCCCTTGTTTACCTCTTTGCATATTAATTCTGTCCTCCTCCCTCCCTCTTTTCCTCCCTTTTTCTGGTGATACTGTAGTCTCTTGCTATTCCTAGCCAAATGAGCACTTGAAATATAGCTAGATCATGTGTATTGCACTAAAAGTGTAAAATATGTATCACAACTTTGAAGATGTACAAAAGAAAGAATAAACCCCATTAATAATTTTACATGGGTTGCATGTTGAAATTATACTATCTGAGATACACTGGTATAAAAAAATCATTAAAACTAATTTCACCTTGTGCTTTTATTAAAAACCTATGTGATTTAAATTTATGGTTCATGTTATATTCCTATTGGACTGGGCTGTTATATCTCCAAAAAGAGAGTGTCATTCTCTCTCTCTCTCTCTCTCTCTCTCTCTCTCTCTCTCTCTCTCTCTCTCTCTCTCTCTCTCTTTTCTCTCTCACATACACACACACACACACACACACACACACACACACACATATGAATGGCAAAGACATAAGAGGTGAGACAGATGAACTCACAATAAGTCAGTTTTGATTTTATCTAACATCTCCAAGTCTTAGCTTCTACTGCTAGTGAAATGGAGATATGATCTCATATTTGCTATTTCTGCAGTATGGCAGAAATTAAATGAGATAAAGGTACCTAAGGTCCTTGGTGAACAAATGTAAGGCATGAAATGTCTTATTCCAGAATATTTTTCCAGTGGAAACAGATGCTAAAGCTGGTAGGAAACCAGGAGCATTGCTACTCAGCAGTGGGCAGTAACATTTTTGCATGTGTGAACAGGTTGTATTTATTACAGGAAAGGAAAATAAAGACACCCAATCTTGCAAGGAAAACATAAGCTGTAGGCAGGTGAAGGAATAAATGGTTGATTTTTTGTGCAACATTGTGGGTTATACTATATTTCTGTATGTAACCAGTCTTATGTACTCAGTAAAAGCACAAAGTTGTTCAACAGTGAACACTTTAATCAAAACAAGGGACAAAGAAACGTTGGAAAGCTGTGGACCTTGTCCCAACATCACCAAGATTTGATAGGAAATGAACACAGGAAGGCAGAGCTTGACTTGATCTCCCCTTTCCAGCCAGTGTCAGTTAGGGTGAGTGAGATTAAGAAAACAAAAAAGAGAAGAAGGTAAACCCAGAAAACCTATTCAATGAAGAGTGCTGTACTGGAAGAAAATGTCTCTGCTAACAAATAATTTTGAGTCAAAACAAGTGAAATCAGAGTGAAGCTTCGCAAGGACAGTTTGTCTTCCCCTCTTGCTGGTCAATATGACAGGTTTACAAATTAAACCAGACTCTTCTATCTGCTAAACCATAAAGCATTGAAAGGAAAAAGAACCCCTTGAAATTTTTTTTTAAAAATGTGTTATATGGGATAGCATTTACTTTGGTGGTTGAATTTATTTTAATGGCTTTGGAAATGATTTTCATTCTACATTCAAAGAAATATTAAGAGGTGACTTAAATTGTTCAGTTATACTTTAGTACCCTTTTTGGAGAAAGTTTTATGATATAATATTTGTGACTTTGTGGATATAAGAAGGCCTTCTATGCATATTTCTTATGAACATCACAAGTTTACTGTACCAAAGAAATACTTTTAATAAACTGAAGTCCATAGAAAAGAAATTTAGAGATTCTGATGGTGGTTATCATATAATTGGGAAATCCATACTGGTCATCTACTTTCATTCATTCATTTATTCCCCCATCCAACCTATTAACATACACAGTGTTTAAGGAAACAGAAGAATTCCTTACATGACAGGGAACCCAATAAGAAATTATAAATACCATCATGTAATGTTATGTCCAGCAGTGAAAATAAAAAATGAATCTGGTAGACAATAAAAAGCTTGGTAGAGAATGACTGAGAAGTCACTACAGACAGGAAAGTCAAGCCTGTGTAAGGACATGATATGATATTTAAAATATTTGCATAACAAGAAGCAGTCATCCAACTCATTTTCAACAAGTTCAAGACAAGAAGATTGTTGTGGTAATGTACACTGAACCAGGGAAGGAATGGAAGATGATGCAGAGAGAGAGAGAGAGAGAGAGAGAGAGAGAGAGAGAGAGAGAGAGAGAGAGAGAGAGAGAGAGAGGGAGGGAGGGAGGGAGGGAGAGAGGGAGGGAGGGAGGGAGGGAGGGAGGGAGGGAGGGAGGGAGGGAGGGAGGGAGGGAGGGACACAGAGAGAGAAGACAGAGAGATGAAATCCCTATGTGCTGAGTACTCAGGGCAAAGCCCTGGGTTTTAACCTGACTGTGATATGATAGGATGTGTGATAGGATGCTACAGGAAGGTTTTTAACTCAGCAGCAAAATCTAGTTCCCATTTTTAAAACATCTCCTCTGTCTAAATTCAGAGTAGATGGTGATGGTACCAGCAGCATGATTTGGGGTCATCCCAACTTGCTACCTAAAAACAGTCAGAGCAAAGTAGTCCAAACTCATGGATGGTACTTGCATCAAACTAGGAAAATTACATTTCAAGCAGGTGGGGACAAGTCATCAAGCATGTAATATCAATGTTCATGTAAGAGAAATTAGAGAAAAATTGTAGCATTGTCTTGTTGTGTCTGAGAACAGGGGACCTCCATATAATCAGCAGAAAGTCATTGGAGATTATTGCAGACTGATTCAATAACTGGCTGAAACTGCCCAATCCAGGAGGGCTGGGGTTCACAGCAAGGCCCCAAAGTCTGGAGGAGACAATCTTGGTCTTGCTGTGAGTGCTTAAATCTGCCCAATCACAACTCCCTCCTGGGGAAGACCCCACCCATAGAAGAAAATACTGGAAATGGAAACAAAGAGAACAGGACAGAAACAATAGAGAAGAAAAGAGGCAATCCAGCTCAACAGGGAAGTTTCCCTGTTCAGCTGCATCCACAGTATCTTCTATTCCACATGTTTTTTTTCATGCTGTGACCTCAACATGCCGCCCAGTGGGTGATTAGGTCAATGTCCTCTTCCCCTAGATCTGGACAAAATCTTGCGATTTGATCAACAGAGTATAATACAAGTGACTCCATGAGCTTTTGCAAAAGCAGATGGTAAAAATATGGTGATAATGTCAGACTTATTTACCTTGCCTTCTTGTACCTTGCCCTCTTGAATGCTGCCTCATGGAACCAGTTCTGTGTTGTGAGAAAGCAAAGACTGGCCCTCGTAGAAAAGCCACATGCAGGCTTTCTGGTTGACAGCTGAATGAGGCCTAGGCCAACAACAACATGGAACTCTGACAGTGGGTAGCAGACATGCTCTCTGCTGGGCTCCATCTGAACCCTTGGCCCAAAGAACCCAAGACATGACAAAGTGGTTATTGTGCACAATAGTGAATGATGTGTTTGTTACCCAGCCACAGCAACAGAAGTAGAAGTTTTAATTAAAATATTCAAGCTGATGACAAAGTGTATATGGAATGTTTATTTTAAAAGTCGTGTTTGACATGAACTCATGTTCCGTGGAAGGGTTCCCTTTTCAAAAGAGTACTTAATTCTTAGTGTAGTAGTCCCTTGTTGGGTAGGGGAAAAAGTACCAACAACTATGCCAGAGGAAACCTGTTATCTTTTTTTTTGTTTTGTTATCCTTTTTTTTTGTTTTCCACACTAAAGGAGAGCACTCTCAATCTTGTTTGTTAGGCAAAGGCTCTACCACTTAAGCCAATTACATTACAATACTTTGCTTTTACTTTATTTTTCAGATAAAATCTCAGGTTTTTTTTCCCCTGGGGCCAGTCTGTAATCATCCTGCCTCTGCTTTCTGAGTAGCTGGGGTAACAGACATTCTTTACTAAAGTCTGGCTGGTTTTGAGGTAGGATTTTGTCTGCCTAACTTGGAACTTGGATCCTCTTATCTCTTCCTCCCAAGTAGATGAGATTATAGGTGGTACTACCATGCCTAGTGTTTCCCTCCTCCACCACCTGTAAAGGAAGCAGCCAAATTCACTTAAGTTTGTTCTTTCTTTTCTTTTCTTTCTTTCTTTCTTTCTTTCTTTCTTTCTTTCTTTCTTTCTTTCCTTCCTTCTTTCTTTCTTTCTTTCTTCCTTTCCTTTCTTTCTTTCAAAATAAAAGTTAATTTGCAAATGGTAGAAATGGGAAAAGTAGGATGAACATGTAACTTACGATCCAAGCTTACCAACAGCTTGAGATAAAGTTAATAACCCATAAAATTTACCCATGTAAAGTACACACCTCAGTGTTTTCTTATTGCAATCACAGAGATAACCATAACCTAATTTTAGGACATTTCCATTCCCCTCTAACTCAGGACAAAATTCAAAGGTGTACTAACAATAAATATATGAGAATAACTGGCATTTCATATACCTAGGGTCTACCCTGAATAAACTTGAATGATTTATCTCCTGAGATAGAAGTGACAGGTATTATATTGTCTCAAAATATGTTTAACTTAATACACAACAGGAATCTTCTTGAAGAATGGTGGCAGTCAAGTAGATAATTAGAAATGGAACTTTTATTCACTTCTGGGACTAAAAGTAGAGTATATAAACAGGTATAGCCATTTGTAAAAACTGTCAGTGTCAATTAAAACTGAACATATCTGCACACACTATGACCCAGCAATTCTATTCCAAGATATATATCTAATAGAAAAAAAACTACCTACTGTACTATGTCATTTACATCAACTTCACAAACATGCTAGATAATCTGTGGCATCCCATTAGAGATTAAGATATTGATTTTGCTCCATGAGATTTAATGACTGGAAAAGGTATGAGGGAAATTTTAAGGTTTGTGATGTTCTATTTCTTGGCCTGGATGTTGGTTACACAGGTGGAGTCAGATCTGAAAAATTCCTCAAAGCCGGGCACTGGCTGTAATCCTAGCCTGTAATCCTAGCTACTTAGGAGGCTGAAATCTGAGGATAGTGGTTTAAAGCCAGCCCAGGCAGGAAAGTCAGGGAAACTCTGATCTCCAATTAACCACCAGAAAACTGAAAGTGGCACTGTGGCTCAAATGGTAGAGTGCTAGCCTTGAGCTGAAAAGCTGAGAGACAGTGCCCAGGCCGAGTTCAAGCTCTATAACTGTGAAAAAAAATTGTATATTAAGAACTTACACACTTTCATATGAATATTAGGTAACTTTGCTCTATCAAGTGATAGCTGATAACAGAACACTAAGAATCCAGACTGAAACAGGATTTACAAAGTGAACAGAGAGTTATCTTAAATAGAGCAATTAAGATCAGTTAGTGTTCACACAATAGCAAGCTGATGTTAATTTTCTCCTTCACACCTTTCCTGGAACTAAAGGCAATAAAATTCCTAGAGAGAGATAAAGGTGGAGGGAAGCCTAAGGTCTCTAGTACATAAAGAAATATTTAAGCAAAGACTGAAATAATTAAACAAAATGGTGGACGCATTTGCTATACTTTGAGTTTTCAAATACCTCTGATGCCCAGGAATGTGCTGTAGAATTAGATATAACATTCAAGATCATCTGATAAATTTTTTCTTAATTTTTGTAGCTAAAGAACAAAGGGCCAGAAAACTGATGTAAGCAACACAAAATTACAGAGCTAGTTAGTGTTAAAGCTGGGATCATATTCTAGCTTTACCATAAATCACCGATTCATAAACCATTTTCCTATTAATAACAGTAGATATTATGTTTGTTTACCAAGAAGCAATCTTGTAATAGAGGCATTCCTAATCTTTACAAGAGACAACAGGTCTAATAATTACCCACATTTGACAGAGGGAAACTAAAGATTCCTGGAAAAGCTAATATACTTGGACAAGGTTAAAATTCAATTAAGTAGAGGTGTCAAGATTCTAATTATTTTTTTTACTCCCTATTCTTAAGATGTTAACCAAGGTGTAATATTGCTTCTTTGGATTAACAGTACATTGTAGCAATTCTACACTGAAGAATAAACAAACAAGTAGATGTATTTCTTGATCACTATAATGCCATGGAAACAAAACAGTGAGTTTCTAAACTATAATACAGTTGCTCTCATTTATATCTGAGGAAAATACAATCATTGGATTGGACCAAAGCTATCTTCATAGGCACCACCCTTCTCTCAGCAACCAGTTATCTGTGAAACGACTGTGCTCCAAGGGCTAGGAATTATTCAACACCCAGAGATGATCTTGCAAATAGTATCTCTTTTAATGCTACAACTTTATTTCCTTGGCAACATTGTCTATAACATAGAATAAGCAGGGCAAAAGAGTCATGGCCAACATATTAATTTCACAGTTTTCACCTTAAGTATTCATGGATATTTAAGATCAGGTCCTACAAATAAAGTCTAAATAACCACTTGCTCCCTAAAGTGCTTAGAACACTATTTTAAGTTTAGTACAAATATAAGAAAAGATATATTCAGATAGGCATATTATAACTGGCAAAACATAGTCTGAGGGTTTAGTTTTCTTCTTCAAATTTGCTTTCTCTATATCTGATCTATAACAGATAGTAAAGAAGTATAAATTTATCCTTTCAGTGCTGCAAAGTACATTTCTTTGACTTCATTCATTGTGTAATGACTTTTTTACTTACCAGGATTAAAAGAACAGAAATGGTGTTTCCTTTCCAAAGAATTATTATAATTTTGTTCTATGATACATAAGCAGGGAAGGAAATACAAAAAAGAAAATGGAAGCGGGGGTGGGGGAAATCCCAAATTTTAACCAAGATTTCCTCTAGGTTATTTTTCTTAAGTAGATAACTATGTAACAAGAAAACTTAAAAGAATTGAGCATAAGTAATCATTTCATTCAACTATACCCCAAAGATGACACATGTGCTACTTTTACTCCTATGGTAAATATCACTGCTTTCTGACCAAAAAAATAAAAAGTTCTTTGAACTCACCATCTTTCCCAATAATAACAAGATCACCTACTGTGTGTATGGCACTCTAGTGGCTACATTGAGTGAATCACCTCAGGGTATAGCCTCAGTGTCCTGGAACTGGTATTAGTACTATTCTCTTTTAGAGACTTCAACACTGGGAGTCAGAGGTGGGTATTTTTACAATAAGAAGGGGCTGAGTTAGCATGGAAAATCGAGTTCACTTTCCCACAGTGTCCATGCTCACAATAACAGCATGATAGATCCAGATTCCATCAGTTTACTGGAGTTAGTATGTAATATACATGCTGGTGGCCATCATGGTTCTCAGCATTTATTCCTTCTCCAGCATCAATAAGAAAAATGAGGGAGGGTGTAACAAGTTCGACAAGAAATGTACTCACTACCTTACATATATAACTGTAACCCCTCTGTACATCACCTTGAAAATAAAATAAAATTTAAAAAAGAAATATGCAGTATTGCTTTCAAGAAAAGAGAGAGGGAAAGAGAGAGGTGAGAGAGAGAGAGAGAGAGAGAGAGAGAGAGAGAGAGAGAGAGAGAGAGAGAGAGAGAGAGAGAGAGATCTTTCCTACTCATTGGTCTTGGCCTTGCTTTTAAAACCCATACAAAGCAAATTATTAGACTGCATGAAGTAGTAGCTTCCCTCTGATATTTTTCTATGAGATCTTCTCTTGGCTATGCTAAACACCTCTGTTCCTTAAGAAAGGCCCTGTGCTTCCTTCCTGTGTCCAGCCATTCTTCTCTAGCAGTTCTGGGTTGTTTATATCTCCTTGATGCAGTAAGGTTGAACTCATGAGCCCAGCACACAGTGGGACTATCAGTACTTTCCAAGTTGTAACATTCATTATACTTGAACGCTGATTTATCTATCTTTTCCTTCTGCCCTCCCTCCTTTCCTTGTTTTCTTCCTTCCTTCCTTTTCTCCATCCCTCTCATCATCTCTCCCTTCCTCCCTTCCCCCCCCCACTCTCTTTTTCTTCCTTGGTATTGGAAATCAAAACCAGGACCTTACACATGCTTTGCATTTTCTTCCTGGTTCTGAGAACCAAGACTAGGGTATGTACTAGTGAGCTGCTTTTCCAGCCCTAAAGACCAACTCTCAAACCAATTTTATAATCCATTAATGTGTACTATCCATTTGATATCTTACTAGTCAGCATAGGTCTCAAACTCCAAAAATAGAGCTGGTATAGAAAGAAAGTAAAGGGAAGCTAAGATCTAGGTAAAGAAAAATGTTAGAGGACGTATGAAGATTTATATCAGAAGAGGCTTCAAATTTTCCACCATAAGGTATCATCATGTAGATACAGATTATGTGAAGAATCTTTAACAACATCTAGTCAAAGTCTCTCAACTCTCAAAACACTTAAGTTATTCATTGATCTTAATAAGCAAAAACAAAAATGCAACCATAGAATCCTGATTATTGGAAGTCACAAACATGAAGTGAGTTTTAAAAAGAAAGCTATAGTATAGTATTTTGATTAGGAGAGGTGTGAAAGATTGAGAATTTATAGGCATGGGTAAAGAAAGAAACCAAAATGATCCTATGGCAAGACATCAATACAAGAATGGAAAGCAAGAGTGGCAGAAAATTGTGAAATGGCACAGTGGCCGAACATTGTCAAGTGTTTCAACACATAGAGGCTGTATTTTGTTAGTGACAGATCTAGAGAGACAACATTCTATGAGCCATGTGGCAACCTACCATCAGAAGGAGGTATGGATAGTGTCAGGATGCAAATTTTCCTTGGTGGCCATGCAACATGGGACAAGGTAAGCTGCTCTTCTTCTCCCTGACTCAAGCACACATGTCATTTCTCTCTCACAACATCCTCAGATACGGATTATGCCATTTTTCTCAGTATTCTCAGGCTTCACATAATGGCTAGTGATAAGCACTCATGGATGAATATTGCTCAAACGGCCTCTCTCCCTAACATTCTGTCTGCAAAATGCTCTAGCTGGAAGCACAGTGGGGAGAGCTTTGGCATGTTGGGACATACTGACCTCAGAGGTCCACCCAGGTCCAGGATAAAAATGAGCCATGAGGCATCATGAGTAGGGACCAGTGTACACATGGAACCATATGATTGAAAATGGCATGGAGCTTGGGACACATGATTTGTGGTTTTTAACTGATCTCCTGCAATTTAATATAATCACAACAGCAATCCTAGGATTCTATTTAATCTCTCAAGAAGAGCTAGATCTGACCCTCCCCCCTGCCCCACCAGATCTAACCTTTTAGATACTTGAAAGGGCAGAGATTCAACAATATGACATCGACAAAGAAACCGTGACTACTGTTTATGGGTTTATTAATGGGTATGTGACCCTGGACACCTAATATTTGGCCTCTAGATGGCTCTAGCTGATCCCAATTATCATCTGTCACAGATACCTGTTTTTGTTGTTGTTGTAGTTTGTTTTTTGTAAGCTGACACATTAATAAAGCTTTGGTTTACATTCTAAGTCTTCAGATAGATGAATGGACCTAGTCACAGGATGTGCTCTACTAAGAGTTAAAGGTTACTCAAAAGATACAGGAGGCATTTTGCTTCAGTAGAACACATCCATATTTCAAAACTGTGATTACTTTTGTTATGGATATTAAACAGTTATTTAACATAAACCATTTTGTGAGGAATGCAGTTCTTTTCTGATTCCTGCCAAGAGAGATACATTAACCTGTGCATATTTATATACATCAGCTCTATGGTCTAAATTAAAATTGTAGACTATCTGGTGTGATGACATCATGAGAACTGATACTCATGGATGACATTAGTGTCCTCATAAAAGAGAACCCAGTGCGCTGCCTTTTTCATTCCAGCAATGGACATTTCCCAATCTGAGGGCACATATTAGATACTATGTAGATACAGGCCCTCATTGGCTTCCAGGTTCTTGTTCTCAGACCTTCCAGCTTCTGGGGCAGTGAAAAATTAAATTCTTGTTTTTTATAATGTCACCCATGTGTAGAATTTTGTTATAACAGCTTAAATGTACTGAGGAAACTACAAACACCATAAACTATATGAATTAGGACAGGATGGGACATAAAGGAGACAGATAGGTAGTGCTGCCCACAGTGATTTCTTTGCCCTTTAGCCAGTCCTAGTATAATAACACTTCAATTTTTCTATTTTGTTCTTTTCCGTTCATAAGATTTAATGATCTGTTCCTAACACTTTCTTCTAGGCTTTAGGTTGAATAGATGACTCTAAACTGATCGATCTGGTCATTCCATGTCCCCCAGTCCCTGTTCCCAGCCATGGGGACCACTATGGAGCATAGGATCAATCAATAAAATTCATTCAGAACTACAGAGTAGAATTGGCAGGGGGAGGAGGGGAAGAATGCTGCTAGGTCTAATGTCAGGACAACCCTGACACTTTTTGTTAAATAAGTTTTTTGGTTTTGTTTTTAATTTGGTTAAAGTCACTTTGAACTGAATTCCTATAACTTTTCCCCTAAAAAGTCAGCATAAGGTAAAAGTCAGACATGCGAATTTCATTTCTTTTGATTTACAGCATGAAACAATGTCATTTAATATGAATGTGGAAGGCAGCTTTATGATATCCCAATGATGCTGACGTCCTCATGTTCACAGACTAGTGAAACACCTCCTCCTAAATATAGAGTAAACCCTGGACCATTCTTCTAATGACGAGAAGGCAATAAAAATGAGTTGTCAAGTCCAAGAGTAAGACTCAAAAGGACTGTCTTTTGTTTAATATGACCTTTCTTGTTCTCTCTAGCCCTGAAGGGGGTCTGATGCCCTTTTTTTTCTTTTTAAGCTTCCCCAAAGATAGTGTCTTATAGGAAAAACAAAGCAACTCATGCCTTCAACCAAATCTAACAAGAGCCTGAGACTTGCCTACAGTCACATAAATGAGCTTTGATCTATAGTCCAGTCTATAGATACCTACAACCCTCTGAGAGATGAGGAGCTCAAGGACCAAGCTAAATTACACCTGAATTCTTGATCCATAGAAACTCTAAAAAAAAAGAAGTATCTGGCTGGAAAAGTGGCTTAGTCGTAGAGTACTTGTCTAGCATACATGAAGCTCTGGGTTCAATTCCTAAGTACCACATACACAGAAAAAGCCAGAAGTAGTGCTGTGACTCAAGTGGTAGAGTGCTAGCCTTGAGCAAAAGAAGCTCAGGGACAGCACCTAGATCCTGAGTTCAAGCCCTAGGCCTGGCAAAAAAAAAAAAAAAAAGTATTTGTTTTTGAGTGCCAGTGGCTCATACCTATAGGCCTAGATGCTCAGAAGGCTGAGATTTGAGGATCTCAGTTTGAAATTGCTCAGGTACACAATCCTTGAGACTTTTATCTCCAATAACCAGCAAAAAGCTGAAAGTGGAGGTGTTAGATCAAGTGATAGAGCCTCAACAATGACAGAAAACGCTAAGTGAGAGCACAAAGCTTTGAGTTCAAGCTCCAAGAAATGTCCATTAGTTTAAGATGCTAAGATTGGGGGTACTTTTTTATGAAGCAATAGATAGCTAATAGAATGTAATGAAATTGACCTCCAATAAATTAACAATAAAATATTCATCTTTTACCTATTTGTTATTGCTTTATTTGTAGAACTTAACAAATACAGTTTTGTTATATTGAAGTTTAGAACACAATTCTTTTATGTTGATACATATAATACCTGGGTAGTAAAATGTTTAAGAGAAAGTTCAAGAGTAGAAATTTCACTTTACATTAGCCCAATTTATTTTACACACACACGCACACACACACACACACACACACACACACACACCATGCAAGACCCACTGTGTTCCAGACATAGGAAAATAAAGTGGATAAATTAGCTTGTTGCAAAGAGCAAATGTCCATTCAAAAGATGAGAAAAACTAGTAAGACTTGAAAGCAGATGAATCAACAAGAATGACATTTCTCATTAGCTATGACACTAGAAAAGCCATTTAACATTGCAGTGCTTTTGTTTACTAAAGCAGGGTAAAATTCTAAAATAAAATAATACTGTATTTATTCCTCTCTCCATTACCAAAATTAAAACATACAGGCTGATAGTTCATAATTTATATGCTGCTTACTGATATTTGAAAAACTTTTCCATGCTCTCTTTAAACATGTTCTTATGTTTGAAATTTGCACGCTAAAGTAACTGCTTTGAATACTCTTTTCAAACCAGTGTAATCTGATTACTTCTCTTTATATGAACTTCTAATTCTTTCATCTTTATTTATTCTGTATAAGATATTTACATAATTGTTTATAGAAAAACTGATTTAAAATTACAAGTACCATGAAAATTCCAATTATTTTGGTTAACTTTTTATAAGTAAATATCTACTGTCCTATAAAAGAAATAGTTTTCTTTGATATTAACTTTAAGCAGTGTTTAAAGTTTAATTAAATGTTACCATTATACCCACTGCCTTTCCCACTGCGCTTCCTGATATTCTTTGTGAATCATTAACATGTTGTGTTCTCTAAAAACACCACTTTGTTTTTCATATTTTCAATAGGACATTGTATTTCAATTCATTAATCAATTTCAAATAGAAGATCTGTTGATAAAAATGCACAAGCAAGAATAATTGATTTTGTTTTAGGGAAAAGATAACAATAAACTGCTTTGGACTAAGCAATCAATGGTAATTGAATTCTAGGCTTCAAGCTAATATTTCCAGCAATACAGGTCCTTGAGACTCAAGTTACCCACTTTGCTTTTAATGAACAAGGTCAAAATCATGAATTGAAATACTATGACTCTAATAGCATACTTTACCTCAGAAAATTTTTAGCCTCCAGGCATCATAAACTGTGATGTATCTTTCAGGCAGGCCTAAACATTCATATACATATCAAAGTTGAAGACAGATATGTCCCTTGGAATTCAGCTACATTCTAGTTGCCTATACTTTTGTGAGAAATAAAGTGAAATTAAACATTTATTGAGGTTTAACACTGCACTAGCCTAGATACAGAGGGAATACAAAGATGAACTATAAAGTAGAAGAAGTAAATAAAATATAATTGAAAAATGTAGGGAGTACTACATTGAACAAATTTTAACACAGCAATGCCTTTCACTAACAAAGACAGAGTGAACTGAACATATTTCAGTATCAGATAGTGGTGTAGAGCTCAGTTTAGGAAAAGGTGAGGTCTGAAGTGATAAAGGACTCCAGTAACAGTTGGAAATATAGAACTTGAGCTCATTTTGAGTAACTAAGCTACAAAAAGGGCAGCAGGACTGCCAGAGAGAGTGTACAGAAGGAGAACCAAAAGAGAGCCTAAACTCCAGGGAACTCAATGAGTTAATGGAGAAAGAAAAACTGAAGGGGAAGCTGGTAAGAAATGGGGAGACAAACAGGTAAGTTATAGATGCCAAGACAGGAAGGACTCAAAGGCCAAACTGATCACCAATTGCCAATTGCAGGTTAAAAAAAAAAAAAAAGATCAAGCAAGTCTTAATGATCAACTTAGAGTTGGATCATCACTGGTGATCACATGCAATGGAATGACAAGCATAGAATCAAGAGGGTCACCAGCTATTATGCAATCATTTAATAACTTTAGCACCTTTTTGTGCTTTGGGGAGGGAAAAGTGCAAGTTGCTTACAAAATGGCTTGAAAAATGTATTTGAGAGGTGACTGAAGTTTGAAATTACAAGGAGTCCATGTCTTCCTTTGAGAATGAGTATATGGATAGGAGAAGAGGAGATCACTGCAGTTTGGGAACAATTGTTCAGGGAAAAGGACAAAAAAATGACTGGATATAAAGACAAAAGATTTATGACTAGCACTGAGAGCCCAGCTAAGGCTGGAGCTCATAAATCTGTAAAGCAACCAACCACCATGGTTACACATGTTTCCCTTCCAGTAATGTCAGGAGCTTGCATGCAGGAGTGTGGACCACAGACACAGTCTGATGGCACTAAGGCTGAGTGGTTGGTAGATACAGGAGGAGAAACATTTAAAGGGCCTAGTGATTTATCAATGATCCAGAATACCTAATGAAAAGAAAAGTCAGCAACATTCTGTCAGGTAGGGGACAGAAAGGCCTGGTGAGTTTAATATTAAGATTTGATGGAAAGTAATAAGTAGGAAAATGGAAGACATGGGATATTTGAGAAGAAAGAATATAAAAATGAAGAGCTTAACAAAACTAAGATCTACCCAGTGCACCTTATCAGATTGAGTCTGCACTTACAAACAAAAACAAAAAAAAAACCCACAAAAAATCATTATGAATTTTCTTAGTGTAGCTTAAAAATTTTACTTTACTTATGCACCATTAAGTAATTCCAAGTGATATCACACCATTCCTGAAGTGTGCTATTAGATCTCAACCTAAAAGTATCCTTTTAATATGTATCTTCTTTTTGGAAACTTGCAAAAGTTTTTAATGGTAATTTCTTATGGTACTCAGGACCTTACACTTGCTAGGTAAGTGCTCCAACACCAGAGCCATGCCATCAATCCTTTTTTCTTTAGTTATTCTTCAAGATCTCATGTTTTTGTCTGAAGCTGGCCTTGGATAGTGATCCTCCTACCCACAGCTTCCTGGCATAGCTAGGATTGTAGATGTGCACCACAATGTCTGGTTGAGATCTAAGTACATCTGGGCTTACCTCAACAATGTTCAATTTTATGAAGAAAAAAAAAAGCAAAATCCTTCCATCTGAAAAGAACAAATGACTAATGGTTTAACATAAATACAACATTGTAAGTAGGACACAGATAAAACCAGGCACAAACTAGATAATATAAATGATATAATCAGATACTAATTCCTACTAAGTCACTAGTTCCTCGACCCCTTGGGTTAGGAATCACAATAATAACCACTCAACATTGTTGTGCTTCATTGTGAATAATTTCCCCTCTATTTGAGAAATGTGTCCCATCAGGAAATTTGATATGTGATTATTTATTCTATTTGAAGCTGGGGACAAGGATCGGTATGTGACTCTAAAAGAGAACATAAATATAAAAAAACTGGCTCCAATGCAGTTTTCCAGTTCTTGTGAGTTATAGGATTTATTTGACACCCAAAGAGAATTCTGCATTAATGATGGATTTTTATCCACAATCACATTTTTGTTCACATAAATGCATTGGTTTTTACCGTTTAACTTTTCTGTTGTTGTTGTTGTTGGTCGTGGGGCCTGGGCACTGACCCTCAACTCTTCAGCTCAAGGCGAGTGCTATACCACTTGAGCCACAGTGCCACTTCTGGTTTTCTGGTGGTTAATTGGAGATAAGAGTCTCACAGGCTTTCCTGCCAGAGTCGGCTTTGAACCATGACCCTAAGATCTCAGCCTCCTGAGTAGCTAGGATTATAGGCGTAAGCCACCGGTACCCAGCAACTTTTGGTCATCTGAGTGTTAGATCTCACAGAAACTAAATGGATCCTTATGCAGATATTGAAATGCCCAGATGTGACACTGCTTTTCTGCTCTCAGTTTCAAGTTGCTGAGGGAATATGAACAAAGCTTAGACAAGGCTTCTACCCTAAGATGGGCCTACTTGTTCAAGCTAGTGATGAGTCCAACTATCTTCTAATCAAAAACATATAGTGAATTACATTCATTAGTTCCTAATTTGAGACCTGGTGGGAAAACACTACCACAAAGAAGTCAGACCAAAATGTAAGACATATTATCTTCTTGAAAGTACAACTTAATTCAAAATAATTGAATGAGCAAGAGTGGAAAGAAAATTGTATTACAAAATAGCACTAATGCCCACTAATGCCTACTATACCTATGGCTTTTTCTTCTTGTAGAGACACAGACTTACATCCAACCTGTTACCAACCTTTTCAGAGGAATGGTGCCCTTCAACAGTGAAATGGGAGAGGAAGGTATATAGCATTGCAGCTCAGAACTGATGGTATAGAGATGGGGCAATATCAGAATGAGGAGGACGGCTGACTAAATCTCTTATGGCCATTGTTTTGTTGTCTAAATGTTCTAACCATTTAGGATATATGAATAGTTACCGTAGAGAAATAAGCTAAGTTTCTGTAAGTAACACATGGAAATAAGACTCCTTTCACAGCTTCACAAACAATAAATATTTATGACCCAATCTCTGTCCCAGGTGCTGGAATATGAAGATGAAAAGTGACATTCACAAGAGGACATACATATGAGTAATCACAAAGCGATGGAGTCATGGTTATGGCACACGTACACAGAGAGTCCTGAGTCTAATTTAGGGAGAAAGAGTAGAATGGTGGGAGCTTTATCAAGAGGCAACCTTTGTAGCCACAGGAAAGGTATGTGGAAGATAGTATGAAAAATACTCCTGAGACATATCTACTTATGTCACTCACTTCTTAGTAGACTACGGATATTTTCTCCCTTTATGAAATAAAAATTAAACATTACCATGTTGTTAGGTTAATATGTAAAATCAGAGGGTTCCAGTACTTCTTAGCTTTAAAATTTGCTTTATGTCTATAATCTTTCAAATGGCCTTAATACTACTATACACAAACACACACATTCAATATATAAGCCAAAAAGATTATAATAAAAAGGAAAGAGAAAATAATGCATCATTATCTAAAAGCTTGGGGAAATCTTAAGAATAGGATTCCTTTATATTTTTAAATTTTGGTATTGGTAGACAAAAAAATCAGCCACAAATAATAGTTTCCAGGTACTGAGAATTCCCCAACTCTACTTCATAATGGAATCCACAAAGGAAAAATTTATATCCAAATGCTGACCATCTTATAACTCACATGATCTGAAATATTAAAGTATCTACAAAGCTTAAGTTTATATCCATGTCTTAAAATACTTGGGAGTTAATATGTCTCACACGGAAATCACTTTTTACAAAAATAAGAGCTAGCCACAATTGTACTCTTTTTAAAAACTTCCCATTATAACATTTGTTAATTTCTGTCCGCTTTTTAGAATCAGTAAAGATGCTACTGTTGGCTTTACGCTCTATACTGGCTACATTTGTCATTAACTTGGTTTCATCTAAAAAGTAGATCTTCACAAATCAGATGTTATTTCCCACATCCTAAAATTTATGCCATCAGTAGAACAACATGAAAATATAGAGCAGCCCAACAGTAACCAGAAATATCTGTGTTTATAAAATGTTAGCCACTGTACTGAACTTAGGCATACATTTTAAAAGTAATAAGCTTAAGTAACAAACTTAGACTTAACTCATAAAATGTATTCCTTAGAATCAGCAGATCAAAAATGTTTATTTTTCATTAAATATACTCCTAACTTTAAAATATTTATCCCATGAATTATATCTAACAAATAATAACTGACTTAGATAAGAACTATGCAACATAAAATTCTCTGTTTACATATTACAAGTAATAATGATAATGTTTGGGGCTGTAACAAGAAAACACCTGCATAATTTTTCTCATTCTTTGTAAACAATTTCTTTGACACATAACATGTACAAAATATTAAGAATCCATAATGTGATAAATTTCAAAGACGAGGGAAAAGCATGATATATCTTTGTCTGATGGCATACTAACAGTAAACTATAAAGAAGTATTTTCTGAATACATAGGTTAGGTACTCAATGGTGTTTAAAACCCAAGACTAAAAGTTATGACACACTTGCACGATTGTGAAGGTAAAATGAATAACTTTCTCATTACTGAAAATACCATCCTTGAATTAGTAAACTCTAACTTGGCAAGACTGGACTAGCAGAAGATATTTATATATAAATGGTAATGGAAGCCCTACTTTTTCATTGAAATTAAGGCTTTATTTTTGAGTAACCATGTGCCATTTGGCAAACATATTTTACCTGCTAGTGAACTATTTAAAAAGTCTTTATAATCAGGCCTCATTCAAATCCAAATTTTCCCTATTCCTAAGAATAAATGAAGTTTGAATTGACTTTTTGAATGAACATGAGGAAAGCAACTCATTCAGAAAGTGTCCAGGAAAGAATTGTATTAGAAAAAATAAATACACTTCTAACCCCAGAGCGTTGTATGCCTCAGCCTCTCACCTAACACTGTAGCCATGTCTCTTCCATCAGGGTCAATTCAACCTCTTGTCCTCAAAGATAGACTGCTTTAGTTAAAACATTTATCCTTCTCACCATCGATGACACTTCATTGTGGTCGAGGACCTGATCTTCTTATTGAACTTACCACTGGTTTTTATATTCTGCTTCCTCGTTGGCTAGCTGGCTCCATTAGGGCAAGGATTGCTAGTATGTTGCACTCTACAGACTAGCATTAAAAATGAAATCTTTGCATTCACATAGTATCCCTTATCAGAAATGATTGAGACCAGGAATGTATTAGATTTCCAAGTCTATATATTCTACATCTCTATCTATCTATCTATCTATCTATCTATCTATCTATCTATCTATCTATCTATCTATCTATCTATCTATCTATGCTATCTATCTATGCTACTGAACTCACATATTGAGCTATCTTGGGAATGGGAACCAAATGTAAACACACATAACCCAAAGGAAATTTCATACAATACTTTTAATTTGCTTGTGTTTCAACTGGGAACCATCACATAGGGGCATGAAGCATCATGCCAGCACTCAGAAAGCTTCAGATTTGGGGGCCCTTCAGAATTTGGAGATTTGAATTAGGGATGCACAACTTGTTACTAGCAGTGGGAACCAAAATGATGAGATTCTGACCATAAATTCAATTTTCTTATTCTTTTCTAAAAATTTGGGGCAGGTCTGGGGATTATACTTTGGGCTTTGTACATGCACTCTATCATTCTACCACGGCGCAGTTTTCCTATTCTTCATATGATAAAGAAATAATAACTAGGCAGTGTGGTATGATTGCAATCCCAAGACTCAGGAGGCAGAGGCTGGAGGATCTATAGTTTAAGGCTAGCCTGAGGTACATAGTGAGATCATATTTTTTTAAATGTGCTGGAGATGAAGCTCAGTACTAGAACAGTTTCCTAACATGTATCAGGACACAGATTCAACCCCTGGGGGAGAAGAGGGAATTCCAGCATTATCATTATTTAAAGTGTTATTAGCTATGAATATCTTATCTAGCTGTACCTTACCTATCTATAACCTCATCATATTCTGTAGTCAGTTCAATTTCCAGGAGAATGTTCCTCAAGGTTTATTATTTAGAAATGGAACTAATTTCTAAGTATCTATAGACCTAATTATAATAGTTTAAATCCACAAATATAAATGTGTGGGTTTTACGCTTGAAGGTTTCTGAAAATCCTTTTGGTTCTAAAATAATTTAATAGTTGAGCTAGCAGGATATATTTGTAACATTTCAAATAAAAATGACAATCAATTTTATTATATATTAAAAATGCCACTGAGAGTGTTTCCCTCTGATATCAGGCTGAGTCATCTTGTGAGAGGTACTTGGAGAAGTTGTGTTGTCCCCTCTCAACAAGATTATCTCTCTGAAAGGAAAACAAGGACATGGAATTCACATTAGTAGTTAAATGCACATTAGTTGTGCTGAGTGCAATGCCGTCTGCTCAAATTTGCCCAATCATTTTCCCCTTCTAGTGTTTTGACTGTGCACCACACTGGGAGTTTACAGGCTGCTGACCATACCTATCACTATACCTGGGTCTTTTATGCCTTGAGCTGAGATGTGGTAACCACATTTAATACAGGAGTCATTAAGACAGCATAAGAGTCCAAAGGAATAACCTAAACTAAGAGAATTCCTTAGTCCCAGTAGAAAAGAATATTTTTGGAAGGTAACTACTCTCATGGAAAGCATCTCTTTTCTATTCCTGGCACTTATTTGTACTAAATGGAAATAATCAAATAATTTATCTTTTATAAATAACTTTTATAAGTTAAGACCTTATCAATGCTACCAGACTGGAAACTAGCCAACCTAAATTTCCCTCCTGATTCTGGAACTTTCTCATCACAGAAGCTTCAGATGTAGCCCTCAAAGTATAGAACTAGAGACCTCACATCAAGAGGAGTCTCCTGATTTAATCTTTCCTTTCTGCCTTCTTTGAATACTGGATGACTCCATCTTAGTCCACAATGGTTTCTCTAAGTAGTAACACATCAGGCTCAATTTGAAGTCCCACACGGTGTACTCTGATGGACCAGGCATAGCTTCGGAGTCCATTGCTAGACTCATTGTTATAGGCTAGCAAACACATACTATAATTATGTCCAGTTCTGGTCACCCAGGACTAACTGAATTGGAGTAAAAAAAAGGGGTATTCTTCCTTTTTCTAGAGGATGGTTAAAAATGCAAAAAAAAAAAAAAAGATTTTTCAGGGCAGAGAGACACTTAGTATATCATGCAAACAGAAAGCAGTAAAACGGATTTTTCACTAAATAAATGGAAGCCTTGATAATCGCTTAGAAGTAAAATACAAAGGAAATGAAAAAGGAAATTTAAACTGCCACATGGATGTGGGCCCAATAGAGATCTTTCGGGTTTATAGAGTTAAGACAAAAATAGCGCTGAAGAAATTACTCACCTCTACAAGCCATATGTTTTATCAGTGAAAGAAAAATGTGAGTAGGGAAGAGACACAAAATGTAATTGTGCATTAAATTCAATCTAGTCTCTATTTATTTGGGTCAATATATTAATTGTGGAATATGCTAAACCCAACGAATGTAGTTTATTAGACTATGCTAGCAACTTCACATATAATTCAGGCTCCATTTAAAGGAAACATAAGTTTATACTGAGACTTGTCTTATGTAGGAGTGGATGTGTTTACACTGGAAGGTTTTCAGAAAAGCTGATGCCCACATGGTAGGATGCTGAGGAAGTGTTTCCTATACCAGATAGTGGGCTTTCCTGACTGCACTCCAAACAGTTTTAATTTGAATATTCCCAGATAGGATTGTGTTATCTGAAGCCCCCTGAAAAGATACCCATTGACATGAAGAGTTGTGTTTACAAACTAATACAACTACTGTTGTATAACAGGAAATATTATTAGCTAGGTTTTTGACTCATTGACAGTTAGTCATAAGTATCATCAATAAATAAGATACCATGTTAACTCACTTGAAATTTAAAGAAATTCTTTTCTGTTCAAGAGTTAGTATAAGATGATACAATATTAAAAAGACTATTACTTACAGGGAAATTATTGGTTCTGTCATGTATAGATGAATATGGGGTCTTAAATATCACCAGAAGGGTCATTAGAGAGCTTAAATATGTAGGCAGAACAGTCTAGCCAGTCTGCAATGAATGGTGAGAGTCTGTGTAAATTAACTTATTGGCTTCCTTAGTTACCTTTTTGTTTTTGTTTTGTTTTTTTTTAATTTTTGTTGGTCGTGGGGCCTAAACTCTGGGCCTGGGCGCTATCCCTCAGCTCTTCAGCCACAGTACACCACTTCTGGCTTTTTCTGCTTATGTGGTTCTGAGGAATTGAACCCAGGGCCTCATGCACGCAAGGCAAGCACTCTACCACTGAGCCACTTTCCCAGTCCAAGCCTAGTTATTTTTAATCTAAGGAACACTCAGGCTGGATAAAGTAGGTCCTAAGATCTCTTTAATCTTTAACATTTTTTTACATTATTCCATGTAGGAAAAAAATACAGTTTCGAATTTAAAAGCTGTTTCTACAAAATACCCAACAAACCCAACAAATGGAATACGCTATCCTGTCAATTTTCAGCCAAACAAATATATGATAGACTGAAAGCAATTCATAGTAAACCAGATAATCACAAAACAAGAAAACTGCTTCTTCATAAACAAGCCCTGTTGATAATCTTTCTTCTAATTCTTCAGACTTCTTATTTTCTAGGCTTGAATCATCCATGACTCAAGATCTGTCACCTCAATGATGACTGTTTTTAACAAAAATGAATGGCTTCTGTTTCCAGCTCTAGGGAAATAAAGACCACCCACAAAAGAAATGCACTTTCTTCTCTCCTTGTATCCCTCCCCCCCACCTGCCCCTCTCCCTTCATCTCCCACAAATGCTGGGGAAGACAACCATATCTTTAATTATGTGTTCTGCTCTTGCACATATTACAGGGTGATCAGTATATTTTATCATTTTTTATTCTATCCTTCGGGCTCAAGAGAGAATTCTAACTAGATGGCAGTCTCCTGATGCAAAGTGGGTATAGTTATATGCATTTATTGAAAAAATTGAAATGAAACTAGTAAAAAGAAACTACTTGTTTAATCACTCATATCAATGTTTAAAAGTTCTCCCACTATAAAAACCCATCACCAAAATTGCTTTTTTCTTCTTTAAGAAAAATAATATACAATATTTGCAAATGAAATTAAAGAAAGAGAAGCATTCCTCTTAAAATGTAGTTAAAACAGCCAAGGAAATTTAAATCTTGAATTGTCTAACTAGGGATTTAAAATGAATACAACTAACTGCTTTTTAAAAAATCTAATGAACAATGTTCATACACAAACAGAAGCATGTGTACATAGAACATATCACAAGGTGTTCAATATATATTGGAGTGGGCAAGTAACAGCAATAAAACAAGTGGAAATAATTTGTAAATACAAATGATCTTTCTTCAAAGGCCAGCACTGCAGCCATTTCCCCCCTTTCCTCCAGTTTCCCTGAAGTAACCTTGGGAGCAAAGTTGAATGGGTCACTGAGCCTAGCAGGAGTAGCTTTCTTACAAAGCTTGTCTCTTGCAGAAGTGAGAGAGGATGAAAACCCAGATAAGTACATATCATGGAGGAACCTCATTACTACTTAATTCAGTGCCATTATACAGTTGCAAAAGGTGCCAGGGCCATACATGAGATAAATAACGCCTCTCCCCATTTCAAAACAGACAGTGGCAGGTAAGGGTTTGGAACATGGAGTTTAATAAACAGTCCTAAGAGATGCTTATAAGATACACATCTTTATAATTTAAATGCTTTCTAGTGTAATATAAGTGTCTAAATAGGAATAGACAATGTTTTTGGAAAGAAGATCAAATAAAAAGTAACTACATCCTTTAAAAAGTTTCTAGCCCACATTACCTAATGAAAAACAAAAGTAACAGCATAACTTAATTTTAGGGTCTATCCTATCTTCTTCTTCTTCTTCTTCTTCTTTTTTTTTTTGGCTGGTTGTGGGGCCTGAACTCTGGGCCTGGGCGCTGTCCCTCATCTCTTCAGCTCAAGGCTAGCTACCGCTTGAGCCACAGCACCACGTCTGGTTTTTTCTGCTTATGTGGTGCTGAGGAGTCGAACCCAGGACCTCATGTATGTAAAGCAAGCACTCTACCACTGGGCCACCTTCCTAGCCTACCCTATCCTTTTGTTACATTCAGGTTTATGAAGTTTTACAATCAAGTTTTTTTTTAAAGAAAAAAATGCCAAATGAATCATCTCTATGAGAATTTAAAGAGAAAATTGTGCTTTTTGGTAGATAAAATTAAGGACTTATGAGACTTGCAACATATTCAGAACTCTGTAAATATATCAAAATTCCCAGACATCATTAATATTCAAGGATATATTATGATCTAAATTGATGGGGATCCCACTAATAATAATTACTGTCATAAAATTAATTCTGTCAAGATATTCAGGTGAATTATTTTATTTAAATTAAGTTAAAATCTTTCAATCAGCATCTCTACCTGAAGCAAGTACAATAGTGCTTGACTATAATTTCAGCTACTTGAGAGGCTAAGGTAGAATTAATTTAGCTCAGGAGTTAGAAACCATCATGGGCCACATAGAATAACCTTATTATTTTCTACCACTGAAAATATAAGTTAATAATTAATTAATAATAACTTGCACCAATATCATTACTTGAACTTGAATTGTTATAGAAATTTAGCAAAACTAAAAATGATATGATTCTATAATTAGAAAAATCTTTAGAATAAAAACACCTTGTGTCACATTTCAGGGAACTAAATCCCAGAAATATTTGGTTATTTGCCCATAGTCTTTATCTGTATAATTCTGAACTTCAGAATTTTTGAAAGAATAGATGAGTGACAAAAGTAATTGATTAAAATCTCAAAATATCAAAAATATTTTGATATCAAAAACATCAAAATATCTAAAGATGTCAACTCAACATAAAGTCGGGGAAGATTTTTATTAAAAGTCAATCTATCATTATCGCTAAAGGCCAGTTTTGACAGTGTTACAGAATAAAATAACCCATTTTTGAAAAAACAAAAACAAAAAACTTTTTCTAGCATCTGACCCCAGCGCAATTTGATTTAGGCTTTGGCAATACATATAATGTTGTATTTAAGATAAAGGAAAGGTTGCTAATGCTCTAAATCAGAATCCATAAGAAGATACCTCACTAGCTCATGCTATCATTTTAGAATATATTAAAGTTCTTATGATCATGTGAAACAATAAGAATTTAACCAGTCAGAATGAAGAAGTCTCAAGAAACAAACTCTATAGGAAAAAATAGAAGAATGATACTTTTGGTACATGGTTTCATTAACCAAGATTTAGATGTCCTGAGTAATTTCCCCAAGTTTTGACCTTTAATATACATATAGTTTCTAAGTCATGTAAAGAAACATACAGGTCTTTACTTTTCAAATTACACCAAAGACTAATTAAAGTAGATAGGCTGTAGATGTAATTGAATCCAACCATATCACTCATTTGAGAGGCCTAAGAATCAGCCTTGATCTTTAACACATTTTTATAGCTATAAAATGTAAGGTGGTATCTCCCCACTTCTGAGAGGAAGGTCCTGAATTTGAAGTCAAAGGATGTTATACAGGTCATTATGCCAATGTGACATGTCTTCTTTTAAAGCTCTGGCATTTTGACATTTGATAAAATGCCAAATCCCAAGTGCCTGAGTCCATTGTGTCATATTCTGTTTATGATGTAACAGATTAAAGTTAGGGACTCGATATGCATTTGAGCCCACAAAGTAATGGACTGTATTACATAATGTGTGCTTTCTAATAAATCACAAGGAAAAGATATCAGTTACATATTTTGGCAAATGACTTTGATGGTTAACAGTTCACTGTTAGCCTGACCTTGACAAGGCAGATCAGACATGATTTTCAAGTGCATTATTTTACTTGATGTATAGAGATTATTACCTTCATTGCATCATTATTTTAACTATATTTCGGGATGTTTCTTGTATACTCTCCAAAATACTTTTGCTTGCAGGGACTTTTTGTAAACTTAAGAGTATTTCTAGTTTTTTTTTTTAATTTCTTAAAATAAATAGAATGAGAGTGTTTAAGAACTTTGATTCTATTTGTACAAATGTAGAGCACAATATAAACCTGAGGTTATGAGTTGAGTCAGTATATACTAATTCCAAGAAATCTGTACAATGAATGCCAGTCTAATTAAAAATTCTTAAGCTTTTAGCACCAGTTTCTAAGGTTTTAGAATTGCTCACGCAAGCTGACAGTATTTTTTGATGTGATACAAATCTTAATGAAATTCTAGAATATATTATGGAAACTAAATTTAGAAAACATAGACTGCCACTACATTAGAACACATTATTCATGCAAAAGCATCATATAAAGGAAATATCTCAAAAACAGAGAGATTATTGGGTAAAAGCAATGTAGCCATATAATCCAGGCAATATCAAAGAAGTACAATTTTGCATTATTATATTATTGTCACCATATGAATTTTTAACTCTCAGCCTTACTTCATCAATCACAACAGAATTTTTGTCATGTGAAACTAATTCGCATGGCTTTCAGTGCCACAGAAATTGGGCTCTTAATTATTTATTAGTCAATGCTCAGAGGCAGTAAATGGAATACATTCATGGTTAGACATCAAAAGGCCAGGAAAAATTGGGCTTGAAGTACAAGTTTACAAAAATTCTTATTTAAGAAGATAAGTAATTTTTAATTTTTAAAGTACAGATCATCCCTAACTGTCATCTCCTTCCCCTTCATTTGGACACAAAAACTCAGTGATCTTGGCATAGAGCTGTTTTCTTTCTGTACCCTATGGCATTTCTAGGCATTTTCAATCTAGTGGGACCTGTCTAAACCTCACAAGGAGCTTAAAGTACTGACAGGTACATGAAAAATTTTAGTACTCTGCTACATATAAGCCAATTTACAAATGTCTCCATATGGACATATTATTTTATTCAATAGATATTGCTGTTTCTAGCTGACAGCAAGAGTTCTCTTAATTTAATAACAAAATTATTAACACGCATCAGAGAAAAAAACATTTGAATTTCCTTGTACAAACAGCAGTTCAGATTAATCTCAGGTAACTGTCTAGAAGTCTGTATTCTGGTCCTTATTCATTAACATCAACTTGAATACCAAGAAAAATTTCTTCTGAATGCGTTAGCCTTTTCTATTTTCAAAGGGGGAAAATACACACACACACACACACACACACACACACACACACACACACACACACACACACACAAGTTATTGAAAAATACTACAGCAGAACATAGTATAGCTACCTACTACATGTTTGTGACATACTTTTTGAATAACTCATTAAATGATAACACAATTAATTATATCTAGAATATTAACCATGCATTTAGTGCTGGGGTGATTATACTGTGGTCTAGATCCTATCAGTTGGCTATTCTTGTAACAAATCAAGCAAAATGTAACACTTTAGTACTTACAGACTGCTCAGAAAGAACACCATCTGGGAAACCTTTTGCATTTAAGATTAAAGCTCCACTCAAGGTTTATTGTTAGCCCCGGCAAGCTAGAGGGAACAGGAGAGGAGGGTGGAGGGAAGCGCTTACTTCGAAAATGCTCGGAAGCATAATAATAGACATCCTCATAGCCCTCGTGGTAATCCTCTTCAGGTCGGTACTTTTTCCCCTTTCTCCTCCTAGATCTTCGGATCTGCTTGACAAAACCCAGGAAGCGGTCCATCTCCTGCTCACTACACAGCCTCGCTCAGCCAGCACCAGAGCTCACCAACAACCCGGCTGCCCAAGGAGCCGGTGGAGCATGAATGACCAAAACCAACGAACTCTGGGGACCAGGGCTCATTACCCTCCTATCTGCCTAACAGCCAGGGGAGCGGGGAAAAAATGACAGCGAGGTGGGTTTCCCTTGACAAGATTTCTCATTTAGCTCAATAAACTGTCAAACCTGCTATTTTAAAAAGTGGGGAGGGGACAAGGAATAGAGAGAAAGTGACACGATCACGAAAGACTAAGAGATCAAGCTCGTATCTAAGAGCTTTGGGCTTCAAATAGTTTCAAAACGAAACAAAAGTTCCAGAGATTCAACTGAGGCAAGAGAGGTCCCAGCGCTAGACTGCCACTACTATCCTGTATCTCCATCATCAGGGGCGGGGTGCGAGGGAACAGAGGGGCGGGCAGGGGAGGCATGCTTGTCAATGGACTGAACCAAACAGAGACAGAACTGATTTTTTTGTCCTACCTGCTAATCCCACTCCCATAATTTCAGCATTCTTATCAGCAAGCGCTGTTCCTGCCTGGGGAAACTTCTCTGGAAGGTTTTGTTTTACAAAGCATTGATTCATTAACCCGTTGGGCTCTCTTGCCTATAGAATTATGGCACAGCAAAGTGGTTTCCTCCATATGCACAGCTCTCTTGCTACAAGAGTGTGCTGTATGTGTTAATTGGAGCAGCAGGGAGAAGGCTCAGCAGCTGCTTTCAAATGACACGTTTACCCACTGGGCATTAATGTATTCCAATCGCTGTTTGATCTAAATATTAAAATGCACTTCCCAGAGTAGCTTGTCATAGGCTTAGTAACAGCATACCATAATCAGCAAATAAAGGAAACTGCATGGTTTCAGAGAAACTAAATGCAAACAGTGCAGCTCTGCTTACACTGAACTCAAATACAAATTGAGCTAAGTGGTTATTATTTTTCCAAAACTATGAAAATAAATGGCCAACTGGCAAATAAAACTCAATTCTCCTTGGTGAAGATGGGGGAGGAAAAAAGTTTTGTTCACTGTCCATTTCACTCTTATCATTTAAAAAATTACAAATTTAAAAATGACTCAAAATGTAATATTTTGAGGCAGAATGTGTTTGATGTCCACATGGGTGTAGAATTACCATGGGTAATTTTTCCTTCTAGAACCTTTCTTTGTCAGGTCTCTAAGTGGATGGGAAGTTTTAACACCAAGAAAATTTGATTTGTTCACAATGTAATTAATGAAGCATGTCAGCATATTACCTAGTAAACCAATAATGGTCAGCAGCCCCATGTTCCCAGAAATGCAGTTTAAAGAAATGCTTCTTACTGTAGGTAGGTCATTCAATACTCATGTTATATCAAGTTTACAGGACCATCCCAGAAGGGACTGACTGCACTTTGCATTACTTGTTGTTAGATTCTAGATTTGGACAGAGCTATAAATGGCTAACAATACAATAGAGAGGTAAAAAGCTGAAGGATATTGCAGAGACCATGAGTTTTAAGTCCCAGAACCAACACACACACACATACACACACACACACACACACACACACACACACACACACACACACACACACACACACAAACTTGAAGATTTGGAGTCTTCATCTTGAACAGGTTAATAAATAACTGATATAGCAATAATAATTTTAACTGATCTAATAGCACTTATATGAAGGAAGAATGAAGGGTCAAAAAATGTTTTCATGACCCCAATGATTGAAGTTATCAACATTGCCTAAGAAAACAGAATAAGATCATGTCAATAGATATCTGCAGAAAAAAGCATTGACAATATTCAACACCTCTTTATGATGAAAGCTCTGGAGAAACTAAGAATCCATGGAACATTCCTCAATATAATAAAGATTGTGTCGGGGCTGGGAAGGTGGCTCAGTGGTAGAGCGCTTGCCTTGCATGCCTGAGGCCTTGGGTTCGATTCCTCAGTACCACATAAGCAAAAAGAAAAAAGATGGAAGTGGCGCTGTGGCTCAAGTGGTAGAGTGCTAGCCTTGAGCTGAAGAGCTGAGGGACAGTGCCCAGGCCCAGAGTTCAGGCCCCATGGCCGGACCCAAAATAAATAAATAAATAAATAAATAAAGGTTGTGAATGACAAACCTACAGCCAGCATTATAGTTAATGGTGAAAAGCTAAAGCTGATTCCTCTAAATTCAGGAACAAGACAAGGATATCCACTCTCTCTACTCCTCTTCAATATAGTATTAGAATGCCTAGCTAGAGCAATAAGGCAAGATACAAACATAAAGGGGATTCAAATAGGGAAAGATGAAGTAAAACTCTCCTGCTTTGCAGATGACATGATCCTGTATTTAAAGAACCCTTGAGACTCTTCTCCTAAATTCCTCGAGCTGATCCAATGCTTTGACAAAGTAGCAGAGTATAAAATTAACCCTCAAATATCAGTGGCTGTTCTGTATGCTAACAATGAGAAGAGCAAGGCTGAAATTAGAAAAGCAACACTGTTCAAAATAGCATTAAAAATAACTAGGAATTAACTTAACTGAAGAGGTGAAGGACCTCTATGATGAAAACTTTAAAAACCTGAAAAAGGAAATTAAAGAAGATTTAAGGAAGTGGAAAAACCCCCATGCTCCCAGATTGGGAGGATTAACACCATGAAAATGGCAATACTGTCCAAAGCTTTCTACAAATTCAATGTAATACCAATCAATATCCCAACATTCTTTAATGAAATAGAAGAAGCAAACCAAAAATTCATATGGAATACAGAAGATGCCCAAATAGCAAAAACAATCCTTAGCAGGAAAAACAGTGCTGAAGGAATATCAATACCAAACTTCAAATTCTATTATAAAGCTGTAGTTATAAAAACAGCTTAGTCCTGGCATATAAACAGGACTGAGAACAAATGGAATAGAACTGAAAGCCCAGAAATGATCCCACAGACCTATGGCCACCTGGATAGAAGAAAGACAGCTTCTTCAACAAATGGTGCTAGTAGAATTGGCTGTATGTGTGTGGAAAACTGAACTTAGATCTTTATATATTACCCTGCACCAGAATCAACTCCAAACAGAACAAGACCATAAGAGCAGATACCATGAAAATATTACAGGAAGGGATAGGGGATACACTAGGGCTCCTTAGCACAGGTCAAAATTTCCTAAAGATCCAGAAACACAACAAATAATAAAAAAAAAAAGCTGGATAAATTGGATCATATGAAACTGCAGAGCTGGCAAAGGACATAGCTAGCAAGATCACTAGAAAGCCCACGAACTGGGAGAAGATCTTCAGTAGCTATACATCAGACAAGGGCCTCATATCAAAAATATACATAGAGCTCAAAAACTTAACCCCCCAAAAACAAATCCTCAAAGAAACAACCATCTCATTAATAAATGGGCTAAGAATTAACAGGAGACTTCTCTACAGAATAATATCCTCTAAGAATAGCCAATAGACATGTGAAGAAATGTTCAACATCTCTGGCCATAAAATAAATGTAACTCAAAACAACATTGAGATTCTAACTCACCCCACTTAGAATGGCTATAATCAAGAAATCTAATAGTAACAGATGCTGTAGGGGGTGTGGCCAAAAGGGAACACTACTGCATTGTTGGTGGGAGTATAAACTTGCCAACCACTCTAGAAAGCACTGTAGTCAAGAAACTACATATAGAGCTCCCTTATGACCCAGCAATCCCACTTCTGGACATTTACCCAAATGATCACAAACAAGGTCATACTAAAGCTACCAGCACAACTATGCTTATTACAGCATTATTCACCATAGCTAATCTTTGGAACCAACCCAGATGCCCCTCCGTAGATAAATGACCAAGAAAATGTGGTATATATATACAACGGAATTCTATTTTTCATCAGAAAGAATGACATCACTCCATTTGTAAGGAACTTGGAAGACTTGAAAAAAAATCATATTAAGTAAAGTAAGACAGACCCAAAGAAACATAAGCTCCATAGTTTCCTTCATTTGTAATAATTAGTATATGTCTAGGATAGTCCTAGCTATTGCTCAACAGCTCAACAGCTATGTATATATGACCATATAAAATAATGCTAATTGAAATGAATCCAAGATATAGAAACAAGAGGTTTTTGTTTCTTCATTTTTGTTTTCATTTTTTAATGTAAAGTTATTTCTTTTTTCTTTCTTTTTTCCCCTGAAGTTTATCCCCTGTTGTCACTGTTTTTGATTTTGGTATTCTGTGTCTTGTTTATATGTTTATCTGATTTGAGAAGGAAAGGGGAATAACAAGATGGTGAAATAAAGTACAAAGGGTGAACCAACACAACAACACTACTCAAAAGACATTATGTTGGAAATGAAGTTTACAACTTGTGGAGAGGGGAATCGGGGCTGGGAAAAATGGGAGAAAACAAGGGGCGGGGGTGTAACAATGTTTGATAAGAAATGTACTCATTACCTTACTTATGTAACTGTAAATCTTCTGACATTACCCTTACAATAAAATACAATAAACTTTTTAAAAAGATAGAATCAGACATTTTTTATGTCATGCAGAGATTACCTTGTCTAAGAGCTACTTAAATTCAAGATCCAGTCTTTTCAATGTGTATTTGCCCTTAAAATGGAAATTGAAGATAATTATTGAGTTTTTGTTCTTAATTTAACCAAACATGATTTATGTGATTAATTTGTTTAATACACTTGTTCCCCAGAGATAATGCAGGCAACAAATTATATCCAACTACACCTGAATTATTATAGCTACTCTATTAACAGAGTCCATATTTAAGTTTTGTCGTGATAAGCTCCCAGCTGATTTCAAAAAGCCTGACTTACATAACAGATAAGGTATTACTCTTCAGTACTAAGGTTGTCTCCTGTATAAGCAACTTAAAGCATTCTACTAAAATTTACTTAAGTTTCAATTTAAATATTTAATGAAGAGGCTGATTTTCTAATAGGCAATCATTATTTTTTGTACAAGATCCAATGCTGACAAGTAAAACTCTCCATATATTCATTTTTTTTTCAGAAATAAACAGAAATTGCACACAAACACCTTTCTGTCAGTTATTTCTTTTTGGAAGGATTTTATTTGGGAGGTTACAGTATTAGTATCTGATCATAATGATATGGTTTTTATACAAACTGTGGTTGTGGTACTGGGAAGAATTTATGAGTTTAGCTTTGGATTTGGATGAGGTGTAACTATCTTATTAAATGATAGAAGAGTCTTGGGAGAACAAAGACTGGAATAATATAGTCATGGATGCAACATACGGAAAGAGAACCATGTGTATGTGTGTCCTAATCATAATAATGGAAGACAGATTTCACAAATAAGCAAGCCATTTACTATTTTTCCTTGAAATAAAAAAATGTCATCTTTTGGCCCCCATTCTATGTGACACCAATGAATTAGAGCACATAAATTAACATGGGATTTCCACTTTGCCCTCCCTACCCTTGGTCCCCTTTCTCTTTCTGTTATCTCCAGGCCCCTGTGGGCATTTGTACCTGTGGACCATAGAGGAGGGGCTATTCTGACTAATTGGTACCAAAACACTTCAATTTACTTTAAAAGCAATGCCAACACTCCTATATTTTCATGTAAAGAAAATGAGCTGTTACAGTAAATTGGTTTTAATGGAGCTAACCATTCATAAAACTATAATATCAAATTTCATAGAAAGAACAGAAGAACATAAAAGAAAATGTAATTCAACCAGAATAGCAAATATATGTTAACACATATGCAACATACACACACATACACACAATGGTGGTAGATCTTTGAAATCACTTCTGGGGAATAATTTTGAATTTAAGGAATCAAGCAGGATGCTAATGAATAGCATTTTTTTTATTTATTTATTTTAAATTTTTTTTTGGGTCCAGTCATGGGGCCTGAACTCTGGGCCTGGGCGATGTCCCTCAGTTCTTCAACTCAAGGCTAGCGCTCTACCACTTGAGCCACAGCACCATTTCCGGCTTTTTTCTTTTTGCTTATGTGGTGCTGAGGAATTGAACCCAGGGCCTCAGGCATGCAAGGCAAGCGCTCTACCACTGAGCCACCTTCCCAGCCCCATGAATAGCATTTATAATCCTAGAAATCTAGACGACTAAGATTGAGAGGATCACATTTCCAGGCCAGCACAGACAAAAATTTCACAAGACTCCATCTCAACTCTGGTCATGCTGGTGTGTGCCTATGATCTTGGCAGCAGGAGAACTGCAACTCAGGTAGCGCCCCCCCCCCCACACACATACCCTGCCAGTGAAAAACAGGGCTTAAGGCATAGCCTAAAGGATAGAGAGCCAGCCTAAAAAGCACAAGGTCCTCATCTGAAGTTCAAACCCTAGTCCTGACAAAGAAAACAAAAGGAGGAGGAAAAGTAGAAAGAGTTTGGCTGAGGGAGGGGGGTGGGGAAAAGTAGAGGTAGAATGGAGGAGAGGGGAAGAAGGAAGAGGAGGGAGGAGAAGGAATCAGAAAAGACTCAATATCAGATACAGAAAACAAAGAGGGGTAGACACCAGAATAAAAAGTAATACATACATTCCCTATATATTAAAACTGGAAAATTAGCATCTGGGCTGAAATAATTATTAATAAGTTTTCACTTACAGAAGCATTAATTCACATAGAAAGTTGAGAGTGATAGAAAGTGCCCACAAATTTCTCACTTGTAAGCACTTCTCTTGTATTTCAGCACTTTTAGAACTCCAAGCTGCTGTCCTCAAAATACTGGCAACTCCTTCCCACTATACCCATCATTTAGCATTATGAGAAACTGAAACATAGAAAAACACTCATTAGTTTTTAAGAAGACTTTTGCCCAGAATAATTCCTAATTGAGTTTCCAATGTGATTCTTCCCATTCACTAATTATTTGGGTTGCCTATTAAATAAAGCATCAAACTTTGGCCTAAGTATGTTAGTGGGCAAATTGGGGGATGAACTAAGCAAATCCATCCATCTGTAAAATATTTCAAGGTCGACTCTCCATTGGTGATAAGATTTTGAGCTAAAAAGACAGAGGAGAACAGTGCTTAGAGTTTGATAATGTTTGCTTACGGAGCGTGAAATGAAATTTAACTGTGGCATGTCTGCATTTGTAAATTTATTGTGGTTGTTTAGACTTCTTGCAAAATGAAATGTCAGGCAGTCATTCTGAGATTCCAAATGCATTTGGCTTCAAAGGACTCTGATAACTGGGGCTAGTCTTTCTGTTTTCAAAGATTATTTCTCTGTATTTCTCACCATAAAGAATTAATTTGTATTTTCATCCAAGGCCCAAGTTGGAATGAGCACAGGAGAGTAAAAATAAAGGCTTGAAAATTATTTTCAAATTTGAAATGCTATGTGGGGCATCTGAATATTATAAAGGTTTTAAAATGTGGATTGTATATCAGAACTCAAGTTTTTCCCTGAAGGTGTAATGTGTCTTAGGAGGAAAGGTCTAGACTTAGAAAGTCTGTTCCAGCCACAAGATGTGATTATTTTTGTGCTACTAGATGCTTTCAAATGATGAAAAATATACTGGTGATTATTATGAATCTTTTAAGGTAAGTATAAAACTTCATATAATCTATTTGAGGGTCATGCTATGATTTTGAAGGATATATTACCTAGTGACTTCTACTTTGAGAAAAATTTTTATCTCCCTCTCCATCTACTTTCTTTCCTCTTCCCTCCTATCACCCTCTTCAAGCTTCTTTTCCTACTCTTTCCTCTTCCTCCCTCACCCCTACTGATCTTTCAAATTATTTAGAGAGAAAGAAAAAAATCTATTTTTTAAATGACACACATTTATCTATTTATATTGTTTCTGGATTGGCTAGATAGTTGGTTTACCAAAAGTACCACGTTTTAATTTTTTATTATTTTCATTGTAAAGATACTGTACAGAGGGATTACAGTAACAAGAGTAAGGTAATGAGTACATTTCCTATTGAGCATGGTTACCCCCTCCTTTGTTTTTCCCCTACTATCCTTCCCCTCCCCACTTCCCCAACTCCTCCCTCCCGCTCCCCAATTTGTAAAGTTTGTTTTCAACATAGTATCTTGTATGTCTCATTGTTACAATGGGTCAACCTGTATCCTTGTTTCAGCATTTTGTTATTTCCCTTCCCCTCTCCAAATTAGAAAAATGTATATAGGAGACGCAGGGCACCGGAATCAAATACAGTGAAAACAGGGGTTATCCCACGGGAGAAGAACATACAAAAGAAACAAACAAAAAAAAAATCACATAGTACCATTTTTTAAAGTTCATGTTTTTCCTCATTTCATTTGGTGACATAAACATTTTCTTAGTATTTAAAATATTTTCCTGTGATCTCCCTTTTCCTATATTTGTCATGTCTAATCAAATTCAGATTATCTTGTTAGTCTTCTTTCTAGGTACTTAGACATGTGCTTCATCTTCCCTACTGCCTTGTCTTTGTTTCTTAAAGACATTTCTTAGACTTCGCAAGTCTTGCTCCTTTTCACAGGCACACTTACCTGATTTGATATAAAATATTTTTCAGTACTTTGGAGTTCTTTACTTTCAAGAATGTGTTTTAATAATATGGATTAACCAGGGTTCTTACCTGTCCTCTTACTTTTTATTACTAATCTTTGGCTGGTTCCTACATGTGTAAGTTCCTTCATTTATTTCCTCAACTGGCTCTTCACATATGTATTGCAAATCAATACCATGCCCTGGGCATGCAATAGGGGATGGCAGGAAAATTCTAACCATCATTCTCCTTTAGAAGGAAACCATTAACTTAAATGGAACTTCACTCTATAAGATGTATTTAGTGCTTGCCACATCCTAGATGCTTAATTCATACCAGCTCTCAGCATCTTTTAGAACTGGACTATTTTATATCCTTTTGGGCTCATTTTTGTGTTTGACACACTTTTCGGGAAGACAACTTTAAAGGCCGTTGTATAATTTAAATAGTCTGTTTCCATGAGCCATAAATAATGTGTGTTCATCTCACATTCAATCTGATTCATTCACTTGACAAATGCTTTCTATGTGTCTATGGTGCCAGGCACGATTCACACTCTGAAGTCAGAACCGTGTCCATGAAAGTAAAGCCCTGGTTTTTAGGAGGTCATTTTCTATGGGGCGGGGGGCTAGGGGGGAGGGGGAGAGGAAGGGGGGAGCCAGATAACACAGAGGTAAGTACAGCATCTAACTAAGTAATTTCCAATAGTGATAAATGAATTGTTGTGCATGACTGGAAGGACAATGTGTTTACTAGATGAGAATGATGAGACATCTAGGTTTAAGGATTGTGTCTTAAAACAGTTCATAAGTTACATATTCATATTTCATATACTCCCATAAAATCTATTAATTTCAGCTGTGTGACTAAGCACATGTTTTCATCTACAAACATTCTCTCACTTATTTTCATGAACCGTATTATAGCTGCTCTTTACATATGCTTTTAATGATCTACTTAATTAACTGTGAGTTCAAAGTAAAACTGTCCTTTTTGTTGATATACACCAAATGTTGAGAAACATAGGGTACTGGTGACACCCCTCAAAATAAAAACAGTGACCAGGTCTTAACGAAGCTGTCAAGAGTCAAGGAACAACAACTTACAGATCAACAAGGAAGTGCTACAATGAATATTTATATCATTCATTAACATGTACCTAGTAAGTGTTCCACAGAAATACACCTAAACAGAGACAGAATTATTTTGCATTGCTATCTTCTACCAAAATTATTAACAAAAGACAAATTGAATCTCATGATAAGGCAAGAATTAGAGATTCTCAGGTGGGAAGTTATAAGAGGGAGGGGAGTCAAAATCACCTGAGGAGATTTTTCCAAATCATGATGATCTTCCAAAACTCAGCTTAGGGAATCTAATCCCCCCTCTAGCAAGCCTCATCCAATGCTCCCTTGCTCACCTGTCCCCTATTCCAAGGAGCATGCGCTTAGAAGGTGTAGTGTCCTAGGATTACTCCGCAAATTAGGATACCGATTCACGAACTTTAACAAATTAGTAAGAGTGGATTCAACAAGGTTAGTCATTTATTTCTTTCATATATTAAGTTCTAAAGTGGTAGATGGTGTTTAGGAGATGGGAAAGAGAGGGTAGCATTGCTGTGGGGTATCCAGAGATCTGGGTTCCTTGTATTTGCTATGCTATTCCCTCAAAGGTCATGAACAGGACTCCACCATGGCTAATTTCCAGCCCAAAGGAAGGAGAAAATAATAGTTTTCACTTAAGAAGAGAAGGAGTAAGTTGCACCTTTCACGTCTTTACACATGCTATTGTCTTGACCAAACTTACTGAATCTGCAGATGGCATAGATGATTTCTCTAACTAAGTGACTGTGTATGGCTAAAACATGGGAGTTTCTATTAGTTAAAAATGGAGGAATATGCAACCAGTATTCTCTCCCCACCAGATACATTATAACACTAGCATTTTTTGAAATCAAGACTTTCTTGCCTTTCCCTGAAGCAGATCTAACAGTTCCTTCAGCAAAGAGCAGCACTTTATCCATCCTTGTTCCCTGCACAGCACAGAGCTTGGCCTCAGATATGCTTTCAATGGCTGTGGATCAACGACACAAAGGGTTAGAACACAATTTTATTTTCTTCATAAAGCAATCAAGTAAAGTAGCTATAGTAATACTACTTTACAGTTGCTAACATTTAAGGTTACTCATTATAGATTCAATACATTATGAACAAAGCTTGCATAAGCCCTCAGATTCCTTGCTCTTTCAACAAAACATGCAAATATCAAAACTTGAGACTATCATTTTAAATATGGCCTCAAACTTTGGAGAAATGTTAGAAATTGCATGTGACTGACTTAATGTTATCATATATCAATGAAATTTTCTAGAACTACAAGACACAGAATTCTGGTGATAAAAGCTTGACTTTCTTACAGAAATCTTGAAAAAATTTTAGATAAAATAAACATCTTTAACTACTTATGCTCATTAAATATTATTATATAATTTGTCTCAAATTTAAGTTTATTACCTGTTATATTTTATCTTAAGGACTTGGGAAGCTTTATAACTCTTAACCTATTCAAACTATAAGATCTTCAAAATAAGAAAAAAATTAATGCAGTACTGGCAAAAGAAACTTTCCTCACAGACACATTTTCCAGCAAATAGGATTTCATTTGAGTGTGAAAGCCACCAAGTTAAATTTTAAAAAAAATCTAAACACAAACCTTACACTCTTGACAAAAATCAGCATAGATTATATATCTAAATGTAAAAAATAAATCTACAAAACACATAGAAGATGAAAGAAGAAAATGTAAAGCTGACTTAGATACAACAAAGGTTCAGGTCATGAAAGCAGTAACTGATACTCTAGACTTCATTAAAAATCTGGGATACAGATATACCTACTCAAGAGTGCAAAGAGAAGCCATGAACTAGGAGAACATATTTGAAAAGAGTATATCTGGTAAAGGTCAGTTATCCAAAACATATTTAAAAAATGTTTAAAAATCAACAAGAAGAATCAAACATCTCAATTTAAAAATTAGGAGGAAAAAAAAGCACCAGTGACTTACAACTGTAATCCTAGCCTCTTGGAAGATTAAGACTGAGAAGATAGAAGTTCAAGGTCAACTTGAGAAAAAGTGTTTGAAAACTCCTTCTCAGCTAAATACTAGGTACAGTTATTCTAGGTATGATGGAAAAGCCTAAAATAGGAAGATCACAGTCTAAGTGTATACCTGGAAAGGAAGTGAGCTCACATCTCAAAACTAAATAATGCAAAATGGGATGGAGGTCTGGCCTACCTGTAGAGCACTTGCCTAGTAAGCATGGCGCCTTGAGTTCAAACCCCGGCATCACCAAAAAATATAATTGGCAAAATAAGCAAGGGCTAGTGGCTCATTTGTAGTTCTAGCTACTTAGGAGATAAAGAACAGTCAGGTGATCATAATTTGAAGCCAGCCTGGGTAGTCCAATTCCCTTTTCTATAGAGGGAAGCTAGACACAGTGAAATGTGTCTGTCATCTCTGTAACTATAGGAAACCTAAAATAGGCAGATTGAGGTCCAGACATGCCCTCTGGCAGGAAGCAAAACCCTAGCTTAAAAATAAACAGTCAGGGCTGGAGGCATGTTGCAGTAGAAGAGCACATAACCAGCAATGACAGAGCCCTTGGCCCCAAACCCAAGTAGTGCTAACAACAAAAAATAATAATCCTAATCATAGAAATAAATATAGGCAAAAGCCTGAACATATAGCTCACCAAAGAAAATCTAAGATAGAAAATAAGCAAGCCATTTTATGAATGAGATACTGTGACATATCTATTAGAATGGCTCAACTTCAGAACACTAACAACAAAAAATGCAAATAAGGATAAGGAGCAGCAGGAAATCAATCATTGCTGGTGATGGCAAAGCAAAAAATGGCCTGGCCACTTTTGAAGATTGTTGTTTGTTAATTATTGCCAAAAGTTGGAAGTAACCAAAATGCCTTTGAATAGATAGAAAGAGAAACTGAAATATTCTATAGCAAAAAGAGAAACAGGTTATCCAGACACAGACTTGAAGGAAATGTAAATGCTATTGCTAAGTGATAGAAGCCACGCTGGAAATGCTACAAACTGTATGGTTCCAAATGTATAGCATCTATTTTGGAAGAGGAAAGTAAGGGAGACAGTAAAAGGATCAGTCACTGCCAGAGGTTGGGGAAGGAAGAGATGAACAGGTGAAGTAGAGAGGATTTTCAGAAGCTAGTGTGAATGAACTAAAATTGTGAATATGTGTCACCATATATTTATCAAAATCTATACAATTATACAGAACCAAGAGTGGACTCTACATAAACTATAAACTTTGGCTGATAATGATGTCATTGTAAGTTCATTAATTGTAAGGAATATATCACTCTGGTGGGAGATGTTGATAATAAAGGTAAGTTTATGTATTTTAGCATAGGAGGTATATGGGAATTCTGTTCTTTTGTGATTGATTTTTTCCCATCAATCTACATATTCTGTGACATATAAAGTCTATATAAAGAAAATAAATCCTAGCCAGAAGTCAGTGGCTCCTGCCTGTAATCCTAATTACTAAGGAGTCTGAGATTTGATGATCTCAGTTCAAAGCCAGGCTGGGCAGGAAAGTCTGTGAGACTGTAATCTCCAATAAACCACTGGAAATGCTGTGGCTCAAGTGGTAGAGCACTAGCCTTGAGCTGAAGAGCTGAGGGACAGCTCCCAGGCCCAGAGTTCAGGCCCCATGACCGGACCTAAAAGCAAAAAACAAAAAAACAAAAAACAAAAATAAACCACTGGAAAACCGGAAGTGGCACTGTGACTCAAATGGTCGAGTGCTAGTATTGAGCTGAAGAGCTGAGAGACCATGCCCAGGCCCAGAGTTCAAGCCCTAGGACCAACAACCAAAAAAAAAAGAAAGGAAGGAAAGAAAGGAAAGAAAGGAAGGAAGGAAAGAAAGGAAAGAAAGGAAGGAAGGAAGGAAGGAAGGAAGGAAGGAAGGAAGGAAGGAAGGAAGGAAGGAAGGAAGGAAGGAAGGAAGGAAGGAAAGAAAGAAAGAAAGAAAGAAGGAAAGAAGGAAAGAAAGAAAGAAAGAAAGAAAGAAGGAAAGAAAGAAAGAAAGAAAGAAAGAAAAGAAAGAAAGAAAAAAAGAAAGAAAGAAAGAAAGAAAGAAAGAAAGAAAGAAAGAAAGAAAGAAAGAAAGAAAGAAAGAAGGAAAGAAGGAAGGGAGGAAGGAAGGGAGGTAGGGAGGGAGAAAGAGAGAGGGGAGGAGGGAGGGAGGGAGGAAGGGATAGAGGGAGGGAGGGAAAGGAAGAAAGAAAAGACAGACAGACAGACAGACAGACAGACAGACAGACAGACAGACAGAGAGACAGATAGATAGATAGATAGATAGATAGATAGATAGATAGATAGATAGATAGATAGATAGATAGATAGATAGATAGATAGATTTGGAGAATAAGAATGAGGAAGCTCTATGTTCCTGTGATCCAGAAACAAAAAGTAGAAATTCTTGTAATCAGATCATGATTTAGGAGGGAATTTGAGTATTAATTAGGTCCTTGATCAGTCAAGAAGATCATCCCACAAAGAACACCTGGACAATGATCATTTGTTATTTTGGACCAACATTGAGAGCAGGGTCCGAGTGATGATGCTACTTCTATTGTGTATATTGTGTATAGTGGTATATGTATGTCTCATTAAAACCCCAATAAACAGCCTCCTTCTATATTCAATTACTTGATTTTAACAAAGCAATGTGCAGTTCAATCATGTAGGTAACCTAGGAAGACATAAAAGAGCTGACTGTAAGTGACTTACAAAGTACAGAAGCTATCTTACAACCTGCATAGAAGCAAAATACCTTGTAAGTGGTAGCTCCATTATTCTGTTTTTACTTTTACTCACCTTTTTTTTTATTTTACTTTACCCACAATGTTTTTTTATGGCTAACAAAACCACACACTTTCTTGACATGTCTGTGAAAGGTTGCAAAGGTCAATATGCCATTCCTTTCAGAAAGCCAAAAAGTCAGTGATGCAGAACTGAGGTCTCTTACTGAAAAAAAAGCCTTTGTAACTAGTTCCAACAGAGCCCTCTAACTCATGACCTAGGTCAGCTTACTTGACCTACTAGACTTGTCTTCTCATCTGTGAAATGAGGGGATTGAACAATATGACAGCCTTTGTTTGGAAGTTTTAAAGTTCTACAATCTTCTGATGAAATGTCTTCAGACATATGAACATCTTGAATATCAAAGTTTCTTAGGATATTAAGAGTATTGTAGAGAACTGTTCTTATATTTATGTGTTCTGAGATACATTTGATAATGGATTTCAAGTTGCTGCCTTTGTATTTGTTTTGGGAAATTAAAATTCCTTCAGGATAAAGATCTACAGATTTCTGTTTGGTTAATTACCCAGTAATGTCAAGTAAAGCACATTGCACATTTACATTTTCATGATAAAAATGATCAATGAACGTTTAAAGCTTCTCTTGCTAAAGTATTGGTTCATAAGAAAATTTTTCCTCTACTCAGATTTATTCTTCCCCTCATGAGTATTTGGTACCCTGGTACTTACTGCACTCTGTGTGCAAGACTCATGGAGAAGAGTTTTCAATGGATTTCAGTGAGAGAGTATACTCTGTCTCCCTTTCTGCTCTCAGACATTAACACATGACTGCATACTTCTTATTGTTATATGTAGATGAAAGTCCTGAATTAGTTGAACCATATGTAAAACAGAAACTCTAGCCGGGCGCTGGTGGCTCACGCCTGTAATCCTAGCTACTCAGGAGGCTGAGATCTGAGGATCGCGGTTCAAAGCCAGCCCGGGCAGGAGAGACCATGAGACTCCTATCTCCAATAAACCACCAGAAAACCGGAAGTGGCGCTGTAGCTCAAGTGGTAGAGCGCTCGCCTTGAGCTGAAGAGCTGAGGGACAGCGCCCAGGCCTGGAGTTCAAGCCCCATGACCGACAAAAAAAAAAAAAAAAAAAAAAAAAAAAAAACAGAAACTCTAATGCCATACTTCAACTCTGAAACCGGGCATATGATGAACTCATACTAATTCTACTAATAGTACTGTCCTTTCCAGGAAACAGGCTCTAGCTGTCATAAGGATCTAATGCTTTATTCTTTTTACAGCCTGACAAGTTTTCCAATGTTCATCTCATTAGCAATGAAAACATATAACCCTGCCACAGGTGCCTCAATGGGTCAGGATTTTTACATAAGTGGGCAGAGCACAATTCCTAAACACCAAGGGTTTGACCATCAACTATTTTAATTCTCAGCCAGACAATGTAACAACCTCCACTCCTATTTGCCTTCATTCGCATGCCCATTCTCACCAAAGTGTAGAGTAATGGACTGGTTTAAAGGCAGGGTCAGAGTTTGTGTTAAAAGGCAACCTTAGGTATAGAAAAGCGAAGACAAAGTATGCGATGCTGCAGCCACCCTGCTGCTGTAGGACTCTTCAGAGTGATTAGTCATTCCGAGAATGGTACTTGACACTTACTGCATGCCTCAAGGCTTTTCTTGGCTCTTTTTGATTATATGTAGCTCAGAGGATTTCACAGGACTTAGCAACTGCAAGTAGCCCTGGCAGTCCTGAGGCACAACCTGCTCCAACCCCACTAACTTTAATGGCTTCCCAATAACTAGGGCAAGGGCTGTCAACTTTCTCGTTTAGTGTGTCCAGTGAGGGGTTCATTTATTTAGAATTCATTTACTATGCTTGGTCTACAGGAAGCACAGGGGAACTTATTTTTCACGCATAATTATACCGTGGAAAGGCCACTCCTTATAGCAGAAACTGAATTTCATAACAAATCAGAAATAAGAAGGCCTGGAAAACAAATGAAAAAAATAATAGAGTATTGACTTTTACCTTTTTAAGGAAAGGCATAATTTCTAAGTTTCTACAAATGTATGCAATTGCACAAAATTATGTGATAGGAAAATTTAACATCCTTTACTTCATATTTGATTTCTATGACTCAGAATAATATATATCATTTTATTTAAAATATTTTAAGAGATTAATTAATTTTCCTAAGGGCTTCTTTTAATCTCTTGATACAGAAATCATTCTCTTTTGACTTAAATCATTATTCATGTCTAGTTTTCATCTTCAATATTTATCTCACCCAACTTTAGTTTTGGAGCTGAGTAATTTGTCCACATCTCTTTATCAATCGCATAAAATTTATGCAGAATTTTCATTTCACACTACTCTTCATTGTCAAAGACAGAAGTTAGTAACAACATGTATTTGTGTCATCATTGAACAAAGAAGAGAGGCGAGCTGCAAGACAAAGACTGACAAAACAAGTGACATTTTCGTAATGACACATTTTTAAATGGCCAGTTCACCAATGAATTTTGTTCCTGTTATAGCAATTTTTGCTTTGGCATTTGTAGCATTATTATCATTTTTTTCTCTGTGTGAAGCATTTTGCACATAAGGTACATAAGAGATTAAATAAAGTCTCTATTATATTATGTAGCACAAAAGCCATCCGCTGCCTTTTCTCCTGGGGAAGCCACGTTGATGAACATATGCCGGGATATTTAGGTGTAGGGATTACTAAGTAATAAGACAATAAGCAATGAGATCTAGGACTCTGTTTGGTTCCCATCCTATTCTACCAATCACTATCATTTGAGACTTTAGGTAGGGCACTAAGCTTTATCTGTGGCTTCCTCATCTGCAAAAGTGGGCATAGGTACAGTACCTCCATCATCTGTTATAGGTAAAGTCAAATGGCTTTACAGTCTTACCAAATTATTTGGCTTTACCAGATTATTTGATTTTACCAAATAATTCCCCAAATATCCACTGTCACTCTGCAGCTGCTCCTACTATAACCTAATCATAGAAATCTACTTTGAATGATTAACAGAAAAACCTTTCCTTTTCAAGGAATGAAAATATGAGATTGAATTCTCAACTTCTAAATATAAGCTCATTTCTTCACATATATACATATATATATGTATATTCTCTGTTTTTTTAAAATGCACTAGAGAGTAATTGGAGAGAAATTGAAATAAAGGCAATATACATCCTAAATGTGTTTACAATTTCCAAAGTGCTTAGAATCTTGTTTAACACTTATTTCCTAGGCTTCTCTATTTTTGTTCCTTGAAGAAAGGTACTGTATGCAAATGAAAAGCTGAATTCATTGTATTAGCTCTTTTTGTTTCATAACAGTATTATTAAAACTTAGTGGCTTCAACCTACAGATATACTGACCTTATTGCTTCTGTGGGTAAGGAGGAGTTTGGGAATGCTTAGCATGATCAATAACGTGTCTGCTTAGGATCTCACAAGGCTACCTACAGGCAACAAAGTTGGTCACCAGGACTGGATTCTAATCTGAATACCTCCTCAAACCCAGAAAAGGACTGAAAGAGAGAGGTAAAGAGGCCCCAGTGGTAGACACTTGTAACTGTATCTATCCTGTCACTTTTGCCCTGTTCTATCACAAGGAAGGAAGGAAGTCACAGGTCTTGTCCACACTCAAAGGGATAGGATTACAGTAGGATAGATATCACAAGGCAGAACTATGTGGGATATTTGAAGAGTTCTCTGCAACTTTCACCGATTTTAATTGATAGATCAATCTTTAGTGGAAGAAGAGAATGAGTATATTGATTTGAAAAGCCTGAAAAATATCTCCTCACTACCATTTCCTCTTCACGCTTCAAAACTGCTTTTCTTGCTACTTTATTGTGAAACTATTATGAACATTTGACATATATTTGCAACAACTACAACTAAGTTCCTTTTCATTTAAAGAAAGTGTATTGGTTACTTCACTATTACTAGGTAATAGTATCATGCTTTTGGAGGCTTCACTATAATGTTGGAAGTTGCTGAGAAGAAAATATGAGCCTATCTTTGTCACAGATCTGTCACTGGGAAACATTTCTGCCTCAACCACGAAGCAGAGAAATCATTATCAAAACTGGACTTGCCCTAAGCCTGCAATTCCTGGCCCTTGGGGACTAAATATTAGCCCTAATATAATGTGCCAGCTTTCCAGCAAGGTAATTATTTCATTTTAGCATTTACGAAACACCACTTTTTCTACAAGCTTTAATAAACTGCGGAACTGAGTCCTTGTGAGTTGTATGATATGATCATAATTATGGATAATGTCATGTGATAGTACAAGGTTAAAGAGACTGCCAAAGGCTAGCCTTTAAAAATAGCACTGATAGGCATGATACTTGGCATTCTTGACATTCAATTCACCCTTCAATATTCTGGACCTCATTATCTATTCATTTCAATCTTACTGATAAGCAAGACTTATATAGTATGATTTAGAGATTACTGGCATTATTAATACCCAACACCTTACATGTGCATAGCTTTTCCATTTTCAAAACACATTCATAACTATTATCTCATTTTAGATAAGCAAAAACAGAATAGATCATAATTTGCCACTACCATTTTTAGGCTGATTGTTAATATAAACAGTGAATTTCTCAACTTAAATAGTGAGATAATAAACTTAAAAGGAAGAAAGATTTATTTTGGCCATTGTTTCAGTCCATGGCTCCGTGGCCACAATGCTTTGGGCTTATGGTAAAGCACACAATCATGATGGGAAGCAGAAGATGGAGCAAAGCTATTCCCCTCATGGCTGCCCAAAAGCAGCCAATGCTGGGGCAAGGACCTTGGGACAAGGTCTACAGCAGCCTCTGACAGTGGAAGGACAAATGTTTCCCATAGCCTCTAATGGGAGAAGAGCCAGGCAAACACCTTGTATTGGGCATAATGAAATCTACTTCACACTTCTGCATTGAGGATCATAATTGTGTTCTTCAAAGCTACTAAGTCAGAGATGTGTGGTAGCAGCAATAGGAATCTAAAGTCATCACCACATCCATTTTAAAAATGAGCACAACGAAGTTACATAGCTTGCTTCAAAGTCACACAGCTATCAAATGATAGCTCCCAGATTCAAACCCAAGTGTGCAACTCCAGAGCCCTGTCTTAACCTCTACTTCACCAACTCCACTAAAAGTCTCTCCTTTTCCACCTTGTAATATATATGTATGTGTGTGTGTGTACATATATATAGTTATTGTTATTGTAAAGGTGATGTACAGAGGGTTTACAGTTACATAAATCAGGTAATGAGTACATTTCTTTTTGAACAATGTCACCCCTTCCAAAGCTCTCTCGCAGTTTTTCTCTGCTGTCCCTATTCATAAGTTGTGTAGTTGATTTTCAACACAATTTCTAGTGAGTACCACTGCTGCATTTCCCACTGTTTCTGTGACTCCCTTACCCTCCCCCAAACAGATAAACTTACAATAAGAAAAAATGGCACAGAAAACAAAAACAGTAACAAAGAAAAAAAATCTCTTCTTTCCACTTCTTGGAGTTCATTTCGATAAGTACTGTATTATTTTATATGATCATATGCATATAACTATTGCACCTTTGTGATCCTCTCCTAAGAATATCCTCTTTTGGTCCCACTGTGTGGATATCTATGGATCTGTATAATTTATCATGTTCCAGTGTATTTTTTTATCTTTTACCATTCAATGTGCTTACTTATAGCTGTGTAGGCGCATTCTACTTACTACAAATGAGGGAAACCATGCAGGCTGTTCTTCCTTGGGTCTGGCTTACTTCACTTAATATAATTTTTCCAAGTCTTCCCATTTCCTTATGAAAAAGACAATATCATTCTTTCTGATGGAAAAGTAGAATTCCATTGTGTATATATAACACATTTTCTTGATTCGTTCACCCACTGAGGGTGGTAAACAATGCTGCAATGAACATAGTTGCCCTGGTAGCCTTAGTGTAGTCTTGTTTGTGGTCTATTGGATAAATGCCCAGAAGTAGGATTGCTGGGTCATAGAGAAGCTCTATGTTTAGTCTTCGGAGGCAACTCCATAATGCTTTCCAGAGGGTTTTTTTTTCCTACCTTTTAAAAATAACCATTGGTCATAAGGTACTCATTTTACAAACCATTTGAAGAACTTCATTCATATTCTAAATAAGTAAACCCAGCATATTTTCTAAAGTGTGATTTATAAACTTGTTTTAAAACAGGAATACTTATAGTAGGAGAAAAACAAAGGAGGGGATAACAATGCTCAACAAGAAATGTACTCATTACCTTACTCATGTAACTGTAACCCCTCTGTACATAATCTTTACAATAAAATAAAATTTTTAAAAAACAGGAATGTTTTTTCAGAATCATATACAATATCCTCAGAACATAAAAGGCTGGCTACCATACATTACACATATGAGTATGGGTGGACTTAGCCTAGCTACCCTTCCTACCCTTTATCCAAAGACCCTGGTAAGTGACCTCAGTACCATCTATAATTATCCCTCCAAGGAAGAAACTTCTCAATCTCAGTCCTACTAACAACTTGGATGCTGGCCACATACACACGCACAATAAGCTGTTGTTTTGCCTCTACAAGGTGACACTTAGCTTCATTTTTACCAGCAATGTTGATTAGTTCCTACTGATTTATTCACATTAGCATTATGTTAATGTTATTGATATTTTCAAGGACTTTAAGGTGCTGTACACTACGATTTTTCTTAAGAATGGCAAGGGAAAGAATGAGTTGACTCTGTCTCTCTAAATATCCAAGTGTCATATGTTGACCCAGTCTGGCTCCTTCCACATATTTCAAAATTACATCAGCTTCTGAGTATATGCTTCTTGTGTGTCTACCAACAACATGTCATAACAGGTACTTTACCTTTCATTTTTAGTTGCAGAAAATGAGACTGACACTGAGTGTCAGCTTCAAATTTGTAGACATTATCATGCCTATAGTCCTAACTACTTGGAAGGCTGAAATCAGGAAGATCATGGTTTGGGACCAGCCCAGATAGAAAAAGGTTGTGAAACCCCATCTGAACTAACAGCTGGTTGTGGTGGCATTGGATCTTACCCTTGCTATGAGCAACTGTTTCAGGCCAGTCTGGGCAGAAAAGCCCATGAGACTCCACCTCAGTAGAAGCTGGTCATGGCAGCAAGTCCAGGTCATCCTAGTTTTAGTGGGAAGCCTAAAATAGGAGGACTGCAGCTCAGGTATGCACCAGGCAGGGAACAAGATCCTATCTCAAATATAAACAGTGCAAAACAAGAGCTGGAGGTTTGGTTCACAGACAGATCACCTGCCTACCAAGTGTAAAGGCCTTGAGTTCAGATGCTAAGGCTACTCTAAAAGAAACTGAAACACAGAAAGATGGAATGACTTTGCTCTGGTCACACAACTGGAAAATGGCTATGCTGGAGTCTGAACCTATGTCAGTTTATAGTTCTAATACTATAAGTTCTTTGTAGATTTACACCAAGGAGGCATTTGAGGACAATACAGTTGAAATACATTTTTGAAAATCAAAGTTTCCGCTTAGTTATAACTTACTTTTTTTTTTATTGTGAAAATACGGTACAGAGGGGTTACAATTACATGGGCAAGATAATGAGTACATTTCTTATCAAGCATTGTAGCCTCCTCCTTTGTTTCCCCTTCCCATCCCTTCCCATCCCCCCCCACTCCCCTCCCCCTGCCCCGCCAAAGTTGTAAAGTTTGTACATCTAATTGTTGCAATGGGTCCGCCTGTATCCCTGTTTAAACAATTTGTTTTTGCCCTTCCCCTCTACAAATTATACTAACATCAAATACAGTGAAAGCAGGGGTTATACTGTGGGGGAGGGACATACAAAGCAACAAAGAAATCGTCTTATCAATATGTTAGACACAATCAATTGCATGAAATAAAAAAACCTTTGTTTCCTCATCTATGAAAATGAAACTGCAGTACTTAACATATAGACCTCAGTAAAGACTACATGAGTTAGATGTATCGGTTGCTAGAATAAAGGCTTTTTACACATTTTAGCCATTATTATTATTATTATTATTATTATTATAGATTTGAGTCTTAAGTTAGATTTTTTCCCCAATCTTTCTGCAATGTTACTTACTCTAGCCAGGGTTTTGTTCAAAAAATTTTTGGACTTTGCAAAAGAGCAAGACACGCTGTGAATTGAGACAAGTGACTTCTGAGACTCACTTTGGTTCCTCTTAAGACCTGTGCTTTGCTGCAGAATAAATTTCATGCTTAGGAAATATCAAGAGGTCATTTAGTTCAGCTTCAAGCTGTGGCCAAGTCCCTTCTGAAATTATCTACCTCAGTTTCAGACACCTCCAGAGAAAGAGATTTTATAGTTTCCTGTGGTAATTGATTTGAATGTCAAACTTAGATAGACCCAAAGTCATAAGCACAAGACCTTGTGTTTCACTTCAGGCTCAAGGTCAGCAAGACATAAAACACAATCTTGGCTCTTCCTATAAGGACCTGGGCTATTTCACAAAAGGCTTCTTAAACTTTAACTGGTCTTCCACTCTCTAGATCAATGTTTAATTTTTTTTCCTTCTATTTTTCCTTGAAACCTATGAAAAATTAAATTGAAAACAACCCATCATGTGTATGGGGAGAGATTTACTTCCCTTTTAGAACTGTGCACTGTCATAACAAAATGATTGACTATAAACTAATTCCCACTAACAGAGCAAGTTGAGAAATAAAGAATATTCAACTGGTTATAGTAAGGGGAGCAGGAAAATATCTAGATTGAAAATGGGAAAGAGATTCTATATAAAATTTCTTCATTACATACAAGAATATGGTGATAACTGACTAGTTTATTTTATAGGCATGTACTGTGAGATCACAGTAAGTAAAGTGCACCAGTGATGCTAAAGGATGGGGTAAGAGGTGGCTCCCAAGGGAAGAACTGTGATGCCACCAAGTTAAACCCTCCAGCTCATGATTAACAGTGTGCCCACAGACACCCCAACCTTCTGACTTCTGTTCACCGCCACAGACTTGGTTTGCTTCGAGATATGTTCATCTCTGGCAGCTCTCTGGGTAGTACTGTTCTTACAGAGACAAAGAGGAACTTACCAACTGAGGGGAAGAATCTGACCCTGAAATCACAATGTCATGAAGCCAATTTTCTTCTGGAACTAAGGGAAGTTGGTGTGATAAAATCAGACTCTCCAGCTACTGTTACAAATTCTCAGGTGAAAGGGTGGGGGGTCGATTCAGTCTGGGGTGAGGCTGCGGTATAGGTGTGGTTTGAGTGTAATCCCAAGACTTCATCTGTTAATCCCAACTTGGGAGAGTAGAAGCTTCATGTGACTTTAGTGTTCAGATTGTGGCCTTTGTGAGGTTATTAGGATATGAATAAAGTTATCAAGGTGAAGGTCCCATGACTGGATCCTAATATTAATGGTCACTCTTTGGCTCCAAGGGCACCCACAGAATCCCCTTCATCTTTCCCCTAAATATGGATCTAGAGTCTTCTCATGTTACTCGGGTAATCTACTTTGCTTCTAGCCCCAGGGTTAGAAAGTAAGTACTCATGGGGAAATAAGTACTTAGTGGGTACTCACTTATTTCTCCAGAGGAAACATGCCTCTCTCCTATGCTAAAGTTGTCTTCTCTCTTTCTCTCCTCTCACCAGCTTGAAGGCCTTGCCCTTTCCAACAGCGGACTTATAACATCAGACTTGTATAACAGACAATGATTTGGAATTAATAGATATAAGATGAAATATCATAAAGGTGTCTACTCCCAAGGACCCCCCCAAAAAAGCAAAACAAATAAAAAACCCCAAAACAACACTGTGGGGCTAGACAGTATATAGTCATTTTTGTACCTTCTATTCATTTTGCTATGAATGTTATTGTCCTAAAAGTAAACCTATGTTTTTGCTGGGCACCAGTGGAAAATGCTTGTAATCATAGTCACTCAAGAGGCTAAGATTGGAGAATCACTGTTAGATGCCAGCCCAGGCAGAAAACTTTGGGAAACTCTATCTCCAAAATAATCAGCATAAAGCTGGCGGGAGGAGTGGCTCAAGTAGTAGGATGCCAGCTGAGCAAGCATTAGGCCCTGAGTTCAAACCTCAGAACTTAGAAAAATAAATGAGGCTTGCTATTAAAGTGATAACTGTGTTAGGTAGGCCTGCTACAACTGATGGTTAAGAATTGAGTTTCTAATAAAATGTATAATTATTTCACCATCCTAGTATGTTATAGGATCTATGTCCCTCTCTCAAATATAGCAAGTATGCATTACTACGGTTGACAATGTCAATAACTCAATATGTCTGAGTGTTTGGAGAAAAGCCCAGGCACAGGAATCCCACAACTTTCCCTTCCACCAGAAGATGCCTACCTTTTCCAAGCCTTCTCTGGCTCCCACACTTCCTGAAGACCTTTATGCATAGCCTTTTTATATGAGCCTGCAACTGGTTAATGGGAGCTTTCAGGTAGTGACATAGTGCCAATTACATTAGCATGCACTTCTATTCATCCTTTAAAGTAGGCCACAGATCTTGGGGTAGAAATGTCCATTAGAAGGACCCTCCCACTGCTGCCTTTCCTCAAATTGATTTCACTAGATTTGGATAGAAAACACAGCAAGAGGCAATATGTTTTTCTACTCGTGAATTTCTATTTTTAAACACCCATACCTCTTAACTTGTAAACAACGAAAGAATGAGAACCTATCCATGAGGAGGATGAGTGGCATTGATAAAAAAAAAAAAAAAAAAGCCACCATTAATAATGTGGATTGATGGCCAGCAGCAGTGTTTTAGGTCCCTTCCTTGTGCACACATTTACAGTAATAGGTCTCTTTTACAGGCTGGCAGCAGGTTGCCCCACCAAAAGCATGAGTGATGATCGGTTTATTTGAAGGGGAGGATATTTAGGGCTCACAGTTGGAGAGTCCAAGCATCAAAGAAACACATTGTTCTTTCAAAGAAGAGAAGGGTACATTCACGTTGTTTATTTTCTCCTCAAAGCTCTTCTTTCAAAAGAAGGTTATAGAAGAGAGAATGCTTGTTTTTAATCCAAATGATAATTGCTCTCAAACATCCTAGTTTGAAGTCACTTCTATTGTACACTGAATCCTCAGAATCTGTTGCTTCTATTTCTCTGTAAACTCACTGCTCACACTCATGGCTTTTTGCTTTAAAAAAAAAAAAAAAAAAAACGCCAAAATAAATAAAGTTAGAAGTCTTGATTTTCTAGCTCAGAAAGACTTAACAACCCAAGTTCTGAGAACCTACTGTGAGCCACCACAACTTAGAGGATGTGAAGGTAAATAAAACATTGTTCTAATCTTCCAGACTCTCACATTCAAGGAAAGGAAATTCAGAAGGAAGTTATATTTACAAAGCTATCTAAACCACACAGAGGAAAACAGAGAAGCAAGTAATCCACACAACACAGGCAAGTCAAGGAAGGCTTCAGAGGGGAGAAGGCATCTGAACCAATCATTGATGTGCACTGGCTTCACTGGCAGGAAAGCTGAGTATTCCTACAGCTGTAATAACTGGAGCCAAATCTCACAGGCCTCCTGCAGTGAGCTCCTGTGGTGGGTGCAGAAGACATGAAAGGAGGCAAAGCTGCCAGCAAGGGCCAGGAAATTGAAGGGCATACTGAGGAGTTTGTGTTTTATTTTGCAAGCTATGTAGGGCCATGGAAAAGTTCCTAGTAGGAACATAACACTACTGTGTATGAAAGGGTTGTAGAGAGATTGTCTATTGCAAAACTTCATGTCCTCAGAGGGGGTTCAATGAACAAAGGCAGTAGTCAGAGGGTAAAGAAGAAAGATCAAATGTTTAAGACTTAGTAATGGAATGAAGAGGAAGCTAGAAGGGACAAGGTTCCAGTGTTAAGCTTCAGTTACCTGAGGAAAAGAATAAAAATCCTTTGAGCTTGGCACCAGTGGCTCATACCTATAATCTTAGCTAGTCAAAAGTCTGAGATCTAGAGGATCTCAATTCAAAGCCAGCTCAGGCAGAAAAGTCTGTGAGACTCCAATTGGCAAAATGGCAGAATGGAGGCATGGCTCAAGTGGTAGGGTGCCAGGAGAAAGTACGTGTGAAGCCTTGAGTTCAATGGGTGACAGCATACATATACAGACAAATGAATCCATCAGGAGAACTACATTGGGAATGGAGGTGGGGGTGGTGAGTTCATCCTTTTAGAACTGAAATAAGTTTGGTACAAAATACTCTTCTTCACTGACTTACCTATCACCATATACTAGTTATGCTTTTATGCATTTCACAACACCCTTATTGAAAACTTGTAAAAAAAATACAATTACTCTAAAGTGAAAAGGCTTGTAATATAATGAGTAAATAAGTTACCAAAGAAATGAGGTTAGAATATCAAGATTACAGTAATGAGAAAGGACTCTGCTTGCCTAGAGTGATCACGAAGATGCAAAAGTCTGTTCAGACAAGAACCCTGCCAGAAGCAGGGCACGACACATTCATTCATGCATGGGGCCAAATCAACTTAGACATAATAAAGCCAAAGAATTTGATTAGGAATGTCTGGGCTCAGTGGCTGGGCTAACATAACAGGAGAGGAAAGCACAAGGACGGAGCATGGTCTGATAAGGGGTCATGATGTGCTTTGGATTGAACTGATGAAAATAGGTGAGCTAGTCAGGTAATTCTTTCTGCTTTGGTAATGGTGGTGATTTGGAGAGTGAGAAAATGACAAAGTTAAAAGAGCGGGGGGGTGTGAAGGGTTGATATTGTCCAAAAAGAAATGTATTCTGTACCTGACTTATATAACTGTAACCCTTTGTATATTACCTTTATATTAACAATGTTTTTTCAAAAAGAGAAGCCCACTGAAGAATAAAGGATGAGAGAAGGAGGCTTAGGGATCACTGAATTGTCAGAGTAAAATACTGAGTTCATAGATCTGTGCAGCCTCCTATGTATAAAAGCCAATTTTGAACTTAGTACTGAATGAGACTTTTTAAAGGGCAAGTCAGAATGGAGGCGGAAACACCAAGACAAAAATACTGTAAGAACCCTACCACAGGCTCAAACATTTTTATAGCTTACAGCGATGAAATTAAGACACTAAGTGCTTGTTGCTGCAAAGAGAATTACTGTAATATGACTATTACTATGAAAGGAAATTAGACTAATTTCCATTTGATCCCAATACACTCATATTTGAGGTAGAAATATGAAAGTAAATGTAGAATATAAAACTAGAAGAATTTTCATTTATTGAACAGAAAGGGTTCTCCTAGTCAGTGCTGGTAAACACTGGACATTTGGAATAATTTAGTGGGCAAAACTGGCAAGTAGGTAATCTTCGAAGTCTCTAATGAACCTATTAGAGCTGTTGTGGGAAAGTAAGAGAAGTGCAAACCCCATATAACTCCTGGGTTACCCATGCACTGTTAACCTCTAATGACACGATTCTATGATATGAAAATCTTCAGAAGGACTTAGTTCTTCAATGTAATTGCTTGTCATATTCACCAATGAATTTCCTTTAAATGGATATTTGCATACACACACCTGTCATATTACAGTGCTTCAGTCAGGATAATGAAGAGTCATGATCATATAAGATAACAAGAATGTGATAATGAAGAGTAGTGATCACAGAAGAAGTATCTGGAAACTTCAGCTCACCTAATAATGTGTTTTAGCAGCTGGATAACACAAGAGACAATGAAGACAGACAATCCAAAAAAGGACAAACTTTGGCTTCAAAGGCCAAAGAAAGAGAGAAAACAAGAATTCATAATGCAATGGCTTCCTGAAACAGCATACATAGCAGTAGTCTAGAAAGTGATATCCTAGTATCTTATCTGGCCAGATTAACAATTGCACTAATTCTATGCAAAGCACTATGGTAACTGCTTCAAATTAGCAGAGGGGCAGGTGAATTCCCATTCATTGACCCTCTGTCCCCATCTCCTCTATTACCTATATGTTGTTACCACTCATGTATACCCAGTTGACATTAGAGGTACCAAGTATAATGCACAAGGTTACTAATTTAATACAACTTACTCCAAGCACAAAATGGGAAAAAATTTAATGTAGATATTTTTATTTCCAGGCTTTGATCTTGCATTGCTGGCTCATAGTTTAAGCCTACACATTCATTGCATTCAAGCCATTAATTATTTCAAATTAAAACTACCCAAAGCACAAAGGATAAAACAACCACTAAATCTATAATTAAAAGGAAAATCTCCACTACTTGGAAATTGAAGTAGTAAAAAAAAAAAAACACAAAAAAACAGTAGTAGTAGTATCAGAGTCAACTCCAAATGGATCAAAGACGTCGGAGTCAAAGAAGACACTCTGAAAACATTACAGGAAGGAATAGGAGAAACCTTAGGTCTCCTTGGCACAGGCTGAAATTTTCTTAATAGAGACCCAGAAACACAACAAATCAAAGAAAGGTTGGACAAATGGGATTGTATGAAGCTGCAGAGCTTCTGCATGACAAAGGACATAGCTAGCAAGATCGATAGAAAGCCCATGGATTGGGAGATCTTCACTAGCCATAAAATGGACAAGGGTCTCATATTTAAAATATACCTGGAATTCAAAAAATTAAATCCCCCAAAAACAAATTCTCAAAGAAACAACTGCCCAATAAATAAGTGGGCTAAAGACTTAAAGAGAAACTTCTCTGAAGAGAAAAGAAGGATGGCCAATAGACACATGAAGAAATGCTCACTCAGCCTCTCTAGCCATAAAAGAAATGCAAATCAAAACAACATTGAGATACTACCTCACCCCAGTTAGAATGGCTAGAATCAAGAACTCTAATAACAACAGATGCTGGAGGGGATGTGGACAGAAGGGAACTTTACTGCATTGTTGGTGGGAGTGTAAACTTGTTCAACCAAGTTGGAAAGCAGTATGGAGGTTCCTCAAAAGACTCCACATAGAGCTCCCCTATGACCCTGCCATCCCACTCTTGGGTATTTACCCAAATGATCACAAACAAGACCATACTAAAGCTACCAGCACAACTATGTTTATTGCAGCATTATTTACCATAGCTAAGATATGGAACCAACCCAGATGCCCCTCAGTAGATGAATGGATCAAGAAAATGTGGTATATATACACAATGGAATTCTATGCCTCCTTCAGAAAGAATGACATTGCTCAATTTGTTAGGAAATGGAAAGACTTGAAAAAAATTATATCAAGTATAGTAAGCCAGGCCCAAAGAAACATAGGTCCCATGGTTTCCCTTATCAATTATTAGTATATGTCTGAGACAAGCAGAATGGTCAGATACGTTGATGTTAGGTGAAATGATCCCCAAGATAAGGATTCAAATGTTTTTTTCTTTCTTGCAATTGTTTCTAACGCATTTATAAGATGATTTCTTTGTTGCTTTGTATGTCCCTCCCCTAAGATATAAGTTCTTCTTTCACTATATTTGAAGGGTAGGGGGGAGGGAGGGGAAGGGAAAAAACAAATTGTTTAAATAGGGAAACAGGTGGACTCATTGTAACAATGAGATGTACAAGATGTTATGTCGAAAAATGAACTTTACAACTTTGGCCGGGGGGAATGGGGAAGGGGGGGGGAGATAAGAGGGGATGGGAAGGGGAAACAAAGGAGGAGGCAACAATGCTTGATAAGAAAATGTACTCACTATCTTGCCCATGTAATTGTGACCCCTCTGTATGGTATTTTCACAATAAAAAAAAAGAACAAAAACTAAAAAAGAAGTAAACAGATATATCAAAATAAAAAAACAATAGTAGGAAGAAGGAGGAGGAGGAGGAGCAGCAGCTGCTGCTTCTGGTGTTAATTACCAACTAAAGCAACCTGAAGGGCTTTCAATCTCCATAGCTGTTATTTCAAATATGAAGCACTGAAGGTTATTCTTACTAAAGAACAATAAATATTAGTTTGGGGTGGTGGCTTTTATTCACTAATAATGTCCTGAAAACTTAACAGTTTTTGAATGCGAATCTGCAGAGGAAAATGTAGAAAACAATGGAAGGGATAGTTGTAAGGGAAGAATATTTGTCCTAGATAACAGCAAGGAAGGAACAAGATCATTAGACAATGACAGGAAGGGCTGCACTGTTAATGAGGCATATGTAAAATTTTGCCTAGCTGATTGGCTGACATTTTTCTTGCCTGTGATGTTATTACTCACCTTGTAAAATGAATTCATTTCACCTAAGGGCATAGTGTTAACTCTAAAATACCTAAGACTAACCACAACTGAGCAATGTGTTTAGACTGAAATCTACTGAACTCCTATGACATGTTAAAGACTAAGTGCTAACACCCTAACTGGTCATTTGGGCTGAGTAAGAGGCAGGAAAGAGAAGCCACTGGTCCTTCAGGACCTGTATTCCAAACACTATATGGAATATTGTTTTTCTTGAATTAAAATATAAATGAGCAACTGTATTTATATCTACAATGTCCGGTATAAAAAGCTGAGCTTTCAGGCATATGCAGGAAATCCTCAGAGAGGAATAAGAAGCAAGAAAGGAAGAAAACTGAAGATCTGGATGTCTAGCACACAGGGAAGGCTTTCCAGGTGCTGGCTGCTTCTTCTCTTGCTCCTTCTTCCTTTGTCACTTGCTAGGCTACAGAGAAAGGTGCACAAATATCTATATATGTCTGAGTCAAGCGGAAAAGGTCAGATAATGTGATGTTAGGAAAATGAAACCTTAGATATGTATTTTAATGTTTTTTTCTTTCATGCATTTGTTTCTAACGCATTTATAAGATTATTTCTTTGTTGCTTTGTATGTCCCTCCCCCACAATATAACTGCTTTCACTATATTTGATGTCAGTATAACTTATGGAGGGGAAGGGGAAAAACAAGTCGTTTAAATAAGGATACAGGTGGACCTGTTGCAACAATGAGAAGTACAAGTTGTCATGTCGAAAACGAGCTTTACAATGTTGGTGCGGAGGGGGGGAGGCGGGGAGGATTGGATGGGGGGGTGGGGGTGGGAGGCTGGGAAGGGATGTGAAGGGTAAACAAAGGAGGAGGCTGCAATGCTTGATAAGAAATGTACACATTATCCTGCCCATGTAATTGTAACCCCTCTGTACAGTATGTTCACAAAAAATAAAATTAAATTTTTAAAAAAAGAGAAAGGTGCATAGCCTTGTGCCTGTAAGCATACCAGGATAAAACAAATACAGGAGCTTAACAAAAGAGAATGTTCTATTTCCAACCAAGTGGGCATAATGAGAAAGGGTAGAGACAGACAACAGACAGAGACAGAGAATATCATCTAGTTAAATACATATCCCTATAGAATAAGGAAGTATTTTTTACAACACATCCAGAACAGAGAAATACATGAGATGAAGCAAGGCATTCCAAGAGGCTTTTCTTATGTTCCTCGCATTCCTGAAAACATATTCATTACTTTTCAGGCTTACCTAGTAGTTCAGCTGGTGGCATTTCCCATTGGTCCAGCTCAGTCTACTATCTTTGTATATTAGTGTCAAATTTCAATTCTCAATGGGTTTTCAATGACGTATGACCTTAAATGTGGCTGCAGCTAGCTGACAAACAAAACCAGACCAGAGAAACTGAGGAGCCATACCTAGAGTCCAGAGAGGCCTTTATTGCCACAGAGACCATCTTCCAGTAAACAATATCCTCCTTTCACAAGTATCAACTACAGAGTTATATTTCCCTACTCTGAAAATTACACTTGCAAAGGAAAAGTAGGCAAAACAACTAAACTCACACATGTTCAAAATAGATTGTACTCTTAAAACCGGTCTTCATAGCTCAGATTATACTCATTTGCCAAAGACCACCAATGCTTTCTTTACTCCTATACATAGATTCTCCCAGCACAGAGATTAATTTCAAGTACTTTTTAATTTAATTCAAGTCTTCCTACTAAGAATAAACATATACTAAAAACTATTAGACATTGTTGAAGAAACTACAGACACAAGTAAGTAGAAAGATATCCTTTTCTATGGACCAATAAAATTAAAAGTATGAATATGTTCAGATTGCCCAACATGATCTGCAATGCCTATCAAAATCCCAATGGCAAATTTTCTTTCTTAGAAATAAAAAAAATCCCAAAATTCACATGAAATCTCAAGAAAACACAATGAGTCAAATCTTTTTAAAAGACCAAATTTGAAGTCTCACAAGTTCTAATTTTTAAGCACTATCAAGCTCCAGTATTCAAACATTGCTTCTGTAGTGATAGAGATGAACAGCTTAATGTACCACCCTCACATAAGCCCTCTCATCTACAGCCAAATGACTTCACTTGAGAGAAAGCATCTTTTCAACAAATAATGTTGTAAAAACTGGATATACATATGCAAAACATTCTTACCCCATGTATCAAAGTAACTCAAAATGGTACATAAACCTACTGTTAAAACTGTAAAACAAGAAAATATAAGGGAAACCTTAAAAAGTCATTGCATAAAATTGTGTCTTTTTCCAGCAAAAGAATCTTTTCTACGGGGGCTGGGGCTAGTTCCCATGATTTGAGCACACAGTAGACTTAGAGTAAATCTTTGAGAGTTAACTGAAATAAAATTAACATAATAATGTGTGGTTAATCTTCCTCAGAGCCTCAAACATTAAAATCCCCTATCTAGCTGGGCATAATCAGGAGTCAAAGAAGAATCTCTAACCAGCAGAAACATCTATTCTAAAGGAAATGCCTTACCAAGAGGAACTCCGTTAAACTCTCCTAATGACTACTGACACTTAATACACTCCTTAGCCACCAGGCCTTCAAAGGCTGAATAACTCAGTATCTACGTACTCTCAACACCAGCTTCCACTCTTACTCCTATTACACAAGCCAAAAGCATCGCACAACCATCTGCATCCTCTACTTTTCTAAGATGCCCAACATCAGCCTATCATGGAATTTGGTTAATTTTTTTTTTTTTTTTTTTTTTTGCCGGTCATGGGGCCTGAACTCTGGGTCTGGGTGTTGTCCCTCAGCTCTTCAGCTCAAAGCTAGCGCTGTACCACTGGAGCCACAGCGCCACTTCCAGCTTTTTCTGTTTATGTGGTGCTGAGGAATCGAACCCAGGGCCTCTTGCTTGCAAGGCATGCACTCTACCGCTGAGCTACCTTCCCAGACAGGAATTTGGTTAATTTTATCTTCTAAATATGCGACTTCTTGCTGTCTCCTCCATCAATCTAGCACAATATTGTCTTAATGGGGTCATTATTATTTAGGTTTGTAAAGGCCAACAGATCAGAAGATGATTGATCTTGAACACATAGTTCATTTTGGAAGTAAGAGATATGGTGATTACCTTGGTTATGATGATGATATCTAGTTACATGCATATGTTGTATATGTTAAATGGATGTTTATTAATGTTTCTATTCTACCTCAATAAAACTGCTTTCACAAATCAGAAGAGAAAAGAGAATGATTTTTTTTCTACCTCCAATTTCCAAGAGAAGGAGGCTCACCATGGGGGCTGCATGAGATATGTCCGAGGTCAGCCATAAGGCATAGGAAAGAGAAGAGTGGTCAACAAGTTTCCACAGAAAGGGGTGAGGAATTGGCTAATTGGAGAATTTCAGCTCTCTTGTCTAGTGTTTGACCCTGGAAAGAACAGGGCAGGTGGATATTAGTACAGAGTTTGAGCCCAATAAGAGAGAAAGATGGAAATGTGGACTTAAATAACTCCTCCAGAGCGGAAATGGAGCAGTCTCTAGCCAGGAACTCAATCATCGAAAAATTTATATCCCAAGCACCCCAAACCTGGACTGCTGACTTCAGCAGTCACACTTCTAGCTCTAACTCTTCCACCCTCACCTAAAACCCTTCAAGGGTTCCTGTTTCCTCATGATACAGACAAACTTCCCCACCATGGTATACAGACCCCTGGATGCTTCCTGTTTCTCTAGGTACAGCAGTACCTTGCTTCCTTTAACCTTACATTTTAGATATTGTCTAGACACTCCGCTCGACCCCAACTGTGGTATTTGCTTCACAGCAAATTATTGCTGCTGAGCATATATCAGTTGTAAGGGTTTTGATGCGTATCTTAAAACAACTCCAGTTATATGATTTAATTTTATTTGACAAATTAAATAATGTTATTTAACTTTACTTAACCAGATGCTGCTATCCATTATACTTATCTGCAAAATTATGCTAACAGTGAAATGGCTGAATTTATTTCTATATAATGAGTAAGTTTCAAGCAGACATCTTCAGTTTGATTATCTAATCTTGCAGTACAAATATTCTGTTTAAAAAAAATTCTGTTTCCAGAAATTTTATGAACTAATTACAGCCACAAATTCTGCTTTAGAATGTGTCTGACACACTAACCAGATCAATAAACACTCTTAAAAACTAGTGGTAGCAAGTTAAAAACCATATCAAAATGAAAATTCTCCCACAGCATTTAAACTGTGGAAATAGGATATGAGTGTGTGTTTTAATTTCTTTTTTTGTTGATATCTTAACATTGTTTCAGATAAAATATTTATTTAAGAGGTAGCAAGTACGCTTATTTACTCCTTAGATTTATCGTGATTGTTCTCATTAGCTTGAAATTGTGTACTAAGAACCTGGCATAAGTGATATGAATTATATTATATATGACTTTCAAAGGCTATTATGCCAATATCACATTAAGTTAATATTAATGGGATTTTATGGAAAGACATATGAGACCAAGATGAAAACAAAATTCTTTTGTAGTAAGTTTATGCCTTAATCTCTAGTCATTTTCCTTCCTCTCGCTCATTGTCTTCACTTTTCTTCCCCCTACTCTTTCTCCTTCTTTTCTTTTTCTTCTTCCTTTCTCTTTCTCCTTAGCTAGTCATGTTTCAGTAAATCAAAAGTTTCAAACTTTTTCTGATATATTCAATATTTGGCCATAATGATCAAACAATGAACTAGACAATGCTATCTGCAGAAGTTCACAATATAAAAGGAGTAACTAACCATTGAGTAATTATATCCCAGCATGGATGCTACTACCTAAAAGCAACATGAAGACACACAGATGAAAAAAAAAATGTAAGCTTGGGCTGGGAAGGTGGCTCAGTGGTAGAGCGCTTGCCTTGCATGCCTGAGGCCCTGGATTCAATTCCTCAGCAACACATAAGCAAAAATAAAAAAGCCAGAAGTGGTAGAGGTAGAGCACCAGCCTTGAGCTGAAGAGCTGAGGGACAGCGCCCAGGCCCAGAGTTCAGGACTCACAACCGGACTCCCCCTCCCCCCCCCCAAAAAAAGTAAGCTGAACCTATGGCCCATAGAAGCTTTCTAGGATAAATTCTATCTAAACTGTGGTATGGCTGGGCACCAGTAGCTTTATCCCTATAATCCTAACTACTGCATAGGCTGAGAACTGAGGATCAATGTTCAAAACCAGCCTGAGCACAAAAGGTCATGAGACTCTTATCTCCAATAAACTACTCAGAAAAAAAACAAAAATGGTGCTATCCTTCAAGTGGTAGAGCACTAGCCTTGAACACGAAGAGTTCAGGCCCTGAGTTGAAGACCCCTAACTGGCAAAAATAAAGCACATAGCCATATAAACATGTTCACTTCATTTCAACATAACTAGCCAAACTTAAAAATAATGTAAAAACAATGAAACCTGATCTATAGCCATTTTCTATTTTAAAAAGTACTGGTCCCTAGGTTCAAAATTTAGAACTTTTTTAAAAAGAAGAATTATACTGGGCACTGGTGGCTCCCACCTGTACTATTAGCTACTCATAAGGCTGAGTTCTCAGGATCACGGTTTGAAGCTAGCCCAGGCAGGAAATACAGTGAAACTCTCATCTCTAATTAACCACCAAAAGGTCAGAAGTGGACCTATGGCTCAACTCAAATGCTTAAATAACCTGTTACACTAAAGAAGTCACATCAATTTCCTGAGTTATAAATCTTTGAAGAGGGGAAAAGTATTTGATAAACTGGTTTCTAAATTAGGGTTCTCATGACATCTCCCTTCTAGTCTTCTTTATATCTTGCTTTTTCACCTGCTTACTTCTAAATCCAACTGATTCTTCAGTGTCCCAATATTCATCTTCCCAATATATTGTCCCATGGCTTTTCTCTACCTCTAGTATATGTAACAGCCCTCAAATAGTATCCCATCTCACTGGGTTACCCATTACATCTCAAACACAGGACAAACCTCCTTCCTTGAACAAGATACAATGCACACTTCCATGCTAGTTAGTGGCCTTCACACCCGCTCTCCTGCTCAGGAGCCCTTGACCATCTGGCCATGTCACACATGTTCCAAGCCAAAACAAACCCTTCACAGTTCACCCTTCTTCCATCTTCCACTGTCACACTTATTTTGAAACATTTTATTATCTAAAAGTACAATCTTTTCTTTCATTTTATTTCCCTAAATACATTGCAGATTGTTAGCTTTTAAAAATCCTTTTACTTCCCCTCTTCTCCTCTATAGCAAGATTAAACTATTCGCCGAATCAAACGAAAATATAGAATTTTTATCTAGTTCCTAATAAAGCATGTGAGCTAACCCCTGCAATAAATAATATTCTGCATATTTCAGTCTGTCTCTCTTCTATATTTTCAAGGACTAGGCATGTACTTGCTATGGGAAAGATTTCACTGGGATCCCCAAATTCAATTTCTGGACTTGTTAGTCTTCAATTGGATAAATGTACAGAACTCAGTTCTATAGTTTTCCCTAACATTCCCTCTACAAAATGAAGACACTGATAGAGAAGAAAAATTAAGTCCCTTTCACTCTGCCTTATGTAATTACACTCTATACCCAGTACATAAATGCATAAATAGAAGGGTAACTGATAAGAGAAAAAGACAATAGTTGATGCAAGTCAGTACAAGACAGAAAAGGGAGATAAATTCTATCACAAATTCATTAAGTGAAAATAAAATTTGAAACTAAACTAACATGCATCTTGGAATCCCACAAAGTTGTTTAAAAACTGGTTGATCGTCAGTTTAAACTTTAATTCCATTACAGTGTTTCTGACTAATCTATTTCTGGGTTGAGATGGGTATACCATAAAAATTTATCTCACAGAGCCGGGCGCTGGTGGCTCACGCCTGTAATCCTAGCTACTCAGGAGGCTGAGATCTGAGGATCGCGGTTCAAAGCCAGCCCGGGCAGGAGAGACCCTGAGACTCCTATCTCCAATAAACCACCAGAAAATCGGAAGTGGCGCTGTAGCTCAAGTGGTAGAGCGCTCGCCTTGAGCTGAAGAGCTGAGGGACAGCGCCCAGGCCCAGAGTTCAAGCCCCACGACCGACAAAAAAAAAAAAAAAAAAAATTTATCTCACATTAGTTGTAAAATGGAATTTTTTTATTGTGAAAATACCATACAGAGAGGTTAAAATTACATAGGCAAGGTAATTAGTGCATTTCTTATCAAGCATTCTTGGCTCCTCCTTTGTTTCCCCTTCCCATCCCTTCCCATCTCACCCCCCCTTCCCTCCCAGTCCCCCACCAAAGTTGTAAAGTTCCTTTTTCAACATAATGTCTTATACATCTCATTGTTGCAATGTGTCCACCTGTATCCCTATTTAAACAATTTGTTTTTTCCCTTCCCCTCCATAAATTATACCAACATCAAATACAGTGAAAACAGGGGTTACACTGTGGGGGAGGGACATACAAAGCAACAAAGAAATACCTTATACATATGATAGAAACAATAGCAAGAAAGAAAAAACATTTGAGTCCTTAACTTGGGGTTCATTTCGCTGAACATTATAAAAGGGAAATTTTTCACAAAGATAAATTTAATACCTTTCCAAAAGCTCATATGGCTTATGCAATAAGAAATAATGAAAGGGACCAAGATTTACTTGGTATGTTCAGTTAGTCTTACCACAAATTTTATATTTAAGATCAAATAAAAATAAATGTTTATATTCACAACATATTAGAGAATAATCTTTCAGTACTGCTGAAATTCTGTAGGATTTTTACTTACCCCAAACAACAAACAAAAATGATAGAAATACATCACATACACATATGTGTATCATCATACATACGTGTGTACATATGTGTATATGTATATTTTCTTCATTAAAATAAATCTGTATTATTTCAAGTCATTATAAACTAATGTAAATTCAATGCACATATATTTTGATAAATAAAAATGTATTTTCCAAATATCAATTAAATTGAGATATCAAGTCTAATTATTTTTGAAACATTAGGTTGTTACATTATTAATGAGAAATCTGGGCCAATTCCCATGAATTTCTCCAAATGACAGAAGATATAAAATGGTTGCATTTATAATTCAAAGCCTGGAGTGACTGCAAGTAAAACAGTTTTACTGTTAAATATTGCAGATCATTAGTGCTATCAGTATATATGCCTTTGGAGAATGGACTCATCCTAACACAGACCAATCTCCATTTACTGGCCACATAAGAGTAAGTAAAAATGTGCCAAGCTAGCAGAACACATCTTAACCCTCTCAGGGTTAACCACTCTTCTCTAAGTTCCCTTAATTGGCATGAGCTGTGACTGAGAGCTAAGATGCTACTAGCTTCGACTTCTGTCTCATGTGTTCTGAGTGGAGAATTCCCAAGCAAGGACAAGAGGATTCCTTCTAGGAATAATGGTGAAAAGACATTTAAAATTTCTCAGTTGTAAATCAAAGAAGGGTTGGACAAATGGGATTGCATGAAATTGTAGAGCTTCTGCATGGCAAAGGACATAGCTAGCTGGGATAAGATCTTCACTACCCATACAACAGACAAGGGTCTCATATCTAAAATACACCTGGAACTCCAAAAATTAAATTCCCCAACAACGAATCCTCAAAGAAACAACTGCCCAATAAATAAGTGGGCTAAAGACTTAAAGAGAGACGGGCGCTGGTGGCTCACGCCTGTAATCCTAGCTACTCAGGAGGCTGAGATCTGAGGATCGCGGTTCAAAGCCAGCCCGGGCAGGAGAGACCGTGAGACTCCTATCTCCAATAAACCACCAGAAAACCGGAAGTGGCGCTGTAGCTCAAGTGGTAGAGCGCTCGCCTTGAGCTGAAGAGCTGAGGGACAGCGCTCAGGCCCAGAGTTCAAGCCCCACGACCGACAAAAAAAAAGACTTAAAGAGAAACTTCTCTGAAGAGGAAAGAAGGATGGCCAATAGACACATGAAGAAATGCTCAACCTCCCTAGCCATAAAAGAAATGCAAATCAAAACAACATTGAGATGTCACCTCACTCCAGTTTGAATGGCTAAAATCAAGAACTCTAATAACAACAGATGCTGGAGGGGATGTGGACAGAAGGGAACCTTACTGCATTGTTGGTGAGAGTGTAAACTTGTTCAACCAATTTGGAAAGCAGTATGGAGGTTCCTCAAAAGACTCCACATAGAGCTCCCCTATGACCTAGCAATCCAACTTTTTACCCAAATGTTAACAAACAAGACCACACTAAAGCTACCAGCACAACTATGTTTATTGCAGCATTATTTACTATAGCTAAGATATGGAACCAACCCAGATGCCCCTCAGTAGATGAATGGATCAAGAAAATGTGGTGCATATACACAGTGGAATTCTATGCCTCCATCAGAAAGAATAACATTGCCCCATTGTTAGGAAATGGAAAGGCTTGGAAAAAATTATATTAAGTGAAGTAAGACAGGCCCAAAGAAACATAGGTCCCATGGTTTCCCTTATTTGCAATATCTAGTATATGTCTGAGTCAAGCAGAAAAGGTCAGATAAGGTGATGTTAGGGAAATGAACCCTAAGATATGTATTCAAATGTTTTTTTCTTTCATGCGATTGTTTCTAACACATTTATAAGATTATTTCTTTGTTGCTTTGTATGTCCCTCCCCCACAGTATAACCCCTGATTTCACTGTATTTGAAATGTCGGTATAATTTGTGGAGGGGAAGGGGAAAAACAAATCGTTTAAATAGGGATACAGGTGGACCCATTGCAACAATGAGATGTACAAGTCGTTATGTCAAAATCGAACTTTTCAACTTTGGTGTGTGTGGCGGGGGGGGGGGGGGGGGGGGGGGGGGGTGAGGGAAGGAAGGGTATGGGAAGGGGAAACAAAGGAGGAGGCCTCAATGCTTGATAAGAAATGTACTCATTATCTTGCCCATGTAATTATAACCCCTCTGTACAGTATTTTCATAATAAAAAATGTTTTCAAATACAAAAAAAAATTTCTCAGTTGTTTTGGAGTTCATGAATGCTGAAGATGCTCAAAGTATTCAGTAAATATCTCTAAGACTTTCTCACATAGGACAGTGATTTTTTTTTAACCTTTGTCATTATCTGTTAGCAGCCAGTGACATATTTGATATTTGGCTTTATTTCTCGAACAAATGTAAAAGCCATACCCAAAATGAATTATTGAAGTACTTAGCAGTGCAAACCATTTGACTGAAGTTCATTTTAAAATTCATCTCTCCCCCCCCCCCCCCGCCACTGCTTACAAAATCAAAAGCTCAAGTATCTGAGGGAGGCATTTTTAACAACTCTGTTTTTAAGTAATAATTAAAGCTGCTGCTGCCCAGGAGTTTTATGCCTTTATAAATGTCAACTCAATTCTAAAGAATCTGAGATTTTCTTCAGAAGCTCTGACACCATACCATACCCAATAAAAGATAAAAATTTAAATATGTACCTATCATTTATATACTTACAAATGGGCCAAAGTTACCCCCCAAATAAAGTATGTGCCTTTCATTAATTTTTGCTCTGACAATCATTAGCATACATTTGTTTTTGTTGTTTTGTTCTTCTTCTTCTTCTTCTTCTTCTTGAGATATGCTCTCACTAACTTTGCTAGGATCTCAAATTTGTAATTCTCCTGCTTCTGCCTCCTGAACAGCTGTATTACCATTCTCTTTTCAAACAGATACTAAACTTTAGTAGTGGACTTTATAGGCACAAAATAAACTAAACTATATCTTGCTCTGTTAGGATTAATAAATAATACTATTTTTTCAGTCTCCTTGGATTGACAGGAGAAAGGAAAAAAAATAAAGCAAGAAGGAGTTCATGAACCAATAGTATTTTAACACTTGCTATATGCCAGCAATCACCAAGCAAGAATATAAATACGGTACTTTTGTACCCTTAATGTGAAGCTTTGTGGAGAGCAGGAAGATAAACAGATTGCATTAAAATGAAAGGTACAACAAGAACATGCACAGAGGAGAGATAGTGGAGCCAATGGATGTGAGGATAGGGCAGTCAGGTAAGGGCCCTCGAGGAAAAGAAGTACAGAACCAAATAATCAAGGACATAAAATGAGGGAAGAGCTGAGCAGGCTGAGAGAGCACTTATAACAAAATAACAAGGTGGAGCTAGAAATAAGCTGGTATAACTCAAGTTTACGCATGGCTCTTCATGTCCAGCTTATGGAACTTGTGCTCTTTAGAACACATTTTGGGGAATACTGTTCTAAGAGATTCTGGGAGGTTCTATTCAGGTCTCCAGCATGCTGTTATACATAGATTTATAATTGGTTAAAAGAACTCTTCAAGTAAATTGTGAAAACTAAACTGTTTATTCTCTTCATACATTCTTAATACCCTCTGACATACAATCAACTTGATAAATCTTAAAATATAAAAGGAGCCATTTGACCCAACTAAATTCAGAGATCTTGGCAAATAATGAAAAAGTAGATAAAGTTAAATTTCAATGATTGAAAATTGGTAAATTTAATAGTTCTACTTTTTTTTTTTTTCCGGCAGTTGTGGGGCTTGAACTCAGGGTCTGGGCACTGTTCCTGAGCTCTTTTGCTCAAGGTTAGCATGCTATCACTTTAAACAACTTCCTGTTTTGAGAGGTTAATTGGAGAATAAGAGTCTCATGGACATTTTGTTATTTCCCTTCCCCTCCCCAAATTAGAAAAGTGTATATATACAAGATGCAGGGCACCGACATCAAATACAGTGAAAACAGGGGTTATACTGTGGGGAAAGAGCATACAAAAGAAACAAAAAAATCACATAGCACACTTTAAATATGTTAAAAACAATAACAAGAAAGAAAAAACAAGCTATGTCCCTACCTTAGGGTTCATTTCACTTAACATCATCTTATTATATGGTCATATGTGCATAGCTTTTGACCTTTTCTGTTTATCTGGTAAGATTATCCTATGGCTTTGTAGTGGAGTTTGAAGTTTGGTATTGATAGTCCTCTAGCACTGTTCTTTCTGCTAAGGACTATTTTCGCTATTCGGGTCTTTTATTGTTCCATATGTATTTGGGGGTTGCTTCTTTTATTTCATTGAAGAAAGAAATTGGAATATTGATAGGTATCACATTGAATTTGTAGATAGTCTTTGGAAGTATTACCATTTTCACGATGTTAATCATCCCAATCCAGGAGCATGGGAGGGCTTTCCACTTCCTAAGTTCTGCCTTAATTTCCTTTTTTAGGTAAAAGTTTTCATCATAGAGGTATTTCACTTCCTTAGTTAACTCATAGGTATTTTATTTTTAGTGGGGCTATTACAAAAGGAGTTCCTTTCCTGATTTCAGCTGCACTCTTCTCATTGTTGACATACAAGAAAGCCGTTGATTTTTGAGGGTTAATTTTATACCCTGCTACTTTGCCAAAAATTCGAATCAGCTTGAGTAATTTGGGATTCCTTAATAAAGATATAGTTTACCCATTGTAACAATGTGATGTACAAGACACTATGTTGAGAGCTGGGAAAGTGGTAGAGTGCTTGCCTAGCATGCATGTGGCCCTTGGTTCGATTCCTCAGCACCACATAAGCAGGAAAAAAAATCCAGAAGTGGCACTGTGGCTCAAGTGGTAGAGCAGTAGCTTTGAGCTGAAGAGCTGAAGGATAGCACACAGACCCAGAGTTCAGGCCCCATGACCAGACCCCCCCCCCAAAAAAAAGACACTATGTTGAAAATGAACTTTACTACTTTGGGAGGGGGAGGGAGGAGTTAGGGAGGTGGAGGGAAAAGTAATGGTAGGGGAAAAACAAAGGAGGAGGTAACAATGCTCAATAGGAAATGTACTCATTACCTTACTCATGCAACTGTAACCCCTCTGTACACTATTTTTACAATAAAAACAAAAAAGACAAAATATTAATTTTAAAAGAGTCTCATGGGGACTTTTCTACCTAGGCTGGCTTTGAACTGTGAACCTCAGATCTCAGCCTCATGGATAGCTAGGAGTACAGGTGTGAGCCACCAGCACCTCCCTTTTATATAGCTTTCATATAAGATCATAAAATCAATTTTATGTCTCATAACAATAGTGTTTGGTAGGACCAATGGTAAATGTTGAAGATAGAAGGTACCTTGTATTTTCTATCTCTGGATTAATTTATCAATCTATGTACTAAACACAAATACATGCAATACATGAATTAACCCTGAAGCCATGTCCGTGAACATAGTGCAGTTCCTGCCTTTAATGAGTTAATTTGGGGGTAGATGAGGTGAGGCATATCACCATACAAATGCAATATAATGAGACAGGAATGAGAACATGAGACCATCACAGAAAGAGAAGATTTTAGAGAGGGCCCAAGCTAGTCACGAAGGGTAACGGTGAGACCATCAGAACTGCAGAGAAAATGACAGCAACGGTTCACCACGGGAAGGACAATATTAATGTACAGCATGGAAGTGTGACATGGCACACAGAGCATATTTATGGGTCACTGGGGATCTCTGCTTCACTGGAGCATGGGGTCTTATGGAGGAAATGCTTTCCACTGCACTCAGATCAGATTTTCAGGGTCATCCTGTCAACAATCTTTGTCATAGGGTTTTTATTTGTTGTTGGGGGTGATAATGTACGGTGTCACTTTCAATACTATGATATTACTCAGTTTAGTAAAAGAATGTATACTCTGTGTAGTTAGATAATATGGTTAGTGGGAGATTACTGTGTATATGAGCAAATCTTTTATTGTAATTTTCAAAATGGTCCATATGTTCTTATCTAAAACAAAGCTCAACATATTTTATAATACATCTGGCACCCTTACTGCTTCTTAGTGATAATTAGCTTTCATCACCCTAAGTTTCATAATCCTGAGATATGTATGTTTAAGGAATTAAGACAAAAGTGAATCTACTCTGTGATATATACTAGAAGTACAAATCAGCTGGGCTTGGTGGCACACTTCTCTAATCCCAACACTCAGAGGCTGAAATAGGAGGCCTGCAAGTTTAAAACCAGCCTGGGTCTCCAAAAACCTACACAAATGGCATGCACATATGCACACGTGCGGTCACGCACAAAACTACACAAAATGACTTCTTTTCCTGCCAGTTTTTGTCTCTTGAAGATTAAAGCTACTACAGTTTCCCTTGAATGGATTACTGAATTGAAGCATCTACTGTTTTTCTGATAAGCATTTCAATTCCCATGGAGAGAGTTAGGAGCAAAATTAAATGGTAAAGGCAGAACATGCTGGTGCATGCCTATAATCCCAGCTACTCGCAAGGTAGATCTGGGGAAGATCATGGTTTGAGGAGAGCCCAGGCTAAAAATAAAATGTTTGTGTGAGACTCAACAAACAAGCTGGGTGTGGTGGTTCGTGCTGTAATTCCAGTGTACAGCAGATTAAGAAGGAGGATCGTAGTCTGAGTGTGGCTCCAGGCAAAAAGTAGAACACTGTACCTGAAAAACACAGGTAGAGTGGGTGTGTGGTTCAAGTCAGAGCACCTGCCTAAGAAGTGCAAAGCCCTGACTTCAAATTCCTGTATGGCTACACATGTGTGTATACACGCGCGTGTGCTCACGCACACATACACACACACACACATTTTTAAAGTGCCTTGCAACAATACCCCCACTCAATGCACCAGAAGCTTTTTTTTAGCAACTGACATCTTATCTCTTTCTCCTCACATTTAAAATAAAATCCAATAGCCAGGGAGCAAAAACCACACAAAGAAAGAGAGCTGAGGTTGTAGTACTAAAGACTTTGTATGAAAGGAGTACTGACTGGAATGGGGGGAAGCTCAGCCTCTGGTGTTCTTATCATTGATCTGGTATCACTTTGTTGTTGGTTGTAGGGAAACTGATGCATCAGCATTCTTCCATTAAAGACTGACAAATGATCATTACACTCATCATGACTCAGTGCTGACCTAGATTTTCAGATACCTCATCCCCGTGTAGTACAGGCATTTTTTGTTCTAAAGATTTCTAAATTACCATGTACCACTTTGTACACTGGGAAAATGAGCCATATTTGGCACATCACTTCACCACTGACATCAGTCAAATAGGTGAGAGGCAAAAGCTTTTTTTCTTTTTTGACTCAAATAACAGGTGCAACAAATTGCCTGGAAATATGAAAATGAGGCTTAAATGACAGGAACAAACATTCCCTGCACATTTCTTTATAAATTACAACAGTAGCAATCACTATAGACCCCTGAGCTCCTGTAGCACTGGTGTATGATCCATGGGTTTCTCACAAGAAGCACGTTTCATTTTTGCCAAAAGCACAATATTCTGCTCTAAGTCATTTTTCAAACTGCAGTGTTACATTCTGTTTGCATCTGCAAACAGAATGTATAATAATACGTGTATAATATAATGTATAATAATACATGAGTTAACAATAATACAGATTTTTAAAAAGACTTAGATTAATTTTCTCAGACTAAGCAATAATCCTGAAACCACGAACAAGAAACAGATGCACTTTTCCTTCTCTTACAGAGATGTTAATTTTTATTCTTTATGGAAGACTCATCAAGGAGCTTAGATAAAACAACCAGGACATATATACATATGTATATATGCATACATATAGGTACATATATATACACACACATATATACATACATATATGTACATATATACATATTTATGTATAGGTATATATTGTTATAGATGTGTGTCTTATATATAAATATTGTTGTATGTTGTTATATATGTGTGGGGGGTGGTAATTATACATGCATTAACCCCTGAAAATGGTTTGGCTCTTCAAAACCACTGTCAACCAGTATTATATGGATGGTGAAGAGCCTGTATTACTCAACATTCTAATTAGTACTGACTCCTACTTAGATTTTGCAGCGAATAAATGATGCTTAATTCTCTTGAGTTTAACACTAATACAATTCCATTCTGCCACAAAGACTTCACATACAGACACTACTTGCAATCTGTTTCTACTTCTTGAAGATGGAAGCGTTCCCTGAGTTCCCCCAGGCACCCTGATGGAGGGCCAGAGAGAAGCACACTTTAAGTGATCATGAATTTCACTCAGGAAGACCTTGTCAGGTCAGGTGCTTCACTAACCTATGGCCAAGTTTTACAGTTTGTAAGATTCTCAAATCCTTAGTCTGTAAACTAACTTTCCTTTGTTTTCAACTATCAGGAATTATAAGGATAGACAAGTCATTGAAAAGACCTAGGTTTCTAGGAGGCCACTCAGTGGTAAAATTTAGGCTTTAAACTTTGGCACAGCTGGTTCAACATTTATCCACATCATCACTGATTGGCTGTGTGAATAACTAACTTTGCAGTGTTTACTGCTTAGAGATATTAATATCTATCTCTCAAAAGCTGTTACAAAGATTAAACGTAAGCTTCAAAAAAATGTCTACCAAACGCACAAAGGTACCAGGTAGATATCTCTGTTGCATCCACTTTGCTGCAGGCATTGGGAAAGTTTTGTTTTGTTTTGTATTGCTTTGTGGTAATAGGGTTTGAACTTAGGGACTTGTACTGGCCAAGTAAGAACTGTATCAATTCAACCATGCTTCAGCCCTAAGTATTTGTTTTGTTTTATTTTTACTATGCTGTCCATCCCCTAACTACAAGCTCAGTGAAGACTGATGTGAGGACATGGAAAGCTTGGCTATATGCACCAATTGACACATACTAGGCTCTCAATACCTGCTGTAAGTAAGAAAAATGAGGTGGATTTAATATCGGTGCTTCTCAAACATCACTGTGCATATGACTCTCCTGAATGGATCATTATATATATATATATATAATTTTAAATATGTACTCATATTTATATATTATATAAAGTTTGGGTGGGCCCCAAGATACTAAATTCTCCCTATGCACCAATAGAACCATTATTTCTAGAACCACACTTCTGGTAACTGATTGCTAGTTTACTTATTTCTCCTAACCCCCTGCTACACAATACTCCAAGAAATGGTAATAGTGAGCTGTTGTTTGTAAGCATCTTTTTGTGTGTTTTTGTACTATGTGCAAACACATGTCTTCCACAGCACACAGAAAATGGGTATCTAGATTAATATGAGACAATTGTTTGCTGACTTGTCTCTGAGTTATTAGGAAAAGCTACTAAATGAACTCTAACATTAACCTGTATAAAAATAAAGAGCCCCTTGAAAAGCCATCATCAGCTCTACTATGCTTCCAGAGAGCAATGATTATATAATATTCCAGCATAGCATACAGACATATAAATCACCTACATTAAATGCTTTGTACTCCCAAAAAGCAGTATCACTCCCCCTACAACAATGTTAATGAAATGGTTATTTATAAATGTACATGCTAGAAGTGTGAACAGGCACAATTGGAAAAAGTTGTCATCCAGTTACCTCACAGTGCCATCTGCTGGACAGCTGAAGATATGCACAAGAAAAATACAAGATGCCCTCTGGGAAAAACTACATAAAATTTTTCTGCAGCTTTTCAGATTTACACAAACTAAAGCAACTTACTACAGCTGTGCACTGGCTTTTTGAGCGAAGAAGAGGGTTTTATATCTTGTATTCCATTATCCCTAGAAAAAAAGAACCATTTTATGGAAACACACATTTTGCACAATACTAAAGTCTGAACAAAGAAATCCCACATGGCCAATGGAGAATAAAGAATACACACACACATACACACACACACACACACACACACACACATTTTTTCTGGGCACCACGAGTTTACACAAGTCTTCATCAATAAAATACTCATGAATGCAATTTGCAGCACTCCTTACAATTTGCAGCCTCCCTTACAAAAAGAAAAAAAGAAGAAGAAAGAAATTGGCATAACCAAATAAACTCCAAATTTCTATTCTAGTTCAGTTCTGAATGTTGGAAAGACAGAGGGTTTTGCCTAAATCCTTCTTACCAGCATATTTCCAAGGAAATGCAACTTGGTCCTAGTCCAATAATTGAATGAATTTGAAATGGTTTCTAATTTTTCTACCTGAATTAGCACTCAGTCTAGTTCCAAGAGCAGGTCATTTACATTTTGGGCAGCCTTCAATTTTAAAAATTTAAACAGATGTGTGACTTAACTGGATCTATTAAAGAATAATGATTAGTACTATGAAATGTCTATTTGGGGATGTGAGAAAAAATATATAAGTAACCAGGTTCTTTGAAGTAATTTTCCATGGAGAAACCTCGAAGGGCCTCACTAACATTCATCCAATGACTCCAGTGGGGCTCTACTGAGGTTTTCCTAATATTCAGAAGTGGAAAGTATGAATAAAATATGGATCAATAAAGTATCTTATAGGTGCTTTAGAAGAGCATTAAGTGAATTGCCTTAGGTCACAAAGTTCTAACGGTAAGGGAAAAAATGAACCTGGGACTCCCAGACCCTAGCTTAAAACACTAAAGGCACTTTCTCCTGTGGATTCCATCTTGGGGGCCAACTTCATGATTAATTTAAACAGCTGTGTGGAGCACATTAATTATGTAGGCCATCTAGCCATTCCAAAAGGAGCACATGGCTTACATGCTGTTATGAATGGGACTGGCTTCTTCATGGTGATACCTAGGAGCTCTGAAAGCTACTTCAAGGAGCTTGCCACAGTGCCATGAGTTGGGGAGGGGAAGGAGGAGGAGAAGCAAGTTAATGGCACAAATTTCTCAATGGACTGTATTGTTTCATCTTATAGGGTCTCCTCCGTAGACTAGGAAAATTGACCTTTCTTCCAATTGTCAAATTCCACTTCCTCCCTGTCTTTGTTTCTTTTTTTTTATTGTAAAAATACTGTACAGAGGGGTTACAGTTACATGAGTAAGGCAATGAATACATTTCCTATGGAGCATTGTTACCCCCTCCTTTGTTTTTCCCCTCCTATCCTTCCCCTCCCCACTTCCCCAACTCCTCCCTCCCACCCCCCAAGTTGTAAAGTTTGTTTTCAACATAGAATCTTGTATGTCTCATTGTTACAATGGGTCAACCTGTATCCTTGTTTCAGTATTTTGTTATTTCCCTTCCCCTCTCCAAATTAGAAAAATGTATACACAAGATGCAGGGTACCAGAATCAAATACAGTGACAACAGGGGTTATACCATGAGGGAAGAACATATATTAAAAAAAAAAAAACACATAGTATGTTAAAAACAGCAGAGACAAAGATAAAACCTCTTGAGTCCCTATCTTGGGGCTCATTTCCCTTAGCATCATCTTATATGGTTATATGTACATAGCTTTCAACCTCTTCTGCTTGTCTGGTAAGATTATCCTAGACGTATACTAGTTATTGCAAATAAGGGAAACCATGGGACCTATGTTTCTTTGAGTCTGGCTTACTTCACTTAATATAATTTTCTCCAAGCCTTTCCATTTCCTAACAAATGGTGTGGTGTCATTCTTTCTGATGGAGGCATAGAATATGTGTGTGTGTGTGTGTGTGTGTGTGTGTGTGTGTGTGTGTGTGTGTGTGTGTGTGTGTGTGTGTGTGTGTGTGTGTGTGTGTGTGTGTGTGTGTGTGTGTGTACCACATTTTCTTGATCCATTCATCAGTCTTAATCACCCGCAGAGGTTTCCTCCTTTAAATTTTTATGAACTGAGGGTTGCCTGATAGCATAGCAAGGGAGTGTGCAAGGGAGACAAACCACCGGACTCCATCTCTAGGAGTGGGTAAGGCAACATGACTCTTCTCTTCCACATCCTAAGAACTCCTGGTATGCAGCAGTTTCAGAAGAATTCAATAAGAATTCTGTGAGCAAACTTTTATATTGCATGCTGATAAAAATTTAAACATAAAATACACTACTATGATTGAAATGCCAAAATAAAACTAGTATAAGCAAATTGGTTAGGAAAAAACTTATTGATTGGAAATACAGCATCAGAAAAAGGATAATTTTTTATTATATTTGTGGAAGTCTCAAGTCAAAACATGACTCCTCACCTGAAATGAAACTATGGCTGACTCTCTTCCTTTTTCTTAATCCATATTAAATTACTTACTGTTTCTTGGGGCTTCTGCAAGTTTTTAGCTTCATTCCATGGATCCTATCATCGTTCATGTATACATACACTGAACAAATATCTATGAAGATCAACTATGGGTCATTCATTGTTCTAGGTGATAAGAATATAGTTATGTACAAGATAAACAAGTCTCTGTTCTTGTGAGTTGAATTCTAGAAGAATGAGACAGTTATCCTACCAGATATTTCATAGGTAAAAATGTATAGGAGGAAATATGATTTATTATATTATATACACCAAATCATAGAAGGAAAGATAGAGCAAGGGAAGGAAGCAGGTGTAGATAAGTGATGAAGGAAAGTATTTCTAACCAGATGCGATCTGAATAAAGATCTGGAGGAAGCAAAGGAGAGAACGGCATAGTGGTTTGGAGGAAGTGCATTCCAAGCAGAAAAGCAGTTGGAAACGCAAATGCAAATGTAGTGAGGGATATATGTTCACAGTGTTTGAGGAATAGCTAAGGGGCCAGGTGGTGCACCAGCAGAAACAGGAAGCAAAACAGGAACTACAGAGCTACAGATCAAACATGGTAAAGGGTAGGACTAGGCTAGAATGTCCCTACTGTACAATACCAGATAAGCTCTGGCTTGATTCCTTGAACCACACTACCACTCACAGAGAATGGCTTTAGCCAGGAACCCCCTAAGCAAACCACATTAATAAGAACAGGATCTCCTTGCCTCCTCTGCCACCTCAACCAGTATCAGTTCCAAGGTACATTCTTTACCTACCTTCCTTCCTTCCTTCCTTGCTTCCTTCCTTCTTTCCTTCCTTCCTTCCTTCCTTCCTTCCTTCCTTCCTTCCTTCCTTCCTTCCTTCCTTCCTTCCTTCCTTCCTTCCTTCCTTCCTTCCTTCCTTTATTCCTTTTCTCCCTCCTTCCCTCCCTCCCTCTCTTCCTTCCTTCTTTCTATTTTTCCTCTCATAATGACATTTGTCTAAACTATATTTCCATTTGAAGTACATGACTCATCTCTCCACTCTATAAACTCCTAGATATCAGATACTATTTTATGTCTTTATTGTTACTATAATTTACTGTTAGTCTTACACTGAATAAATGCCCTTTAAACTTTAAACTAGATTTACAATGTTATCAGTTATCAATAGCATAATCTGACTACATAGGACAATTTTTAAAAGCTTATTTATATTTTGGAAAGTGTTTATTTTTTAAGTCAAGCTCCTTGTTAATCTGGTGATCAAATCCAGAAAACTACTGTTGCATCGAACACTTCTGTATTTCTCATCGCTTCCCTATGGTGTGGATCTAGATATTTCACAGTTGGCTAGAACTGTTACCATCTTAGAACTACATAAACTTTTTGTAATAAAGTGTGCTATAATGCAATTTGGCCACCAGTGCTGATGAATTTACAAGCACCTTTAAAAAGTCAGTGACCAGGAAATTGTATTGTTTGTACATGTCCCAGGCCACAGTTAATTTTCAAATTAAAAGTAATGATCTGCTGTGTTCAATGAATAAGAGAATAATGGAACATCTGGAATAGGAAATGAAAAGATAAAAACCCAGCAAGTTGAAAATTTGGTTTTCAATACTTTAGTTCAAAGAAGCATAGCAAGATGATTATTGCTCTAAAATCCAATGTGACAAAGTTCATGTTGACTCTAACTTTATTTTTACTAGCAGTTTGATTTACATTCTTGTTTGTATATTTAGGTTAAATGGAAGTTTTTGTAATGAAATTTTGGTTTAAGTAAAAAACAGTTCCTACTCACAGAAAGTTATTCTTTCCTTAAAATTATAACTTTTCTTACATATGAAATGTAAAATATGTTAAAAGTAGAATGACAATAAAAGAGACCTCCTAAAGTAGATCTTTGCTTAAGCTTTTTTAATGTATAGAAATAAATGGTTCCTTTCTATTTGCAGAAGGGCATCATTAACCTATGTGTGTATATATATACATACATATATATGCATGTATATAGGTATATATGTATATATATTAAAAGGTCAGCAACACATTCTGTTCATCACTCCATCCATCTACTTTTCCAACTATCTGCCTGTATCATTTTTTTCTCCTATATTTAAATCTTCAACACAAAAACATCTTCTTATCCAATATTGCAATATTTAAAGCAAAACTTTAGAAATTTAAATTTCATGGTTATCTTCCTAAATTCCCAGATATTGATCTTTCGCCAGCAATTTTCCTATTTGCATTTCTCTCTGACCCACTTTGCTCTCTTCCCTAAAGCTAACCTCCTCTATCTATACGTAATTCTCTTTTCCTTTCTATAAAGCCATAGAAGGAGATTTAAATGGATTATATAACTATAATTGAATTCTGTGTAAAGCAAAAAGTGAAGAAGGAACCAAAGACTTTGTTTGGCAGCTCGTCCTGGGCCTTCGCATGTGACATTCATAGATGTCACCAACTTGGGGTTTTTTTGCCAACATTTTGTCCAGGTTAAAAAAAAAACACATAAAATACCCTGTATTTGTTAGTAATGAATTAGTAAGAAATAAATAGAGAATCCTTTCCTCAAAATAACTTTTTAAATAAAGCAATTCTTTCATATTGTGCAGTTAAAAAACAACAATAACTAAATTGCCATTCCAGGATGAACATGCATAATCCTTCACTAAAATGATTCAATACCAGAAAAGCTTGAAATTCTGAATTAGCATCATTGTTTTTATCATGCATTTAAAAATATATAAACTTCAAGCATGTAGAGTATATCTTTAGGCAAGGTTAGAGTAAGTAAAGAGAAGGTAAAGGATACACAGGAGTTTTTAAATGCTTTTGTTATCTTTTATTTTGAAATTGGCTAGTGGATGCATACATAATACTATTTTTTTTCAGGCAGGAAAGGAAGTTTATTTACCGAACTGCTGCAGCCGCCATGCAATGCATGGTGGAAAGGCATGGCGGGGGCGGGGGGGGGGGGGTGGGGGGGGGAGAAAGGGGCGACCTACCTCTGGGCCAGGACTTATCTAGGCCAGGGACAGGAAGAGGTGTGGCCAGGTGGGGGAAAGGTGTGGCCACACTGGATCTGGGATGTGACCTCAGGCTCTGGGACCCTCCTAAGGTCAGATGGGAGGCGGGAGGCGTGTGACCAGAGGTGGCCCAGGATGTAAAGTAGCAGGAGGGGAAGGTGACTGCTTCCAGGTCTGCCAGTTACCTAGGTAACAGATACAGAGCAGAAACTTAGCCAAGAGGGAGGGAGGTTCAGACCTTACATTCCAGCTTTTTTTTTTTTTTTTTTTGGTCCTGTGGTGGGGCCTGAACTCTGGGCCTGGGTGCTGTCCCTCAGCTCTTCAGCTCAAGGCTAGCACTCTACCACTTGAGCCACAGTGCCACTTCTGGCTTTTTTCTTTTTGCTTATGTGGCGCTGAGGAATTGAACCCAGGGCCTCATGCATGCAAGGCAAGCGCTCTACACTGAACCACCTTTCCAGCCCAACATTCCAACCTTTTGATGATTATGAAAAAGAGCGAAGATTCTCTCTGGCTACTTCCTGCTGACAAGGGGCATCTACAGTAGGGGCAAAAGGCTGAGATGTGGTCCCTTCTGGGAGAAGGCAGCAGGCAGAAGCTGTCACATTTTGGGCGTGAGTCCTTAGATGAAGTCTGGAGAGGCAAGTCTCTTGAATGAAGTATGGAGAAAGTCTCATGTGACATTGAGGGGCTGGAAAAAAATACTAGAGAGCAAATAAATGGCAAGAGGAAGGACTTGGGGCTGAAAATGTTGGTACAAATGTCCCTAGCTACTTCTGATATCTGGCAACTAGGTAGAGGAGAAGTCAGGTAACAAAGGCAAGAATATAAATTCCTGTCCAGTTAATAGGCAGACTGGTATGGACATTAGAGGGGCAGGCTTCTTACTTCTACTGACCTCCCGGCTCTGGTTAATTTTGAAAGGGCAGGCACAAAGTTGCTGATGTGACATCATCTCCTCTTACTCCTCTCCATGTTCCCTTGTTCCCCAGACTGGCTGAGTCTAGGTGCTCGTTGCTGGGATGGCTTGTCCTAGTTGGTATTCAAGGAGGTTTGAACCCAAGGCCTGGGAACTGTCCCTGAGCACTTATGCTCAAGGCTAGTGCTCTACCACGTTGCATTACAGTACAACTTTCCAGTGCTTGCTGGTTAATTAGAGATAAGAGTCTTAAGCTATGCTTCCAGCCTGGATCTTTGCAGATTAGTTGAGAGATGGAGTCTTAGGGATTTTTCGGCCCAGGCTGGCTTTGAACTGCAATCTGTGCCACAAAAGCCCTTTATTATTTCCAATTAAAGCAACAAGGAGATCAAGTAGAATAAGTAGCGTTTACCTGGTTCTTATCAAGAATTGACCAACAAATATTCTGCAATGACAAAATTCGTTAGATGTGATGAGAATTTTAGCACAGATACAGTATTGATTTTTTTCTGGTAACCCTACCCTAACAGTGCTTAAGTTAACCAAAGTTACAGAAAGAGCCTTAGCTTTTACAAATCCAAAGCAATCTTTCACCAGGAAATCAGCATTGTATGATGAAATCAAGGGAGACTACAGTCTACTTTTACCATGGTGGAGGTAGTCAGGATGGTCTAGGCAGGACTGAGGCCTGTCTTCCAGGTTGGAAGAGATGGACTGATCTGTACTGCATGTAGACTGACTGGCACGGAACTACGAATCCAAACTGAACAAACTTCAGGCATCTCGACAATGTAAGCCAAATAATTTGATTACAATGCCAGATAACAAGTTTACACAAACACAGACATACACATATAGGCATGAATCAAGTTGAGGTCGGTGCAAAATCAAGTTGGCACAAAATAGCAGTTGAACTCCTATGATGCCAAGATGGTGCACCCACCACATGGTCAATGCTAGAGAGAGCTAATGATTTTGACAGTGAGGGTGCACTGCTTCTAGCACACATGGAGCTTCAGGTTCCACCCCCACTACAAAGGCAGAGGAAGGGTACCGCAGGGGAGGGGGTCTTACAGAAGAGGCCACAGAGTGGGGGCCTCACACAGGAGGCCACAAAGGAGGGGATACCTTGTGGGGGAGGTTGCAAAAGAGGGGTACCTCACAGGGGAGGCGGCAAAACAGAGGGGGCCTTGCTGGGGAGGCCACAAATGGGGGGTACACCTTGCTTGGGAGGCTTCAAGAGAGGGGAGGGCCTCACAGGGGAGGCCACAAAATGGGGTGTACCTCGCTGGGGAGGCTCTAAATATGGTGACTCACAGGGGAGGGTGCAGAAGTGGATGTAGTAGTAAGCTTGATGGAAGGTTAAGAGTCAGAGGAGACCCAACTCTTACCCCACCATGTGGCCAAGATAGCAAGTTTCTGAAAAAACACAAAGAAAACCTACACAAATGGAAACTCTGACAATTTTCAAACTTAGAATGGCTAGCCTTTGAAAGGGAACCTAGAGGGGGGTCCCTGGGACCCAGCCTGAGTCTTCAGGGCACAAGTCAAAATGTTGTAGAAAAGAGAAAGTGAGAGATAGAGAAAGTTAGACATGATTAGCAGAAAGCAAAGAGAGCCTGAAAGTAAACAGACTTCTGACCATTTACCATTGCAGTGGCAAAAAACTGTTTACATCTGAGAATGGCATAAAATTAGGCACTCTGGCTTTCCAGGGAGCGCAGGAGGCATTTCAAAGGGGTCTCACGGCTCGGGCGTGATTCACAGCATCCCATTAAATATGTAGGAGAGTCAGTCTGGTGAGTGAAGGAGAGCTGACCAGGCAGAAGCAGCGTCCTGACTTCCCCCAGAGCCTCTAGAGAGAAATGGCCAACCCCCCAAAACCAAGCGTCCTCGGCTTCAGAGGTGACCGGCCTTTCGGCTAAAGGCCGTAGGAGCTCTCTGGCGTGGCACTACATCTGAACAGAGACTGAGCAACAGAGAACCATAGAGAGTAGATTCAGTGACCAGAGTAGAGAAATGCTGTGGACATGGATCTGAAGGCCAGCAATGGTATTGGTGAAAAGTCTCGCATGGTGTCTCAAGGCAGTTCAGTTCACGGAAAACGGGTGGTTAGGAAATTCTAACATTTCCAACTCAAAAACCCCATCCGAGTCACGGCACCATATGTAAGGTATATTAAATAGGTAGGTTTCATTAGGTAGCCGATGAAGAGAACACCATGCACTATTCAGGCAGGAAAAGAAGTTTATTTACCGAACTGCTGCCCCCGCCATGCATGGTAGAGAGGCATGGCTGAAAAGGAAAAGGCTGTGGGGGGCAAAGGGGGGAAGCCATAATACTATTTTGTTCTTCACACATATACTATCTTATCTACATCTAATTCATAATACAGACAAAATTACTAAAGCCCATCCTTTGAAAAAATTTCAATTGATATTATTTGCTGAGAAATGGCACACTCATTTTCTATAGGCAAATCTGATTAAAAACAAATCCATCACAAGTTATATATAGTTCCAAAGAACTTAATGCTTGATAAAGATGCTTTGTAACTTTTTTGTAAATTAGTGATTTTAAAAACCTTTTAAATCAGTGACTATAAAAAACACTTAATCTGCTGGGCACCAGGGCTCACACCGATAATCCTAGCTATTCTGAAGGCTGCTATCTGAGGATCATGGTTCCAGGCTAGACCAAGCAGAGAGACTCTTATCTCAATTAACTGCCAAAAAGCCAGAAATGGAATTTTGACTAAAGTGCTAGTACACTAGCCTTGAGAAAAAAAAGCTCAGGGTTATTGCAACAATGGTACCCACAAGAAAGTATATTGGAATTCAACTTTACAACTTTGAGCTGGGGCAGGGGGAATGAGGGAGGCGGGGAAGGGAAGGGCTAGCGGGAGAACAACAAGGGAAGGGGTAACAATGCTTGACAAGATATGTACTCATTTCCTTACTCATGTACAGCATCTTTATAATAAATAAAAAATTTTAAAAGGTCAGGGTCAGCACCTAGGCCTGGGTTCAAACCCAGGACACACTCTCTCTCTTTTTCTCTTTCTCTCTCTATCTCTCTGTCTCTGTCTGTCTCTCTTTCTCTTTTTCATACACACACACACACACACACACACACACACACACACACACACACACACATACACACACAGAGCACATGACTCCATATACAACCGGTTCTTGGTGAATGCCACTGAAGATAAAACAGAGAGTAGCACAAGCATCAGCCTGCCAGAATTTGTTCTGAAGAGTTTGGCATTATTAGACTATACTCAATTTTCACTCTCATATATGTAAAAGAATATGATAATTTTTCTACATCATATTATGTAACTACAGAAATAAGAATTAGGAAGTAATGGTTGGTAAAAATAAAATAATACTTGTCACATAATTAATGTCTATGTATAATCTATAATAGAAAGACTGCTTAAAAATCCAACATAAATAACTAGTATATATCTCAAGTAGTAGACCACTTGCCTAGTAAGCATAAGGCCATGAGGTAAAAACCCAGCACTGTGCCTCCTCCAAAAAAAAAAAATCCAAGATGTGGTTTATTTTATTTAAGCAAAGGATACTATTAAAAAATTGGGAGCTTGTTAAAAATGGACATGAAACGTATTTGATCACAAGACAAAATGAGAACTGTGTGCTGATGACCAGAAAGTCCACAGTGTAACAGGAAGACATTTCCTCCAGCAACCATGGAGCCTCAGAAGCCACCACTGAGACAGAGGAGAATGCGTTTCCTATAGAAAGAGTACCTATGTGACAGAGATAAATAGGAAAGGAGACGATTCACTGAGGCATCATTTGGCAGATACTTTAGATGTCACCCCAACCAATCTGATCAAAACTACAATACATAGATGCAATTCTGTTCACACAGATGAAAGAATTGTAGTTCTAAAAAGTCAGAAAGGAATCTCAATGAGACATAAAGTTATAACCAGGATTCAAATTCAGGTATCTTTGACTCTAAATCTTATAATCTTTTTACCACACCACTCCAAGAAAAGAAAGGTTTCCAAATAATCGTTTAGGTGGGAGATAAGAAGGGAAGTTATCTACCCTGTAAAGTGGTAAACACAAACAACATGGAATTTCAAATATTTTTATTTGAATTCTTATTGCCAGAAACTATTAGGAAAATATCTGAAAGCTAACATCCCATTTTGAAACAGAGAGGTCAAGTTAATGTTAAGAATAAATTATATTCAGGGTCAAATTGACATGGTGAACATGAACACCAGGAAAGAATGAGACATTGAAGTACGTGGCCAAAAGGGAAACCTGCCATTGGAAAATTATCCTTATAAATACGTATGGAGGCTCATTCCATGTCTATCATTGAAGAGGGGCTCTAGAAATCTACAGCTGTAATCAGAACTTTCATGCATGGTGACAGGCAGGCTGCACAAGTTCAACACTCCAGAAATAACTTCTCAGACATCTCTTTGCAGCCCACTGCAGAATGTATGCACCTATCTTACCATCTCTAACTAGCGTTAAGCCATTTAGCAAAGGTTATTGCTTTTGGAGCTTATATTCTCCAACAGCCTAGCATACTGACTTGTACTTAATCACTATTCAGTATTTCTTGAATTGCATTAACCCATGACCACATAAATAGTCCCACTTTGGGGCAGAAAGATAACTGTGGCTTCTACTGAAAAAAAAAATACTACTGCAGTGAGCTACAAGATTAAAACTGGTTTGTAGCCAAGAAAACTTGTGCGAAGACCTATCCAAATGAATTGCATAGTGACTAGGAAAATGTTTTGTCAAGGGGGAGAAGAAAATAGGCTCACAGCTATAAACCAGTAGAAAAGATAAAAATATAATTTCTGTAGATGAAGTTAATAGCAAAGTCTGTGTCACAACTGACCTTAGTTAGTATTTCTTAAAAACATAAACCATCTGGCTGAGAAAGCCATAAACTGTTGAAGATTGAAAATAAGAAAGTGTCAACTGATGCACATAAATGGCAAAGAAAATGGCAAAAATGCTGAGTGGAATGAAAGATGACAGATGTGTGTCACTGAAGGCAAGTAATGGCTGAAATACAAAACATATAGGACCAGCCACTGGAAGCCACTAGCAACAACTTAAGGAAATGAAGGCATAAAGAGCTCAGTATTTTCTATTCATACAAGTCTATCATAAAGCAATGGTAGGAATTCTTTTCTCTTGCACTAAATCTAGATTTCATATCATTATCACTGCCACCACCATCATCATTCAAGTTCACACCATACTAATAGATAGGAACTAATGGGTAGGAGGCTCTTCCCTAGAATAAAAGATAAAGACTGCATAATTAAGCTGATTTATTTCATCTCTTTTAGTAATATTCACCAACTCTATACTTTGCCAGATAGGGATTTTTGTCAGCAGAAACTTTAAATTATCCTAAGGTTGGGGGTAAAGTTGTGTGTGTGTGTGTGTGTGTGTGTGTGTGTGTGTGTGTGTGTGTGTGTGTGTGTGTGTGTGTGTGTGTGTGTGTGTGTGTGTGTGTGTGTGTGTGTGTGTGTGTGTTATCCCTTACATATATACATAAATATGTACACATATACATAATCTACACAATTTTCTTATGATAAAATCTTTTATGATTAAAGTTAAGTTTTCTCCTAGCTAAAATCTAAACTGATACATTCTAGGAAACCAGACAAACAAATCTAGTACTACAACTACTACTACTACCACTACTTCTCCTCATTGTCATCATGATCATCTACTAATAGGTCCAGGCACGATTACTGGATATAAACTGTCTAATGCACAATTTCCATAGTTATGTCACTAAATGTACAAATTTCTTCTTTAAGTTTTTCAATATATATTTTGTCTACAAACAGAGAAGTCTTTGCTGAAGTATTATTGTGCAATCAACAACAATGCTTTCTCACATGCTATTTGTCACGTTAGTGAGTTTTCAGTTACCTATGCTATAAAATAAGTTACCCCAGAACCTGTGACTTAAAAAAATTCTATTATGCTCACAGATACTGGATCAAGAACTTGGCTAGGGCATAGAAGAGGCATCTTACTTCTGCTCCTAGATATGGAACTTGAGCAGAGAAGAAATGAAGGATGATTCATTGTTGAGAGTTGGAAGCATTTGCTAATCTCTTCTCCCATGATCTCCTCACTGCCTGGGCTTGTTAGACTCAGAACAGGCAAGTGATTCAGGTACCCTATGGTGGACTTTCTGCTCATGTGAGCTTCCTCATAATATGATGATCTTAAGGAAATCTGACTTGTTATTTAGCAGCTCAAGGCCCACGGGAGTATTGCAATAAATAAGGCAGAAGATGCATCTTCTTTTATGACCCATATTAGATACCATGTGGTGATGTTCTGTTGGTCAATGCAGTCACAAGGGATAGGGATCAAGAGATGAATCAGACTTTACCATCCGGTGGGTCAGCAACAACAATGCATTGTGGAAAAACATCTGGAATACAGATATTGTTACATCCACACAAATTTTACCACAGTAATGCTGACAAAATTCATTCTGAATCCACAAATTAATCCTTATAACCTCCAAAGTCATAGTAAGTTTAGACTTCTTCAAGTATAGGTCCCAGAAAGATATGCTAAAATTCTTAACACTGATTTCCATTTTTCATGCATTGTCATATGATTTGACTGTGGAATACCCAATTATAAGAATCTGGTGAGTACTTATAATGCAATAGTAAAATCTATCAATTATCGCTCAAATTAATATGTCATTTATTGTTTCTTCCAGCTTTAAGTCCCTGTTACTACTGTTCCTCTGCAAGAGTTAAGGCTCTCCTGCAAAAGTTTGTGTTTGCTTTCAGAACACTGTGGTGAATACAAAATCCTTTGATAAAATGATTTTTATGATGCTCATGCATTTCCTCTAGTTTTATAGATGGAAGATGGTGTTGATAATGGCACAATAATTTATATCAGACTCACTGAGCAGATCATTGAAGCTTGAGTTTTCCATTGAAAAATGTGACTATGTTACTCTACATTTTTAACACTACTGCCAAGAAAATGCATTGAAATTCTTCCTGGTTCCCTTTTAGGCAAAAACAAGTATATCTTAAGATTCTTGAAGGACATTTCTCCTCTTCAGCATGTGATCTGGAAGAGATATATGCCAGTTTGAGATAAAGACTCATCAGTTATTCTCGGGATAAATTTAAAGGCTTTGGCTATCTGATTGCAAAGGTAACACCTGAGATCAATTACTCTGAAAGTACCAATCCTTGCAAAGAAAATCTATCCTTTTTTAATGGAATGTGCATTTTTCCTCAAACCCAGGCTTCTCTTTTTCCCACTGATCTGTAGCTCAATACATTTGGATAGGGGCTGGTCAAAAAAAAAATACTGATATGACTCTTACAATTAAATACTGCTTCCATAAATTTATAGTTCATGTACCAAAATGCTGATCCTTTAATTTTTGGCTAAGTTTTTAGATTTTGAAACCTCGATGGTTCATGAGCTGATTATCATGTTCACATTTTAAGATATACTACATTTCATACAGATATCTCAACAGAACAAATAACAGTATTCATTAAGCTGGGAACCATATCTACTTATTATATTTCCTAAGCATAGCATAGTACCTCATATAGTATCTGATACAGATTTGTAAATGATGGCAATGGTTGATTGAATAAGTAAAAGAATTATGAAATGCCATTGTTCAGTCACCTTGTCTTCAAGGGGTCATCATTTATTACCTCATGAACTTGATCAGTCTTACCCTAAAAATAAATATCGCACTGCTACAAAATGAGACATGAGCTTTTAGAAGAAACCTAGCTCACATCTGATATTTGCTATCATTTACTTTCTACCAAAAAATATGTAACTTTGAGCTACATTTCCATAAATGACAATAGACTGCACTGAACAATTGAATGTCTTACACTGATGTTCCCTGTTAAGATAAAAGGAAGTGGCCTGCACATGGTTAAACAGCTATAAAATCACATCTCTATGTAAGCACCTCTGTAGTTGCAAGGTTTCATCTATTGCATAGACTACTTCACAAACATCACACATCCACCATAAAAATAAAATCTGGCATCATTGCTACTTAGTCAGTAATTAAATTCCCTGCACATCCAGAATTTTGCTTGTATGTATGCTTTAATAATGAGGTTGTCTTGAAAGCTGTTGAAAGGTACTGGAAGACTTCATTGCTTTACAAAGTCTGCCTATTATCCCTTCACTCTGCAGATTTACTAGGCTCAGTCATCCATCATATTGTGGTGCTTTAACTGGTTACAAATTAAACAGGAAAAGTAATAAGAAAAGAAAACTAATTTTCCTAGACTACCCTAATCCTGCCAAGCATAAAAATGTACTTAACTCAGAAAACTGCTGAGAGATTAATATAGAATCTGTGTGCTACTAAAGAAATCATTACAACTGCTAAATTCTGGGAATACAGCCCCCGCAATGTGAAAGAAAGTATTTCATTCAGAAATAGTGGCACAATAAAACTTAGATATTTATTCCCTACCCATATAAAAGGACTTTAGTAGTATTACTTCATTTAAAGTCATGTATGCAGACCTCGAGGGTATCGGTGAAGAAAGAGCTTCACTTGCCAGGCAATTTAAATTTTAGTGTTTGCTAACATGAAAAGAATAGACACTTAAAACCAACAAACAAATCTGCCAGACTTATAATAAGGATCAAACTGGAATAAGATCTATAAGCTTAACAAAAGCTTAAGTTGTTAGAAATAAAACTAAAAATGTAAAAATCAAATGTAAAAATTTTAGAAAGGGTATAGTCTGCAATCACAGCACTGAAGGCTGCAGCAGGAAGGCAGGAAAATCTGGAGTACAGGCTCCTCGGGTACACAAAAGGACACTCTGGGATGCAGAATAAAAGTCTTCATAAAAAAATAATAAACCTGTTTCCACTGTATTTGATTCTGATGCCCTGAATCTTGTATATATATTTTTCTAATTTGGGGAGGGGAAGGGAAATAACAAAATGCTGAAATAAGGTAGGATGACCCACTGTAACAATGAGACACACAAGACACCATGTTAAAAATGAACTTTACAACTTCGGAGGGTGGGGAGAGAGAAGTTGGGGAGATGGGGAGGGAAGGGATGGTAGGGGAAAAACAAAGGAGGAGATAACGCTAGATAGGAAATGTACTCATTACCTTACTCAAGTAACTGTAATCCCCTCTGTGCAGTATTTTTACAATAAAATATATATATATAAATAAAACAACAACAGCAACAGGACAGTGACTGACACCTGTAATCCTGCTACTCAGGAGGCAGAGATGGGGAAGATTGAAGCTCAAGGTCATTTTGGATAAAAACACAAGATTCTAACTGATTAATATAACTAAAACAAGAGATGATTTAAGTTGTAGAGCATCTGCCTGGATCTGAATCCAAAGGTCAATCCCCAGAACTGAAAGGAAAATAAATCCAAATTTGTGTATTTCTATCACTGCCATGGTTGTCATAATTATCATCATCATTAGTATCACAGTTATGTGTTTTTAAAAAACTCACTTCATTACTAGGATTTTAAATATGATTTTTCTGAGTTAATCCTTGAAACTAACCTACAAGTTGGGTTCTATTATGACTTGTGGTTTACAGGTGAAGAAACATGCTAGTTAATGCAGATTAACTAGCACAAATTATTTGCCTAAGCCTGGTGATAGGTAGGTTAAAGTGTTACAAGGTCTGATTCTACACCTCCTCAGAATTATCATGTCTAGATGTTCTGACAAGAGTACTGATGGAGCATAGTGGCTACACACTTAGCAAAGCTGTTGGGTAGCTGATGAGCCTCATGAACTTTAACTAGTTGTGTGACTACTTTCCTGTAGCTTCAACTTCTCTATTTTCAAACCCCTTAGGGAGGTAGTAGGACAGGGGAGCGACTTGCAAATAGGGCACCAACCACTAGAGAGCAATGTGGACATTTCCTGGGAGGTGGGATCAGCGTGATGGGGGCAGGTAGTATTATACATGGTTGGTGAGCAAACTCCACAAAAGCAAAAGTGGCTCCAAGTTCTTCAAGAGTCCCCAAATATTCCACAGACATTCTGGTATTCAATAACTCTTGATGTAATTCTTCAAGCCTACAAAGAACTCATTTTTTTTGTATGTAAGCCCAAAACATGTTTTACTTTGTGCTATACTAATATATTCAGCTTTGCATAGGAATACAATTTAATATATGTGGCGGGGTGGGGGGAGGGAACAAGGTGTGAATGAGTAAACTGGCTTCATTTGGAAGTTTTCATTAAGAGTCACCATTAACAGATTATCAATTGTGGTACTTGAGTTGCTGATATAACACTCTAGCACCTCAGCAGCCTTTATGGTTACATCATTCATGGTGACTCTCTATAGATGGGCAACCATCTGATGAGTTTATTATGCCTTTTAAAGAAGTCATGCTTAAACTTTTATATGCTGATAATGATATATGTGTGTGTACATGTACATTTTTGGAGATGGCACTGAAGTTGAACCTAAGCTTCTGCTTGCTAGCAGATGCCCTACTACCTGAGTCACACTTGCAGCCCTTTTTTGTTTCAGTTATTTTTCAGATAGGATCTTGTATTTTTCTCCAGGCTGTCCAATCTCTGCCTCCTGAGTAGCCAGGGTCATAGGTATGTGACCCACCATATTCGGCCTAATTTTTATATACCATATGTAGGTTTACATATATATATACAAATACCTGGCTTTATTATGGATTACTTTATTATTATTCTGTCTCTGTATTTTATTCATATTGTTTTATTGAATTTTTAGATCCATATATGTCGATTCCATTCTTGGTGAAATTTATTTTAAGCCACTAAAGGTAGTGCTGTTAAATTTTTGACAAAAAGAAAGCTGCAAAGGTTCTGATAAAATAACTGGACTAAATCATATCTAAGGTCACACACAATGAGAAGCTTTATTCCATCCTATTAAATATGGCCAATATAATCAGTCATTTTTCTCTACAAAAGTGGCTGCGGCCAAAAATCAAAAGTAAATTATGCACTACATCTTATTTAGCATTATTGCTCACAGAACACACTCATATTTCTGGAATTTCCCTAATTTACATATTCTTTATCATGGGAAACCTATTTCCTAGTCTGTGAGGCAGAAAATGGCATTCTACATGCACTCACTTATCAATCCTTTCCCTTTGCCCTATACATAAAATGTTCATGACAGAAAGCCTGTCAGACTAGAAAATAAAACAAAACTGTACCTGTAGATTTTTATAATGAAATCTTTTTAAAAATGAAAGCTCTGGTTTATCCTTCTTTTTGCATGTCATATACACACATCCTGACATTTATTCACGAGAAGATCTTGTTTACCTTTTTGAAAAATAGCTTAATAAAAATATGTGACTATCCTAAAATTAGCATTACCAGTATTTTATATTTCATACTACATACTTGTATACAGTAGAAGTATATTTTACTTACATTTGGCTTGGATAAACAGAATTTCCAATAAATGAGAGAAAAAATGTAAAAGAGTGAAAGGAGTCATACAAAAAAATGAATATAAAATGAGATAAATTATTTGGAATTAAAATAATTTGTTTATACTGTGAGCCAACATTAAAGACATATCTAGATAATGTGAATGTAAAGCAGCACTTAAAGTTTACACTGTGCTTTGCAATCTAGTAGACTCACTTATTCTACAGTTAGGAAGAATAATTCAAAACTCTACAAAGGAATGTGAGTGACCTTAGTGAAGACATTGTTCAGGTTCAAATTCAACTGTTTATGTACAGCAGATATGCTGAGTAGTTCCCAAAGAGATGGGTAAAGGCCAGAGCATTTTTTTTCAGGGGATAAGGAATGGTGGAAATATTCCTATACACATACATACACACACACACACACACACACACACACACACACACACACACACACACACACACACACACCCTTCTGTGTATTATGTATTTATGTATATGTGTATATATATAAATATAAACAAAAGTGAAACAAGGAAGATTGAAACACACTATTTAAAAAGTACAAAGGGCTAAAGGACCCTGGGACAGGACTGACACATCCAGGGGCATCTCAGAAGGATGTTGGAAAGAGGAAGAACTTGAGCTAGTTTTTAGTAGGATGATGTGAGATTGTAGAGACAAGAGACAAGATAAAGGGAGAAGATGAAGATAAATGAAAAACACACTACGGAGTTGGGACTAGATTCTATATACTAAACATTTATTAAAGAAACATGACAGATCACTTAATACTACATAGTAGATTCTTTCATAAGCAGTAGGGATATAGCAAAAACTTAGAAATATAGCACTTGGAAAACTGAGCATAGGAAGCTCAGGGTTCAAGGCCGGTGTGGGCAAAAAAGTTCTCAAGATTGCTTCTCAATGAAAGAAGCTGGGTGTTTTGGTGTGTGCCTGTCATCCCAGATATGTCAGGACATATAAAATAGAAGCTGGTTTAGCTCAAAAACAACCAGTAAAAAAAACTATGTATTTCATTTTATGTACTTGTGGGGATGTTAGCAGAGTACTGTCTGAGTTTTCAAAGTCTCAGTCACCAAAAATCAGTAAAATAAGAAATAAGTAAGTAAAATTGTTGCTCTCGTAGAGCACACATGCCAGAGACTGGACAAATGAAATAAAGAAGAAAATAGAGTAAGATTTTGAGTGTGAGGGGTAAAATCATCTGCTAAGAGAAAGGGAGGTAAGAGCAGCTAGAAGCTTTAGAGCAGATGTCAGAAATGGCCATAGTAATTAAATAGCCATGAAATTAAGAAGAATTTCATGGCAAAACTGATGATGTGGTGGAGGCCAAGTACATTGACCCTGAGTTTACTTGCTAACATTCATATGGGTCAACATCACAGTTAGGATACCCTGCCCACTCTCTACACTTGAGTATAGGAACAGAGAGACTGTAGCAATTGACCAGGAGGGAAGAAAACCAGGGCGGCCATGACACATTTTTTTTAAAATATTATTTTATTTTATTTCAGAACATACTGTACAGAGGGGCTACAATTACATGGGCAGGATAATGAATACATTTCTTACCAAGCATTGCAGCCTCCTCCTTTGTTTACCCTTCACCTCCCTTCCCAGCCTCCCCCCTCCCCCTACCCAATTATACCCCCCTCCCCCCCCACACCGACATTGTAAAGCTGGTTTTGACATGACATTTTGTACTTCTCATTGTTGCAACAGGTCCACCTGAATCCTTAAACGACTTGTTTGTCCCCATCTCCTCCACATGTTATACTGACATCAAATATAGTGAAAGCGGGGGTTACACTGTGGGGGAGGGACATACAAAGCAACAAAGAAATAATCTTATAAATGCGTTAGAAACATATGCATGAAAGAAACGAAAACATTAAAATACATATTTAAGGGTTCATTTTCCTAACATCACATTATCTGACCTTTTCTGCTTGACTCATACCTATACTAGATATTGCAAATAAGGGAAACCATGGGACCTATGTTTCTTTGGGCCTGGCTTACTTCACTTAATATAATTTTTTCCAAGCCTTTCCATTTCCTAACAAATGGGGAAATGTCATTCTTTCTGATGGAGGCATAATATTCCATTGTGTATATATACCACATTTTCTTGATCCATTCATCTACTGAGGGGCATCTGGGTTGGTTCCATATCTTAGCTATGGAAAATAATGCTGCAATAAACATAGTTGTGCTGGTAGCTTTAGTGTGGTCTTGTTTGTAAACATTTGGGTAAATGCCCAAAAGTGGGATTGCTGGATCATAGGGGAGATCTATGTGAAGTCTTTTGAGGAACCTCCATACTGCTTTCCAAGAGGCAATCCAAAAATTCATATGGAACAATAAAAGACCCCGAATAGCAAAAATGCTCCTCAACGGAAAGAACACTGCTGGAGGAATATCAATACCAAATTTCAAACTCTACTATAAAGCCATAGTAATCAAAACAGCTTGGTATTGGCATAAGAACAGACCTCAGGACCAATGGAATAGAATTGAAAACCCAGAAATGAACCTACAGACCTATAGCCATCTAATCTTCGATAAGGAAGCTAAAACAATAGAATGGAAGAAAGACAGCCTCTTCAGTAAATGGTGCTGGCAAAATTGGTTAACTACATGTAGAAAACTAAAGCTAGATCCTTATATATCACCCTGCACCAGAATCAACTCCAAATGGATCAAAGACCTTGAACTCAAAGCAGACACTCTAAAAACATTACAGGATGGAATAGGAGAAACCTTAGGTCTCCTTGGCTCAGGCCGAAATTTTCTGAATAGAGACCCGGAAGCACAACAAATCAAAGAAAGGTTGGACAAATGGGATTGCATAAGGTTGCACAGCTTCTCCATAGTAATCAAAACAGCTTGGTATTGGCATAAGAACAGACCTCAGGACCAATGGAATAGAATTGAAAACCCAGAAATGAACCTACAGACCTATAGCCATCTAATCTTCGATAAGGAAGCTAAAACAATAGAATGGAAGAAAGACAGCCTCTTCAGTAAATGGTGCTGGCAAAATTGGTTAACTACATGTAGAAAACTAAAGCTAGATCCTTATATATCACCCTGCACCAGAATCAACTCCAAATGGATCAAAGACCTTGAACTCAAAGCAGACACTCTGAAAACATTACAGGATGGAATAGGAGAAACCCTAGGTCTCCTTGGCTCAGGTCGAAATTTTCTGAATAGAGACCCGGAAGCACAACAAATCAAAGAAAGGTTGGACAAATGGGATTGCATAAGATTGCAGAGCTTCTGCAGGGCAAATGACATAGCTGGCAAGATCAATAGAAAGCCCACCGATTGGGAGAAGATCTTTACTAGCCATACAACGGACAAAGGTCTCATATCAAAAATATACTTGGAACTCAAAAAATTAAACCACCCAACAACAAATCCTCAAAGAAACAACTGCCCAATAAATAAGTGGGCGAAAGACTTAAAGAGAAGCTTCTCTGAAGAAGAAAGAAGGATGGCCAATAGACACATGAAGAAATGTTCAACATCCCTAGCCATAAAAGAAATGCAAATCAAAACAACATTGAGATATCACCTCACTCCAGTTAGAACAGCAAAAATCAAGAACTCTAATAACAACAGAAGCTGGAGGGGATGTGGACAGAAAGGAACCTTACTTCATTGTTGGTGGGAATGTAAACTTGTTCAACCACTTTGGAAAGCAGTATGGAGGTTCCTCAAAAGACTTCACATAGATCTCCCCTATGATCCAGCAATCCCACTTTTGGGCATTTACCCAAATGTTTACAAACAAGACCACACTAAAGCTACCAGCACAACTATATTTATTGCAGCATTATTTACCATAGCTAAGATATGGAACCAACCCAGATGCCCCTCAGTAGATGAATGGATCAAGAAAATGTGGTATATATACACAATGGAATTCTATGCCTCCATCAGAAAGAATGACATTTCCCCATTTATTAGGAAATGGAAAGGTTTGGAAAAAATTATATTAAGTGAAGTAAGCCAGGCCCAAAGAAGCATAGGTCCCATAGTTTCCCTTATTTGCAATATCTAGTATAGGTATGAGTCAAGCGGAAAAGGCCAGATAATGTGATGTTAGGAAAATGAACCCTTAAATATGTATTTTAATGTTTTCGTTTCTCTCATGCATGTATTTCTAATGCATTTATAAGATTATTCCTTTATTGCTTTGTATGTCCCTCCCCCACAGTGTAACCCCCGCTTTCACTATATTTGATATCAGTATATCATGTGGAGGAGATGGGGACAAACAAATCGTTTAAGGATTCAGGTGGACCTGTTGCAACAATGAGAAGTACAAAATGTCATGTCAAAACCAGCTTTACAATTTCGGTGTGGGGGGGGGGAGGGGGGTATAATTGGGTGGGGGGAGGGGGGTAAAATTGGGTGGGGGGAGGGGGGAGGCAGGGAAGGGAAGTGAAGGGTAAACAAAGGAGGAGGCTGCAATGCTTGGTAAGAAATGTATGCATTATTCTGCCCATGTAATTGTAGCCCCTCTGTACAGTATGTTCTCAAATAAAATAAAATACAATTTAAAAAAAAAAAAAAAAAAAAAAAAAAAAAAAAAAAGGTTGCACAGCTTCTGCAGGGCAAATGACATAGCTAGCAAGATCAATAGAAAGCCCACCGATTGGCAGAAGATCTTTACTAGCCATACAACGGACAAGGGTCTCATATCTAAAATATACTTGGAACTCAAAAAATTAAACCACCCAACAACAAATCCTCAAAGAAACAACTGCCCAATAAATAAGTGGGCGAAAGACTTAAAGAGAAGCTTCTCTGAAGAAGAAAGAAGGATGGCCAATAGACACATGAAGAAATGTTCAACATCCCTAGCCATAAAAGAAATGCAAATCAAAACAACATTGAGATATCACCTCACTCCAGTTAGAACAGCAAAAATCAAGAACTCTAACAACAACAGATGCTGGAGGGGATGTGGACAGAAAGGAACCTTACTTCATTGTTGGTGGCCATGACACATTCTTTTGGCTACATTTTAAATCTATAGTAAGGATAAATGCCTAGTGTTAACAAAACATAGACTGCATGGTTTCCTGACTTACATGACGAAGAATTTATATCATATGTGCAGCAGTATGAAAACAAAAGAAGATGTAGAACTCTGGGAAATAAATATTGGACACATGATGGACTATGTATAACCAGTTAAAATCAGCCAGAGATTCGCCAAATGAATCCCCAAAGGCTATTGAACTGGTTAACTGATTTGTATAGTTCCATAGGCAAACCTTTAAAATTTAAATAGAATTTTTTGTAAATGTTTCTCAGGCTCATTTAATATTCATGCTCTATAAATGGTAAGACAAACAAGGATAATTCAAGGTCCCACCAGAGGCCCAATCCTAGAAGCCAGGTTCTCAAGCAGAATTTTGCTGCTCTTCTATTCTTTGTCTTTCCTGCAAATAATAGGTATCTCAGGAGGAAAAGAAGGACTAAAAGGGGTTTTTATTTTCCTTTCATGTATTAATACCTACTGGTAGTGCTCCAAATGGACTATCTAATAAATGATAGCATTTCTTTGCAGAAAAAAAGGTCTTAGAAGATAGAAGCACTGCAGAGCAAGTGAAAGAAAGGAAAAAAGGTACAGTGTATGGTAGTGGGCAGAGATGGGAGAAATTACAGTAAAACTTGCTTTTTTCTGGACATTAAAAGCAGAGGTCAATTTTTAGCCCCAGTCTGTAATGACTGAAGAGAAGTAAAGGGTAAAAAGGCTTAAAGCTTAGCTGGAGAAGCTGAAGCTACTAATTGGCTCTAATGATCTGAATGCAAATTAATAAATCTCTGTGTTAAAAATTACAAGCATATATAATTGTGACTTTCAGAATTTATGAGCTCTGTTTAACCCATTATTCACACCTTTTCCTTCCTGAGACTTGATAGGAACAGAGAACTTCTTTTTAACTACTGTTCCTGTCTCATCCATCATATATTCCATTGAGCTTTACAGCCTTTGAAGGTCTTGTTAAAAGAATCTAGGAATTATAGAAACCCACAGATATTATCACACTGGAGTGGGAAAAGGTAAATCACAAGGCTGTGAAGGGGTGAACAGCTTGAAAATACCTAGCAATTTTGTCTACATAAGAATCACTGGATCCAGCAAAAAGAAAAAGTTGAAATCACAATGTGTGGGCTGTCAGATACAGAAAATACATTAAAAAAACACAGCTCTAACAACATGGTCAGGATGCATTTCCTTCAGCAAAGAGCAGTTGTTAGGATTAACCAAGATAATGGATGGTATAAAAGGGCCTACCAAATGCCTGGTACCCAGCAAGTATTGTGTGTTCACTCATCTAAATCCTATTTCTAACTCATTATTCTGTTTTCCTATTGATTTTTCTCTGTATTTCTGTCTTTCCTGCATACTTGTTTCTCTGTGCTATAACTTGGATAACTGCCTTTCAAGGCCCATGTGTTAAAGGCTGTTGGCAGGGAGATTTAATTGGGAGATGATGGAACCTTTAAAAGATTGTCTAGAGTAGGCCTTCAGGTCATTGGTGAGGAGGGACATAAAAGAATGTGGAGCCCCAGATTACTTCATCTTTCTCTTTTTCCTTTTCTTCCCATAAGGTCACTCACTTGACCATATATTATTCTCCTACCATGACATACTGTCACCCAACCAGGGGCCTGAAACATTAAGTCCACCTGATCATGGGGCCTAGATTTTACAAACCAGAACCAAACCAAACTTCTCTTAAGTTGTTTGTCTTGGGTATTTGTTATAGCGATGGGAAGCTAACATATCCCTCTTCTCAACCTAAGGTGCCTATCACGTGCATTGTTGACCACTTAGTTCCTCTGGAGCACACAGAAAGAACATGTATTGAAATATGATGTTAAATGTCTAGCAGAGGCCTAACCCCTGGGTTCCTATATATGCATAATTTGCTCCAGTATAAAAGAACATTCATCGGTCAGCACAGATGTGAAGCACCTGAACCAATTCACTGCTAGTTATACATAAAAGGGGAACTCTGCTTGGACAGGACAATGCATGCAGGCAGGACCTTTCCAACATCACCTGAGAAATCCTGCTTGCAAACTATAGGGCTATATTGTACTTTAGATCTGACAAGTGTGGGTGGGGGGGAAGGAGAAAAAGAAGTTTATAAAAAAAATAGTAGATTTGTAAAAAAGCTCATTTTTACCCCCATCAAATAGCTGTAAACTTGAATAACTCCCTATCTTTCTTATTGAGAAATGAGACTACTGGGATAGTCAAAATGAGTCAATATATCTAATGTGTTGAGAACAGTATCAGGATCATAGTAAATACCAAATATTATACTATGATGATCACCACACCATCATCATACTTTGATTTCAAGAATATTTGGATTGAAAATTTTAATCATCACTATTAACAATGACTACAAGATTATTCTCATTTCATATTTTGCTTTTCAGATCCAAAAGTATCTTCCTCATATTCTTCTCTTGGGTTCATATCAGGCCTGACGCTAGGAAGATTATTATCTCAACTTCATGGATAAGGCACCCAAGGTTGCTTTACTTATTTATTTCATTTAACTCAGGGCCACAGGGCTCTCATTTTCAATCATACCTGGCATTCTACCTTTTGAACCATGCAACCTGACCTCCTATTCTGCCTTTCGCTGGTATACTGGAGAATAGTGAACTTCAGACCTCAGCCTCCTGAGTAGCTATGAATATAGACATGAATCACTGGTCAAATCCAAGGTTGTTTTAAATACATGCTCTCCTTCTCTATTCTCTGTAAGGTTCATAACTAAAGAGACATCATTAATAGATTCTGGCTTCAGAAATAGGGGTGGGGACAATATAACTATATAAGCCTCTTTCCCTCCCCAATCCATCAATCACCAAGTCATATGCATCTTTCTCCTTCTATCTCATCCATTACTGCTCTTTCCACCTCACCCTCACTGCCAAAGCCTTGATCCTTTCTTACTTAACCATCTACAATTGCTAGTTAATGATCATTCTGTCCCTCTGCTCTCTGGCCTTCATGGCCATTCTCCACATAAAAACCTATCACACTATTCTTCTTCAGGGGACTAGAAGATTTCTCCGATTGAGGCACCATCTTACAGCTGTGCTGTCCTATCCTGTTACACAACCTGGTTAGGTTCTCCTCTTCAGTTGTTGGCTTTGCAGTAGACTATAAATTTCTTGAGGGTATGGATCATGTCTCTTCATCTTTATTTTCTCAGGACCCATCTTAGGATATGTGCTCAAACAAGGTATGTTGAACAATCAAACCAAGCCCTGTTTACTGTAAACGCAGGAGCCCTGCCTATGCTCACACAACATGACATCCTTGGGGACATGTTTACGGAAGGCGGCCTCCTCTTGTGGAAACTCACTCTGCTCAGAGATCAGGACTTCCAACCTCGGTAAGAACCTTGGAAAGGTCCTTCATAATCTCTAGTTTCTCAACGCTTGAAAGCTTCCACTGACAGGGTCTGGAATTAAGGGGAACTTGTTTGTAGAGAAAAGTTCTGACTTCTAACCATCATTCTAATATAATGGGCAAAAATGTCTCATTTAACTCTCAGGGGCATCCTGGTGTGAATACTACATTAGATGGTTCCCTACCATCTGTTTTTGGTCTCTATTGCCTTAGAGCTGTGTGATCTTGATCAATTTGTTCAATTTCCTTAATTCTTGTTTCTCTACTTGCCAAGTGGGTATCTACTTCATTAAATTGTGAAGGTTAGACAGGATGGTACATACAAAATGATCATCATGGTTAGCACCTTGTTCAAAGACATTAGCTACTATATTTTTATTGTCTTTGAGAAGTTTAACTACTCTAGAATGCATATATGTATGAATAACATGAAATGCCAACTGAAAATTTTAGTTCACTGACATATTCCAGGGACAAATTGACCAGGTTTTTAACTCAAACCATTTGTGAATGCATTTGGTACACCATTACAACAGCTAGCCTCTTGTAAGAGTAGAAAAATGGGGCATAAGAGGGGGAACAGGGCAATTGTGAGCAAACCTGACCTGTGTATTGTTAATAATTTAAGTGAGACCACTTACTGTTCTTGCTAACAGCAGCAAGCCAAGATCTGAACGTCCTTCTGCTGTATTAGAACTCCTGCCAGCTATTTGAGAAACTGTCTCTCTTCCATCTCGAATAGGCTTATGACATGTATCATGAAGAATCTATAGTTGGAATAGAAGGCTAAAAGAGTAGAAAATGAGACTATTAGTCCCTAGAATTTTAGGATGAATAATAGAATAAGAATGAAAATACAAGGTGAGGAAGTAAAGAAATCTGCCTGAACAAGTTATGATTTGGCAGAACTGGAATTGGAAGCTAATAATTGTGAAATGTAAAAGTTGTAGGAAACAGAAGCTTTAAGGGAAAGAAGTATTACAAGTTGCACGTTTCCTATAGTTAGAGCTTAGCCTGGAGCAGATCTACCCAGTGAATACCCTAGGTGCAATTACCTGGACAGAAAAGCAAATAAGAAAGAAAAGACATGCAAACAGAAAATAAAAGAACAGAAGGCAAAATATTACTTGTGTGAGCAATAGAATAAAATTTTGAAGTATCATCAATGATATTCTTTATTTCTGGAAATTCTTGTTGTCTCAAAGTCTTGTCCTGTTTGCATTGAGGTATCCATTGTCTAAAGAAGACAGTCAGGCAAGAAGAAACAGAGACACTGCCTATCTTGACTTTAAAACAGGCCTGTTTCGGGAAAAAAAAATTATGAAAACACTGATCTCCCCTGTGCGACCTGGGTACTCCAAACATACCAAACCAGCCTGAAGCACTGACTACAAACTTCTAACATTTACCTGGCCACTGAGATCAAAACTCCAGTAGGGTACACAGGAAACTTCAAAGAGAGTTCTCTCAATCTCCAGTGAAAATAATTGACTTACATATAAATGAATAAGCTGAGAGATGTCGTAACTGAATATGAACTTTGATGTGGAAATCATTTTGAAAAAGTTATCCTCAAATTTTATGTAATCTTTTAAAGTAATCTTTTACTTTTAAAGTAAAAATATATAATGGAATAAAATAACCAATTTTAAAATAGAAAAAAATGTGTATTGGCACTGATAAATTAATAATGATCTATATCTTGTTTTATTTTTGTAGGAGTACTAGGGTTTGAATTTAAGGCCTTGTTGTCTTATCACTTGAACCTCACTACCAGCCTAACAAAAACCTACATATGAAGGCTTCTGGTATATAATTTCGGCTCATCCTCGAAGCCCAATTACAACTTCCCCTATTTCTTCTCACTCTTTGGTCTAATGTTTAGCTAAACTGGCTTTGCTAAACAAGTATTCAACCATTTGATCCATGCCTATGGCCCTTTTCACTTTAGGTTATATTACAGATAAGGTCTTATGATGTTTCTTGGGTCTCAGATCACAAGTCTTATAGCTATACCTACAGAGCAGCTTGTATTACAGATTTGTGCCATGCTTAGGACAAGAGTACCATGAAGAAGCTGTTGTTAAAGTAATCATTCCTCACTGTTAGGAACTATATCATCACCATTCATTTTACATCATGCTCAAATCTCATAAAGTTTGACTTTTGCAAGATCATGTACCCAAGTGAGAGCTACAATGAAAGTATGTCTCCCTCTACTCTTGCCACTGCCCATCTCTATTCCCCAGCTTCAATCAGATAGTAATCTTGAAAGCTGAGGAAATGAGAAAGCAAAGCAATTAAAACTGTGCAGTGTGAAACACTTGATCTTATCTTTCCTTTTCTGGTTTTGTTAACTATGTCAGCCCAAGGAGAGGAAATTCAGTTGTTTACAGATTTACCCCTTGGTTTTTGCCTTAGGAGTAAAACATATTCTAATGTAAGTTAGCATTTCAAATTCTAGCAGCATCTGGAAATAACCAAGATTGATGAAGAATAGACATATTTGAGAAAGAAGGCTTGGCAATAAAGCCATAATAACTAATGCTAAAACTTTATCAAATATTTATATATGTAAAATTCTCACTGTGCCTCAGTGTGCTAATGTGTATAGTGGGGTAGGAAGTATCTATAGGCCATTGTTTTTTGTTTTGTTTTGTTTTGTTTTAGGTCTGGTCGTGGGGCCTGAACTCTGGGCCTGGGTGCTGTCCCTCAGCTCTTCAGCTCAAGGCTAGCGCTCTACCACTTGAGCCACAGCGCCACTTCCGGCTTTTTTATTTTTGCTTATGTGGTGCTGAGGAATCGAACCCAGAGCCTCATGCATGCAAGGCAAGCGCTCTACCACTGAGCCACCTTCCCAGCCCTCTATAGGCCATTGTTAAGACTGAATGAGATTCAGTCCTAAAGCATTTTGACACTTCTTGGCACACCTGAGTCCATTAATGTGCGTTAGTTACATTGTCATTTGTAGTGATAGGATAATAAACTATAGAAATCTCCATATAACTATTATAACCTTATACGTTACTTCATAAACTTTAAAGTTAAGTTACTATAAGAAGCATAAAGCTGGAGTTCATGTTAAATTGTTTCTCCTTTATCAGATGTGGTATTTATTCCCAGATGCTCCCTCTCACCAGAAGAGAAAAAAATGCTACTTTAATTAAAAGCAAATTTAATTTAGATAAGGACAGGTGCTGATTAGCAGTTCTCTGTCCACTGTGTTCATCAGAATTATCTGGGGTTCAAAAGCTTTAACAAACACAGACAAGTTCTACCCCAGGTGACTCATTCAAATGTTGAGAGTGAAGAACCAAGAACTGACTTATGTTTTAAGCCTGTTGAGGTTCTGGCAATGTGCAGATAGGGTAACAATCATGGCCCTAAAGACTCCAGCTTCCTATTAATAGGAACTAATAGGAGCTAAAGTTTTGTAAATCTAGAATACATTTTCTACTAAGCCACTCAGTTGCTATCATCAAACTTCCAAAGCTACACTTAAGTAAACCAAAATTATTGGTCAAGTAAATAAAAAACAAATATTATGATTTGAAAAAGAGTACCCTAAAAATATTTTAAGGTTACATTTGAATCAACAATCCGTTGTCCTATAATACAATTTAATATTAATGAAGAAGTATGCTTGAAAACACACTTGAACAGGAAAAAACTGACTCTAAAGGGTTATACAATTTGTCCAAGAAAATGAAGTTGGCTATATATAGTTCAGTCTCAAAGATAATTTTTTCAATCCTGTCACACTTTTCTTGTCTAGTGTCTCTGTGCCTGAATGTGATACACAGAATTTTTTTTTACTACTTTTACTCATTTAGAGAACTGTGATCTATTGCTTCACTCTACTATACCTTGCTCTGTTAAATGTTTGTCTATTAAAAAAATGTCAAAGGAAGATGGTCAATGGTGTAAGCTGCAACACATCTTTTAATTCTGCTCAAAATAAATAGTTCATTGGCTTTCTAATTTTAACCAAAAAAAAAAAGAATGGTAATATTCTTAAGCTTAGAACTCATTCTATTTGCATAATTTTAAGAAATGTCATTGTATATTTCACATCACTGAATTTGTTGCTGGATTTCTTTTCTTTTTTTTGGGTCCGGTCGTGGGGCCTGAACTCTGGGCCTGGGCACTGTCCCTCAGCAATTCAGCTTAAGGCTAGCGCTCTACCACTTGAGCCACAGCGCCACTTCCGGCTTTTTTCTTTTTGCTTATGTGGTGCTGAGGAATCGAACCCTTGAGCATGCAAGGCAAGCGCTCTACCACTGAGCCACCTACCCAGCCCTTGTTGCTGGATTTCTAACAATAGAATAACTGTCATTTATTGAATGCCTATTGCATGTCAAATGTTGTACATATAATAAATATATTTCACAGATAAGTAACCTGAGGCTGAGAGTACTTGAACTGCTCATCAACATAGCTGTTTGGTAGCAAAAGAAGGATTCTAATAACCAATGTCAAGCCAAAGTTTGACTTTACTGAATATAATACTAAATCAAATTAAGATATTTAGATAAAATTGAATTTAAATATAATTTTGGTAATAAGAAACAACGGTCTGTGAAATCAATGATTCCACTGGATAAAGAATAGTAGAAACTGAATGTAATTCTTTCAAAGAATCTTCTTTTAGCTGCATGACAAAGATGGTATATCTCTGGAAGGAACTAAGTAATATTCTCTGCTTCATATCTGAGAGTGAGCATCAGCAAATACAAAATGAAAAAGAAGCAAGAGGAAAATTTTAATAAATGCAAATAATTCAGATGACTGTAGCTAGAATACAAATCAATTTATTATAAATGTTAATGGATCAACCTTTAGATCTAAAATGAAATTATCTGACTAAAGATAAATTTTGCCAGGAGGATAGAAAACATAATAGAGTAACAGGAAAAAAAATAAAACTGTATTCATGCTGGGATGGAAACAGTAAAAACTGGGATCGTCCATATTCCAGGATCACCAGGGCTCAACGACTTTGTGATGCGTTTCTGAGACTTAAAGACCGCTGTAGAAAACAAATGAATCTGGGAGAGAGCAAATAAGGTGTTGCTATATTTTATTATTGCTCTAAATATTATTAAATTGGTTTTCTAATAGCAATTTTATGATTGCTATGAAATGCCTAGAAGGCACATACTCTCTGATAAAGAATTTCTTTTGATGAAATAATATAGTGAAGGATTCTCAAGCAAGCTAAGGCTTTTCTATTTCTCCATAAAGGTTTTAGCTTATATTTGGAAAGCAACTAGCAAAAGTCCCTAGCAGTTTTCTGAGATAATGCCAATGATGATTCAAAATTTATACAAGGCTTTGCATAACCTTACTAAGAAATAGGCTGCAGTTGTGACTCAATGGTTTAGAACCGCTCAAGGGCTTAATGTAAATTTTTTTGTATCAAGGACCTAGCAGTGCTGCCAGCCCTGGGAAAGTGTTCACATCTGAATGATCACAGTCATCAGCATAAGCCTCCAGGAAGAAGGGACAGGGCAGGACTGGGCTGCAGCCAGGAGTCAATGGAAAGGCTCTGCTACCCTACCTCCCCCCAGAAGTATATGGCTGGAGTGTTCAGACCTTAGAATAAATGAAGGTGAGCAGGCCATAATCAGCAGTGGAGCAGCTATGTCCTCCACACCAACATGGATGGAGATCAGGAGGATCTCCATCTTGCTACTCCTCCTCAGAACAGTGAGTTAGCCGCACTCCTTCCTGGAAGAGAGGGAGGATAAATGGAAGAAGAACATACTGGAGCTGGAGGAAGAAAAATGCTTTGACATTAAAATCCTCCTTCCTTCTCACAGATGATTAGATACTTTGAGAAAAAACTGATAGATGAGGAATAGATAGCCACTGGAAAATCTCGGGGATGACAAACATCTCCAGTAGGAAAGCATGGGTAATTCCACTTCAAACCACACAGAGCACATGGCTATCTCCTTGCTGGTAGGTGGGCAGCTCAGACAGTCAAGGAAAGGACTTGTGATAGCTAACGGCAACCCTAGCAACAAGGAAGAAAAACATGCCATCACCAGAGAAGTGACATCACATTTACTGTGAGGGACTCAGAAAGGCAGTAAGTAGTATCAGGGTTAGCACCAAGTAGGTTCAAGGCCGCTTCCAGAGATGCTGGCAGTAAGGAGGCCAACAGTGTGGTGGCCTCCTGGGATCTGATTTTTCAGAAAGTGGCTCCATTGTTCCACCTACACAGTACAGGAAGGACTGCACCAGCTGTCTCATTTTGGACTCAGCCATCACCACCTCTTACTTGGATGGTGATCCAGTGGTTTCCTAACCGGTTTTTGTTTTTTTTCTAAAGATGGCCTCTTTGCTTCTTTAATGCCTGTTCAACATAACTGCTGAAGAGTTCCTTTTTTATTAGAAACTCAATTTAGAAATAATTAGTCACATGAAAGCTACATAAGTAATACAAAGGAATTCTGTCTACCGTTCCTAGGGATCCTACCATTGAAAATGCTTTATGTAATCATAGAACACAAACAAAGCTCATAGCATTAACTATGAACCTACAGAACTTATTACAATTTTGCCAGTTTTTATATGACTTTTCCTGTAAAATTGTGTGCATTGTCACATATGTTGATTATGAGCAGCTGCTATTACAATGAGGAATCAGACCTTTTGGCAACCATAAAGAAACTCTGTGTCTTAGACCTTCATAGTCACACCAACATCCTAACCCTAACCCTGACAACCACTAATGTGTTCTCCATGATATACATCTGAATCATCATGATTGTGCTATTCTGAGCAAGATATCTAATTAGAACTGTAGCCTTTGAGTACTATTTTCAGTTAAGTGTGTTGGTGTCCTGTCTCCACAGGGACCATTTGCTCCTTCAATGTGAGGTCAGTTGGCGGTCCTACAACAAAACCCTCCCACCATGCATTCAAAAACATTTTACAATTATACAGCCTGATCCAGTTTTTTTTTAATGTTGTCATTGTAAACACAGAAATGATACTCTGTCTACCTATGACACCTACAAAGGAAACTTGGTGCTTACGTATCCCACAATATGTCCTGAATGGAGCTCTGTGATAACTGCCTCATCAGATCTTTTCCAGTTTTTAAGTCCCAGGCCTGCCACAGACCCTGAACTAATCATGACAATGGCAAGAATTAGAGAGAAAACCCAGACTGTCTCCCAAACACAGAGCTGGTAATTGAGATGCACTAATGATCAAACTTGCAAAGGATAAGCAGTGAGCATCCTCACCTAAGGCCTTCCAAAGGCAATTTTCCATCTACTGTGTTGAAATGTTCTTTTTTATAGTCTTCCTGGATATCCTGATCAATAACCTAGGTTTCCTCTAAGCCTAGAAATCTAGCCATAGGGCTAGGGTTATGACTTATTATCTCCCTCTCAAAGTCTTAGTGCCATCCTCTGTTTAGTGGCTGCACTCTGCCATAGAGTTCTCTGATGTGGGCCTGCTGTGCCATGCATATTGCCTTCTATGCTCCACCAGGAGCTCCAGTGCATTGCACTTGCCCCTGACACCATAAACTGCCTCACTGCTCAAATAGCCTTACAATAGTCAGTGATCACAGCCTCCCATGGTCTGAATCTATTCTCTCCCCATGTATCTGCTGAACCCTGCATGTCTCAAGCTCAGTGCAGTGCTCTACTGAACACAAGTAATAAGCAAAAATCAGATTAGATTACCAATCACCACCTTATTCAAGGATGTATCCTCAAAGGTAAAGGTAGTCCCAGATCTGACACTGCCCTTTGCAATTAAGATAAATGGACTACCAGTTTACATTCATATTTCTGTCATTATCAGAAAGAATGGAAATAATACTCATTTCCTATTATGTGACTAAATTATAAAATTAACATGCCTTTGTTACTAGTTCAGCCTAGAGACTATAGTTAAAATTTAAACAATTATATGGCCAGTTCTAAGGAGAATAACTCATCTTTTCATCTTCAGAACTTGAACAGAGGTTCAGATGGGACAGAGAAGGGAGACAAGGCTAAAAGTCCAGAGTCACTGATAGCTCTGATAAATAAACAATAGCCACTTTGATTAGTGAGATATTATTGAATCCTTCAACAAAGGTGGGCATGAGGCCAAGTAAGGGGTGTTAGCCAGAATATACTGGATAAAATATGAGAAAATCTGAATCTAAACTTGGGTAGAAGAGGCTGAACGAGGGACTGGAGCTTCCTGCAAGGATGATATGAAAATGCTCTCTGTAATAGGATGTCTAGAGACATTTTGGAATAAAAAGGTCTGCACTCAGTTTAAAGGTATATGTGTTGTGGTGATGTAACTACTAGTTGGCTCCCATTTTGTCAAACATGCAATAAAGTCAGCTACATTTAAGAGTGCCGTGCATGACTAACTTGCTGAGAAGTCTAGGGGTAAGCAAAGCCAGTTATGGGTAAATAATGGAACACAGAGAAGGACATGGCCAAAGAGATAACTGTCAGGAAGAAATAAAACTTAAAGCAAGAGTGACTGGGAGGATATTGCCTTTGAGTACTTAAAAAAAAATAAAAACAACTTTGGTGGGTCTAGATTCTTCACTGGATGTAAAATAGAACATTTAAGTCAGCATTTAATGAGTTCCAACAAATGTCTCCTAGCTGTCATCTGCTATGCTCTGCAGTAAATGTATGTTCCTCCTCAAAGTGACAAGGTGGTATAAGTTAATATTGTAATGACGTAAAGAAGGGATGTGACAGGGTTAAAAGGCTGGTGAAAAGAACGACGCTGGCAGCCCCAAAAATGAATTGGGAAGATATGCTTAGAGTCAGGAGAGTTCCAAGGTAACCAGCCTTAATAAATTCTAGACTGCAAGGTAAGTGTCATGAAATAAGGAGTAATAAAATAGCATGACAGTTTTCTAGTCCTAGAATTTCAACAATATTTCCACCATAAAAGAATAAAAAATGTGTTGAGGCCTTTTTCAGATAGTCTTCAAAAAGGTCCTGCTTGAATGAAAGGGGATGCCACTCCAACTGAGAGGTTATGCTGTGTAGTGGTCATATGTGCCAGCTCCCGTGCTGGCTTGCTGGGTCTTAATGCCAGCTCAGTCATCTGCCCGCTAAGTGGTCCAGGATGTGTTACTTCTATTTGGTATAACTCCACTTTGTTATCTATAAAATAATAGAGAGAGACACACAATCACAGTACAAGTGAGAAGATGACATAAATTAATGCACATAAAGCACTTAGATAGCCGTTGGCACCCAGATAGTATTCAGTATGCTAACTCATCTTTGCTCACAGAGCTCAGGCAACACTCTCAAAGTGCCTTGGGAGCCAGAAATCAGCTTCTAGAGCATAGAAAGAAAGTATGAGTCTCAGCCAAGACTATTGAGTCTACCATGAAGGGTGAAGGCAGAATAACTCAATTTCTCCTTTCAACTCAACCTCCTGCAATACAGAAAATGGACACGAGTTGAATAATTGTACATGCATACCCGACAAGACAATATGTTGGAAATGAACTTTACAACTTGGCAGGGTGGAGGCGGGGAGGTTTATTGGAGAAAAGGGAAAGTGGGAGAAAAACAAGGGAGGTAACGTTTGACAAGAAATGTACTGACTACCTTATGTAAGTAACTGTAATCCCTCTGTACAAAACCTTGACAGTAAAATTAACAAAAATAATTATTTAAAAAGAGTAATTATTCCAAAAAATGCGCCAGAGATTAAGACCCAGAGATTAGTACATAAGCAGCCACTTCAGAACATGTGCTTCAAGGATCAACATAGGGATGTGATTGAGGGAGCCACAGATTGGCAGTGGATGACCCCAATGAGAACAGGATATTCTTTCCAGGATGGTTTTCACAAATGGTACATTGAAAGGGAACAAAAATGCTAGTGTAAATATTTAATTTTTCTTGACTTTAATTTTAAGCACATTTCTTATATTACTTTCTTCATTGTATTAATGTGTATCTACACATGTACACACACACATACACACACACATCAGTTATAGCTTTGTAAAAACCAAGTAATAATAATAACTTGCCATAAAATGCTAGGTTCTATTAGTCTATAAAAGCTAAATCCTTACAAAACAAAGAACTATCAGTGTTGGAAACAAACTATTTGTCAAAGCCATGTGCTATAAAATCTCAAACAAAACATAGTTAACAGTTCAGTTAGAAAGTGATATTTATCACCTGGATCACACAAATGCTTGACCAAATACTATATTCTAAAACACTCAAAATACCTACAAAGTAGAAGAGTTTTTTAAACACCATTTTACTTGTGTAAACTAAGGCAAGAATTGAGATTCAATACCAGTGCCCTGAGTGTTCACAGGCTATGTTATGCCACATTCACTAATATCTTAAGACTCAGAGTTTCCAGCACTCCTCAGAAATTGATCATAGCGGGGAGTTCCGGGAAGATGGCGGAGGAGAAGCTGTAATCTGAACAAGCTCTCGCATAGAAAGCACTTTTAGAGTTCCAGTGAACAGTCCTAAGCCAGAGAATCACACCAAGTGTGCCATCACAGGACAGAGAGTTAGACAAGAGAGGGAAGCCAAGGCAAAAAGAAACACCTGAGTGCTCGCCAGCAGCCGCCGCCGCCTCCGCGGCGGCAGGGTCGCAAGTGGCGGAGACCACAGCCAGGGGCCATACCTGAGCGCTCACACAGAGAGTCCGGGACGAAGGAGCCAGACGCAGCGGACGAGCGGATTCTACTCAACACCAGCAAGAACCAACAAAGAGCGGACATCTTCATCCTGCAGCTGGCAGACCAGAGACGACCCAGGATCCAAGACTCGGCATGAGTACAAGCCCGACGTCCTCACTCCTTCTCAGAGAGCAGAGGAGGGAAGGCCACCCCTCCCCCCCCCCAGCACCGGTGATCTCCATCTTGGATACCGACAAAGCTCGGAGGAGCTGCTAGCTCCAACCCAGGCCTTGGAATAAAACGAGTCATTTAGCAGGTCACAAGAACTTAACGGCAAAGTGACCTGCCAGACTCGGCTCCATCCAGGGAAAAGTCACCCAGCTCAGGCGCCAGCCATTGGAGTGGCTTCCCTCACTGGGTAACTAGAGCCAGAGGCTGCCCCTCCCTCTAGCAGCCTCAACAATCAATTGAAAAACAGAATCCCTGAGAACAGCTCCAGGCTGGGCTCTGGGAGATCTTTTTTTTGCACAAAACAGCCCCAGGAAAAAGCTACTGATTGTTGAAAGGCCTCAACTCTACCCAGAACCTAGCCTCACCACTGCATCCCCCTCTTTTGTGATTCTCAAAGCAGATCACGCTCCTAGAAAACTAACCTGGGAGGGGGAATCTCAAAATCTTGGGTAAAGCAGAGCATTTTTCTGCCTCTTCCAACAAACCGACTTAAGAAACCAATCAAGCCACAGGACCTCAAGCTGTCCAGAGACTCCAACAAAAGGCTGGTTACAGACAAAAGGGAGATACAGGATTCTTCCCACCCCTCCCAAAAAAAAAAAAAAAAAAAAAAAAGGACTTTTTTTTCTTTTTTTTTCTTTTTTTTCCTTCTTTTCTTTTTTTTTGTTTGTTTTTTGTTTTTTGTTACCTTATATATATATATATGTAAATTTTTTTCTCTTTTAAAACTTTTATTAATCTTTAATTTTTGCCTCTTCTGAAAAAATAATTGATTTCCAGTAACCTTTTTTTTTCTCCTCTTATAATTTTTATTTTAGGAATATGTAAATGAGCATTTTCCTTTCTTTTCTTATCTTCTTTCTCTTTTTCTTTCTTTCATAATTATCTTTTTGTTTGTTGTCTAGCTCTACTGAACTTCTGATCTTTTCTTCTCCCTTTCCCATCCTTAAAGTTTTTCACATCTCCTCTATGTCCCTTCCTTTCTCTATGTCCCTCCCAAAAAAAAAAAAAAAAAAAAGGACTTTTTTTTTCTTTTTTTTTTCTTTTTTTTCTTCTTCTTTTCTTTTTTTTGTTTGTTTTTTGTTTTTTGTTACCTTATATATATATATATATGTAAATTTTTTTCTCTTTTAAAACTTTTATTAATCTTTAATTTTTGCCTCTTCTGAAAAAATAATTGATTTCCAGTAACCTTTTTTTTTCTCCTCTTATGATTTTTATTTTAGGAATATGTAAATGAGCGTTTTCCTTTCTTTTCTTATCTTCTTTCTCTTTTTCTTTCTTTCATAATTATCTTTTTGTTTGTTGTCTAGCTCTACTGAACTTCTGATCTTTTCTTCTCCCTTTCCCATCCTTAAAGTTTTTCACATCTCCTCTATGTCCCTTCCTTTCTCACAACATATTCACATTCCTCTCTAAATAGATGGTCTTTTAATCTCTACAATAACATTAATTTTTACGTTTCTATTTTTTTTTCTGGTCTCTTTTCATTCCCCTATCCCTCTCTTCTTTTTCTCTCTCTCTCTACTTGCATCCTACCCAACCCATTTCCTGCATTGTGATTAGGACATAGTTAACTCTCCCTGTGCCTCCCCACATCAATCTATTCCTATTTTTCACCCACATCTCTCCCTAATCCTAATAATTTCGGGTTTTCCAAATTCTTTTCTGCGGTTCGAAGTCCTTTAAAATATAGTTGTTTGATGTTGAATAGATGTATCTGTTGAACTAGATTGTATCTGTAGACTATTGATTGTACAAATGCAAACTTTGGTTGATGGTTGCCTTAAGATAGTGTTCTAGCACAAAACTGGTACTATCTTCATCTCAAATGGGCAGAGTAAGCCGGAAAAACACAAGAAAAATGGCAAATTCGGGTATCTCAATTCCCAATCTTGATAATCAGGGGTCAGATCAGATAATGAACAATCCAGAGGAGAGTTCCCAAATAGCTCTACAAGCACTGGTGGCAAACATGATAAATGAGAAGTTTGACAACTTACAAAGGACTCTCTATGAGCGTGATAGGGAGAGAGAGGAGGCATCCCAGAATTTTATACAGGAATATCATAAGCATGAGGAAGCTACTCAAAAACTGATACAGGATTTGCGTGAACAACTTGAGAATACTCAAAGAGAAAGGGAGGAATGGCGTGAGCAGGCTGAGAACACTCAAAGAGAACTGCAGGAATCCCACGAACGTGAGGAAGCTAAACAAAGAGTAATACAGGAATTGAGAGACCAGGTAGAGAACACACAAAGATCACTAAAGGCATCCATAGAATCCATTAACAAAGAGCTGAAGGAAGTCAGGGAGACCACAAAGGGAATGCTGAATGGAACCCAACAGAAGGAATGGGAGTCCAAAGAAACCATATCCAATCAACTAAGTGATTTGAGGACAAACACTGAACACCAAATTAAGGAAGTAAAGAGATTCATACAAGACCTAAAACAGAGCTTCAACAAAGAACTTGAAGCCATCAAAGCTGACCAATTAGAAGGAAAAGAGATTAAAAACAAAGTAGAGAGTCTTGACAGCAGGTTAGACCATGCAGAAGATCGAATCTCAGGAATTGAAGACAGCCTAGATATTATAGAGAAAGAACATACAACCATCCAAGACAAGTCCAAGAAATATGATAGATCTATCAAACACCTGGAAGACACCATCAGAAGGCCTAACTTAAGGATAATGGGTGTAGAGGAGCACCTAGAAACAGAAGTTAATGGTCTAGGAAATTTGTTTAACAGGATCCTAGCAGAGAACTTCCCAAACATGCAAAAAGATAGGCCTATTCAGATACAAGAAGCCTTTAGAACCCCAAATAGACCAGACCAGAATAGGACATCCCACCGTCACATTATAATCCACACAGGATCAACTCAGAACAAGGAAAAGATCCTTAAAGCTGTCAGGGAGAAAAGGGTAATCACCTATAAAGGGAAACCAATTAGAATCACGTCAGATTTCTCAGCAGAGACAATCAAAGCAAGAAGAGCCTGGAATGATGTATGCCATGCCCTAAAAACAAACAACTATCAACCAAGAATACTGTACCCAGCTAAACTCTCCTTCATAACTGAAGGCCAAATAAAAACCTTCCACAGCAAAGAAAAATTGAAACAATACATCTCCACCAAACCAGCCCTACAAAAGATTCTTAAAGATGTCCTACACATAGAAAACCAACAAGACCACAATAAAGGCCAACAAACTGCACCCAAACTGAGAATCCAAGAACCATAGGATGAACCCAGTTTTCGCAGCCCCCAAGAAGGTAGATAACATGGCAGGAACTCCCAAATACCTCTCAGTCCTATCTCTTAACCTTAACGGACTGAACTCTCCAATTAAGCGACAGACTGTCTAGTTGGATTAAAAAACAAGACCCTTCTATCTGCTGCCTGCAGGAGTCACATCTTGCCCGTAAAAACAAACACATTTTCAATGTTAAAGGCTGGAACAAAATCTACCAAGCAAACGGCCCCCATAAACAGGCGGGAGTTGCAATCCTAATATCAGATAAAATAGACTTCAAATTAAAATTCGTGAGAAGAGATAAAGAAGGTCGCTACATACTAATTAAAGGATCTCTCCTTCAGGAGGATATTACAATTCTAAATATCTATTCGCCAAACAATGGAGCACCCAAATTTATCAAAGAAACACTACTTTCCCTCAAATCCCATATAGATCCAAAGACATTAATTGTTGGGGATTTTAACACACCACTCTCCCCACCAGACAGATCAACTCGGCAAAAACTCAACAGAGAAACCGCAGATCTAAACAGCTGCATAGATCAACTAGACTTAACAGACATTTACCGAACATTTCACCCAGCCGCATCAGAATACACGTTCTTCTCAGCAGCACATGGAACGTTTTCTAAAATAGACCACACTCTAGGCCACAAAGCAAACTTGTCTAAATTCAGAAACATTGAAGTTATACCCTGCATTCTCTCTGACCACAAGGGAATAAAATTAGAACTCAACACCAAAAGCCACCAAAGAAAGTCCGGTATCACATGGAGGCTAAACAACACACTGCTGAATCAAGAGTGGGTCATGGAAGAGATTAGAAAGGAAATTCAAATGTTCATGCTATTCAACAAAAATGAACACACAAATTACCAGCTCCTCTGGGACACAGCAAAGGCAGTACTCAGAGGCAAGTTTATAGCTCTGAGCTCCTACATCAACAAATTGGAGAGATCGGAAACTAGCAATTTAATGACACATCTAAACCTCCTTGAAAAAGAGCAGCAAGATAAACCCCAATCCAGTAGACGGAAAGAAATAATCAAAATTAAATCAGAATTAAATGAATTAGAATCCAAAAAAACTATAGAAAGAATCAACAAAACAAAGAGTTGGTTCTTTGAAAAACTTAACAAAATTGACAGACCCTTAGCAAATCTTATCAGAAAAAGAAGAAAACACACCCAAATTAATAAACTCAGAGATGAGAATGGAAACATCACCACAGAAACAACCAAGATTCAGAACATTATAAGGGAATACTTCTCAAAACTTTATGCTAATAAGTTTGAGAACTTGACAGAAATGGACCTTTTCCTAGCAAATATTGACATGCCAAAACTAAACCAAGATGAGTTAAACTATCTTAACAGGCCCATATCAAGCATTGAAATAGAAACAGCAATAAGAGACCTCCCAGCTAAGAAAAGTCCAGGACCAGATGGTTTTACAGCGGAATTTTACAAGGCCTTCAAAGCAGAGCTCACACCAATTCTCCTCCAACTCTTCAATGAAATTGAAAGAGCAAGTTCACTACCGAACACATTCTATGAAGCCATCATAACCCTCATCCCAAAACCAGGCAGGGACTCATCAAAGAAAGAGAACTATAGACCCATTTCTTTGATGAACATTGATGCAAAACTTCTCAACAAAATTTTGGCCAATCGACTTCAACAATTCATCCAAAAAAATCATACACCACGATCAAACAGGATTCATTTCAGGGATGCAAAGCTGGTTCAATATACACAAATCAATTAATATTATTCATCACATCAACAGGACCAAGAACAAGAACCACATGGTTATCTCAATAGACGCAGAAAAAGCATTCGACAAGATCCAACACCCCTTTATGATGAAGGTTTTGGAAAAATTAGGAATCCATGGAACATTCCTCAATACAATAAAGGCTGTATATGACAAACCTACAGCCAGCATTATACTCAATGGTGAAAAACTAAAGCCATTTCCTCTTAACTCAGGAACAAGACAAGGATGCCCACTCTCTCCACTTCTCTTCAATCTAGTATTAGAATGCCTAGCTATAGCAATAAGACAAGATGCATACATAAAGGGGATCAAAATAGGGAAAGAAGAAATAAAACTCTCCCTCTTTGCAGATGACATGATCTTGTATTTAAAGAATCCCATAGACTCCACTCCCAAATTACTCAAGCTGATTCAAAACTTTGGCAAAGTAGCAGGTTATAAAATTAACCCCCCAAAATCAATGGCTTTTCTGTATGCCAACAATGAGAAAAGTGTGGCTGAAATTAGGAAAGCAACTCCATTTGTAATAGCCCCACAAAAAATAAAATACCTAGGAATTAACTTAACCAAAGAAGTGAAGGACCTCTATGATGAAAACTTTAAAATCTTGAAAAAGGAAATCAACACAGAACTTAAAAAATGGCAAAACCTCCCATGCTCCTGGATTGGCAAGATTAACATCGTGAAAATGGCAATACTTCCCAAGGCTATCTACAAATTCAACGCGATCCCTATCAAAATTCCACCCTCATTCTTCAAGGAAATAGAAGAGGCAATCCAAAAATTCATATGGAACAATAAAAGACCCCGAATAGCAAAAACACTTCTCAACGGAAAGAACACTGCTGGAGGAATATCAATACCAAATTTCAAACTCTATTCTAAAGCCATAGTAATCAAAACAGCTTGGTATTGGCATAAGAACAGACCTCAGGACCAATGGAATAGAATTGAAAACCCAGAAATGAACCTACAGACCTATAGCCATCTAATCTTCGATAAGGATGCTAAAACAATAGAATGGAAGAAAGACAGCCTCTTCAGTAAATGGTGCTGGCAAAATTGGTTAACTACATGTAGAAAACTAAAGCTAGATCCTTATATATCACCCTGCACCAGAATCAACTCCAAATGGATCAAAGACCTTGAACTCAAAGCAGACACTCTGAAAACATTACAGGATGGAATAGGAGAAACCCTAGGTCTCCTTGGCTCAGGCCGAAATTTTCTGAATAGAGACCTGGAAACACAACAAATCAAAGAAAGGTTGGACAAATGGGATTGCATAAGGTTGCACAGCTTCTGCAGGGCAAATGACATAGCTAGCAAGATCAATAGAAAGCCCACCGATTGGCAGAAGATCTTTACTAGCCATACAACGGACATATCTAAAATATACTTGGAACTCAAAAAATTAAACCACCCAACAAGAAGTCCTCAAAGAAACAACTGCCCAATAAATAAGTGGGTGAAAGACTTAAAGAGAAGCTTCTCTGAAGAAGAAAGAAGGATGGCCAATAGACACATGAAGAAATGTTCAACATGCCTAGCCATAAAAGAAATGCAAATCAAAACAACATTGAGATATCACCTCACTCCAGTTAGAACAGCAAAAATCAAGAACTCTAACAACAACAGATGCTGGAGGGGATGTGGACAGAAAGGAACCTTACTTCATTGTTGGTGGGAATGTAAACTTGTTCAACCACTTTGGAAAGCAGTATGGAGGTTCCTCAAAAGACTTCACATAGATCTCCCCTAAGATCCAGCTATCGCACTTTTGGGCATTTACCCAAATGTATACAAACAAGACCACACTAAAGCTACCAGCACAACTATGTTTATTGCAGCATTATTTACCATAGCTAAGATATGGAACCAACCCAGAAGCCCCTCAGTAGATGAATGGATCAAGAAAATGTGGTATATATACACAATGGAATTCTATGCCTCCATCAGAAAGAATGACATTTCCCCATTTGTTAGGAAATGGAAAGGCTTGGAAAAAATTATATTAAGTGAAGTAAGCCAGGCCCAAAGAAACATAGGTCCCATGGTTTCCCTTATTTGAAATATCTATTATAGGTATGAGTCAAGCGGAAAAGATCAGATAATGTGATGTTAGGAAAATGAACCCTTAAATATGTATTTTAATGTTTTCGTTTCTTTCATGCATGTGTTTCTAACGCATTTATAAGATTATTTCTTTGTTGCTTTGTATGTCCCTCCCCCACAGTGTAACCCCCGCTTTCACTTTATTTGATGTCAGTATAACATGTGGAGGAGATGGGGACAAACAAGTCGTTTAAGGATTCAGGTGGACCTGTTGCAACAAGGAGAATTACAAAATGTCATGTCAAAGCAAGCTTTACAATGTCGGTGTGGGGGGGGAGGGGGGTATGATTGGGTGGGGGGGGGAGGGGGGAGGCTGGGAAGGGAGGTGAAGGGTAAACAAAGGAGGAGGCTGCAATACTTGGTAAGAAATGTATGCATTATCCTGCCAATGTAATTGTAACCCCTCTGTACAGTATGCTCTCAAATAAAATAAAATTAAATTAAAAAAAAAAGAAATTGATCATAGCTAGTGGCATTTTCATCTTTAATGATGCTCACTTTGAAAAAATGGCTTCTATATGTAACGTAAGACCCTCTTCTCTTTCTGATTAAGTAATTCCTTATGTCCTCTATGAGGAGAAAGCACATTCGTCAGTGTCCTCCCGACCAAAGTATTCACTAACAGTTATTAAATCACTTAATAACAAGCTCAGTTAATCCAGCCCCTTGTTAGCCTTTTCTGGAAGACTTGACATTTCAAACCATCGGTAACTACATTTGTTCTCTTCTGGACCTCTTGTATTCTCTTGATGTTACCCTCAAAATGCAATAAATATACATATGCAATCTACATACTGGGTTATAAATTATACAATACATAAATTATTACATATTATATATGATTTATACATTACACATAAGCCATGACTGTATGTGTATCTGTATATACATACATAAACATTTGTGTACATAAATGTGTATATAAATCCTTATCTTGGGGTTCATTTCACCTAACATCAACTTAGATACCACATATACAATATGTATATTATATATATGTATATTATATATACATATTGTATATGTATATATACAACATATATGCAACATATATGGTTATAAATTACTATTATATATGTGTATTACAAATTATGCTGCTGTTAGTGAAGAACCCATGCCAAATAAAGCTGAAATAACTCCCTTTATCTTGTTAGGATATAATCTGTTATCATTACAAATCTCTTTTTACAACACTCTTTCTTAGACCAGCTTGTGCCCAATGTAGTGTGTTTATTATCAACAATTACCCTCTACCTTGAAATTGCTCTCTAAAAGCATGCCAAGTGCTCAGATACTTAAAGGGGTAACAGGCTGTCCTTGTAGGGATTGTGTTGCTAAGCAAGAAAGTTCACGTAAGTCCTCAACACTAAAGATCTTGACAGTAGCTGGGGGCAATAGAGCCAAGCGACAGAGCCTGTACATGAGTATCATCATCTTCTCCTTCTAATAATGACAAGGCATAGAAAGGGATTCATCCAGTTGTCTTGTCTGTCCTTACCTTATCCCTAAGCTGAATTTTATCTCTACTTCTTTGACATTAGCAACCTACCCAGGAAAGTTATGAAAAGACAGGAGGAGTCCCCTGATCCAATAAAGAATTCAAGGGAGTTCTCTCATTCACTAACCAATGTGACATTCACTCAGGAAAATGCTGCTGTCAGGATGGCCCTACATCCTATCAATAGCACTGGAAAGAATCTTGATCCAGGTGAGATTCCATCCCTGTCCACTCATCTTCGATGTAGGACAGAATCTAGATGTCAGTTGCTCATGAGGAAAACAACTGCCCTATCCTGCCTTCCCACCTCACAACTACTGCTGTGAGTGCTGCCATGAGTCTCTGCACCTCTTTATAAAACTGTGTTTATAGAGAACAAAGGAAGGAACAGCAGCAGTACCTGGACCGGTGGGACTACATGATCTTTTTTTTTTTTTTTTTGGTGTCGGTCGTGGGGCTTGAACTCTGGGCCTGGGCGCTGTCCTTCAGCTCTTCAGCTCAAGGCGAGTGCTCTACCACTTGAGCTACAGTGCCACTTCCGGTTTTCTGGTGGGGTTTATTGGAGATAGGAGTCTCATGGTCTCTCCTGCCCGGGCTGGCTTTGAACCTCGATCCTCAGATCTCAGCCTCCTGAGTAGCTAGGATTACAGGCGTGAGCCACCAGCGCCCGGCTGGGACTACATGATCTTTAACCAGGCAACTCCTACTTAAAAATGTCCTCTTGGATGGTAATAAAAAGCAGTAAAGAAGGAAATCAAGGTTGGGAAAGCAAAGAGGCTGAAGCAGGAATTGATGGTTCTGCATTTTAGCCTTGGAAAAGTAGAGGAAATACTATCAAGTAGGATCAAGTTTGTCCACAAACAGTGGAAACCCTAAATACATGCTCAAACAAGACAGATAATGTAGGCATCTATTATATACTAAATGTTTTCTCTCCCCTAAAATTCAAATGTCAAATTCTACCTTCCAAAGTAATGCTATTGACAAGTTGGGGCTTTGGGAGATAAGAAGGTCACGGGGGTAGAGCATTCACATATTGGATTATCATAATGGAGACTTTCAGAGAGCTTGTTTGATTGACCTTATTGTCTTGTAAGGACAAGGAGAAAACTGCCCTGTATGAACCATGAAACAGGCCCTCAGGAATCACTGAATCTGTTGGCTCCTTGATCTTGGACTTAGCCTCTAGAACTGTAACAAATAAATTTTGGTTAAGTCACTCAGTCTTATCTCAAACTGACTAAGATAGAAATTTATGTTCTGGTATAGCTTCAGCAACATCAAAACCTCCAATCCTACTTTTTACATGGATTTTATCCTCAAGGTGGTTGTTGAACTTTAAATATTTTACTTCACCTAGAAAGTAAATAGGAGAAAGAAGGGAAGGGTCAAAAGTGTGCTTCTCAGCTGACTCAGCCAGCTTTATATAGCTTTCCCGAAAGCCCACCCAAGGACTTCAGTTTAATCTACTTGACTACCTAAGGGAAGAAAGAAAATAAGTGTTAATCTGGGCATAGTGCCAGCTGGAAAACCATCAGATTTTTGTAAGTAGAGAGAGTACAGATATTGGGTAGGTAACTTGCAGTTTCTATGCTAAGAGCTAAGATAAAGTACTTTTTATTTTGCTTCCTAAATCCTGTATATCCAAAAGCAAGAAGAAAATGCATTGCAGTATAGATAGTTCTCCACTTCTCCAAGTAGAGAGACAAGGATTAAAAGGGACCAAGTTATTTAAGTCAGTTGCATGGGAATTTATCACTCATATCTAGATTATTTTTAAGTTTACCAAGAAAATCTTGACTATATGTGCAAAATAACAACTTTATCATATCAGCGAGCACTATTCAAGATGAAAAGAAGACCTTTGTTTTGAAAACAAAACACCATCCATTAGAGGGGGAGTTCATCCAACAAAAGAAAAAATTAAACCAGTAAACTGTCTGAACTTTCCTGTGGTGAGGGAAAAGAAAATCTTATTTATTTTAAGCAATAGATGAAAGAAAAAGGGAAAGCAGAACCAAGCCTAAGACTTGTCACTCTCACTGCCATAAGGGGTAGCTTTATTCAGCCACATGTGTGGCACATCTGGTAGGAAGGAAAGGTCTTAAATATTTTATGGAGAGCTTATGTTTCCTGAGACCCTGTGACTATAGGAAATGTAATTGCTGAATTGAAAAACCAGGCTATACTGTTTGACAAGGAATTCTGCATCTCTTTGCAGAGGTATAGAACTCTTACAAAGGTAGAATGGCACATTTACTTATGTATTTACATGTGTGTGTATGTCTATTTGTGTGTATATATGCACCAGTGCTGGGGCTTAAATTCAGGCCTGGGTTTTTTTGCTCAAGGCTGGTACTTTACCACTTGAGCCACATTCCCACTACTGGCTTTTTCATGGTTAGCCAAAAATAAGAGTCTGATGGATTTTCCTGCCTGTGCTGGTTTTGAACCTCAATTCTCAGGCTTTGGCCTCCTGGATAGCTAGGATTACAAGTCTGAGCCACTGGTTCCCAGATCAAATGGCACATTTTGAATACTCCTTTTATGCCAAAGAACAAATGTTCTTGAATCCAAGGCTGTCTCAGGAAAGCTCTGTACTAGGGAACTAAGACTCTGCTGTGGTTTGTCCCCATCAGAACTCATGTTAAGGCATGATGTAAAGGTAGCTACAGATAGTGGCACCTTTAAGAGGTCATGAAGATCCTATTCTTACAAATGAATGTAAGTCCTATATGTTATGGTTTGGATCTGCAAGGTCTCCCACAGGCTCCTCTGCAGAATGCTTGGCCTCCAGCTTGTGGTACTACTGGGATATGGTTAAGCATGGAGGAGGTGGGGCTTAGTGGAAGCAAGTTGGATCAATGGGGGCAGGCCCTTGCTCTCATTGCTTCCTAGTCACCATGAGGGGAGCAGCTTTGCCATATGCTCCCCAACATAATGTTCTGTCTTATCACAGGCCCCCAAAACAATAGAGCCAACTGGCCATAGAGTGATACCTCTGAAACAATGAAGCAACATGACTCTTTTCTCTTTTATGTTTGTTTCTGTCAGATATGTTTCAAAACACGAACTTATTATGGCAGTGGGTTAGCTCCTGTAAGAACAGGTTGTTAACTGAGTCTGGCTTCCTTGCCCTCCTTGCTTCCTCTCTTGTCATATGATCTCTTTACAGTCACTCATTTGCTCTTCTTACTCTCCTTTTATGCACAGAGCAGCAACTGACCTTCACCAGCAGCCAAGTAGATGCTGGGGACATGTCTTTGACCTCTAGACTGTGAGAGAAATAAATCTCTTTTCTTTATAAATTATCCAGCCCCCCAGGTATTTTGTTACAGAACTACAAAACAGACTTAGTATTGATTTGGGAACCACTGCTTTGCAAATGATACCAAAACCACAGGTCCAAGGAAAATTATTGCTATTCTAAGAAAAAATTGGTGTCTAGCAAGAGACAGAAAGCAAAAGGAAGGAGAAAGGTATACTCTTCTGATTTCCTTGCTGACTTATCACTTGGAATAACAAGCCAATGGTCTATTAAAAATACCACAACTATATTGTAATGTTTAGGGGCAACTAACTACATAAAGTCTTCTCAAAGCTGTACTATATTAAATAACAACAACAATATATACATAATATATATAGATATATTTCTGAGATAAGGAATATATGTTTCTCTTGATATGGCATATGTACAGAAAGCATGAGCCAGAAATACCAACTTAACAATCCAGGATATAAATGACTAAACAAGATCAGTGGGAAATAAATTCATATTTTTACATACAAAACAGGGAAGTTAGTTCTTGATGATGCAATGATTCAATGGGATGATATATATCAAGCTACTTGTCCTACACCCTCAACAAATGTTAGACTTGCTCCAAATCTTCCACCTGTCTACTCATCCCTTCCTCTTCCCCACTCTCAATAGTGTATGTATTGTTTTGATGTTTTATCTAAGAATAGCAGTACCAGTATGAGTATAAACCTGAGCTCCTTCACAGTGTGCAAGAAACAGATGGCCTGAAAGCTGGTTTCAGGGCTAAACTGTAACAGTTCATGTTTTGGAAACAATCAGTTTTAAAGCTTCCATCACCAGAGTAAGTTCCTGGATGTCACTGAGTGATCTGCATTCTATGTCTAGTCTTTTGCACTAAGACTAGGAGACTACATCTGAAAACTGCCAGCTCTATTTATCAGTTCAAAGATGAAATCACCAAGAAAGGCTATTTTAAAACATGGCAAAAGAGATACAGGAAACAACTGAAAATGAACTGGAATTTTCTGAACGAATGACCAATGACAGTCTTCTGGGAAAATTCACTTAGAAATCACTTACTATGTTTAGATATAAACACAGAAATACTGATAAGAGACATTCAAAATAAAACATAACATCTCTTAAATGTGCATTGTTGTTACTGCTTCTAAATTATTTAACAATAAAGATACGTGTTCTGTCTGAAATGCTCATTTCAGTGCTCAGAATCAAACATGAGGGAAAGCTTAATGTCTACATGAATAATGAAATGCCAGATTTTGTTTTTCAAACCATGGAGTTCTGATAGATTTACCTTCAAATGCTCATTAATACAGATAGTTGTTCTTTTGTTTTTCTTACAGTAAGTATAAGGGTACAAAATTAAAATAACTGGCCAAATTCTGAAACAAGGTTGAAATATCCATGAAAGCACTAAGTAACATGTTAATTCACATTTAATGCCTCGGGAATCCTCTGCCTATTACCATGCTAGGCAAATCAGCAAGCAAAAATATCCATGAAAAAAATCAGAGCAGTACACTACAATCTCTGGTTATCACTTATTTAGACAATTTCAGTTCTATTTTAATTATTCATTACAGTTCTCTACAGCAGCATATTAATTTGATGGAGCACATTTTCTTAAGTTATAAAGTCTGTGTACTCAAATATCTGAAGAATGCCTTTTTTCCCATTAAGTGTTTTCAATAATCAGCAAAGAGCCTGCCTTTTAAGAAAATTGCATAGGTTATCTGGTAATAGAACAGAATAAATTATGTTCTACTATTCTCTTACTTCTACAATTTGAAGATTTTAAAGAAAAAGACATTTCATTTCTTTAATTCTGAAAAACTATACTGTGGATCTTATTTAATGAAATTCCTGGGGTTAGTTTGTCTAGGTTTCTCTCTAAAAGAGAGGTAAGCCAGAAAGCCACAAATATCAAAGAAAAATTCTAAGAACTATTAATTTTCTTTTTAAAGTCTATTTGTTAAATTTAAATCAAGACAAGCCCAGTAGGTTTAAGTTTATACTTCTTTTTCTTTCCTAAAATGATGTAAAGGGAGAGAATGTAGGTGGTAGACAAGGAAAGGTTACGGAACAATGGTAATTAGATAACACCAACAGTATCTTTGCCATACTCAAGGATAGGCTTTGTGCAGTGAAGTTTTGGGGTAAGAGATGGAGAAGAAAGGTGGGAATATGAGTTCTTGCCTACAGTCTCTCAGTCAGCTGCTAAGATGACATCCCCTCAGACAAAGCAGGGCAGTGTTTTGGGAGATATTGGATATTTCTTTTGCAAAAGGCACAGACTCCTTAAGAAAACAACTTTATGTCAGCTATAAGTAAAAGCATCTAAGTGAACTCAATGGAATAATAATGTCCTTTATATAGCAAATATACCACTGGACATGAACTTCTGGGAGGGGAAACATTTTTCTTCCTGCTACACAGGCTAGAGGGCACTCTAACATAATCTTAGAAAAGATGTCTACAACTTTAAAGTAATCCCGAGACATATCCTGAGACATCTATAATCTTTCTTCTCATCAGTTATTAAACGAATATTTCAGACTACAACAGGGTTGTGCCATACAGTGGCATTCAAAGTAAGCCGAAGTGCTTATTTCACTATTCCAGTGCATCCACTTTTTGTTGCATAAAATTACATAGAAAATGGATGTCATGAAATTATTGAACATGGATATGCATAGTAAGGAGCAAAGACCGTTTATGAAAAATCAGGTCTGAGAGGTAGGTGGTGATGCGTTCAATTAATAATTGAAGCAATAAAAATAAGGAACATATATTTAATGTGCAGTATTTACATTTTAAGATTGTACTTTAAAGATATATGTAATTAGGGATTTTTTTTCTGAGACTGGGTCTTAGTAGGTGGCTCGGGTTGGCTGCAAACTCACGATCCTCCTGCCTCAGCCTCCAGAGTGCTTGGATTGCAGGTGCCACCAAGCTCAACCTTGTGGTTAAGGATTTGAATATAAATTTAATTCTCAATGTACAGATTCCCTGTTCTTCTAAATATAGAGCTTGTTAAAAATGATAGATGGGGGGCTGGGAAGGTGGCTCAGTGGTAGAGCGCTTGCCTTGCATGCCTGAGACCCTGGGTTCGATTCCTCAGCACCACATAAGCAAAAAGCCGGAAGTGGTACTGTGGCTCAAGTGGTAGAGCACTAGCCTTGAGCTGAAGAGCTGAGGGACAGTGCCCAGGCCCAGAGTTCAGGCCCCACGACCGGACCCAAAAAAAAAAATGATAGATGGGTTTTTGTTCATCTTTTAATGATAAAGCAAAAGACGGCCTCAAGGACAGATCACTCTGTGGTGTATGGAGAAAGGAGATTTTACCATGGGAAGCCCTTCTACCCAGAAAATGTTACTGACTCTCTATACCTATTGCCTCAAAAAAACATTTACAATGCCTCAAATGGCAAGCAGCTTTCAGATAACCAGTAACTAACATTCTTCAGACAGTAAACTGAAAACTGAAGGCTCTTGATTTTCTTTTTTTTTTAATTGTAAAGGTGATGTGTGGGGGGGGGAGGGTTACAGTTACGTAAGTCAGGTAATGAGTATATTTCTTTTGGAACAGTGTCACCCCCTCCCTCATTTTCTTCCAGTTTTTCCCCTCCCAACGCCCTCCCTCTCAAATTGTACAGTTCATTTCCAACACAGTGTCTAGTATCATGGCTGGATTAGTTCACCCTTTATCCCATGACCTCTGTGTTTCCCCTTCCCCTCCCAAAATCAGATAAACAAAAGGTACAGAAATCAAGAACAGCAACAGAAGGGAAAAAAAGGAAAGAAGAGAAGAACTGTAAATAATACAATAAGAAAACTCTTGTTTCCATTTCATAGAATTCATTACAATAAGCATCATTTTATATGATCATATGCATATAGCTATTGAGCCATTGTGATTCTCTCCTAAGAATATCTTCCTTTGGTCTCACTGTGTGAATGCTTAGAGTTCCAATTAATTAAACATGTCCAAGTATTTTTTTTCTTTTTTAATTGAATTTTAGCTGAAATTGCCCTGCATCCAGTCACCTGTATTTTATGCTAAAGGAACAAGAGTATGGCAAGGTCCCTTCCGGCATTGTAAAAATGTCTACTGTAGGAAGCCTCTGCTCCAAGATCCCTATTTTACAAATATAGATGTTTCTGTTTGTGAGATGTGAGTACCTTAACACAAAGACAACAAATGACATAGAGAAACATAGCTAGGGAGCTGTGCACAGCAAAAAGCTCTAGGGAAGAACACAGAGAAGCAGACAAGGACTTTTCTTTGCTAAAACAATCTTAACTCTGTTGTTATTAGTACATGACTTATTAAAGCAAACGACTAGTCAGCTATGCTTGAAATGGAAACTATGTGTTCAATAGAAAAATAATTAGAAATCAAAGGTTTCATGAGCAGAAGGAAAATAATTTCATATGGGCCTTAAATTTCTATAAAGGATTCCACCTTTAGAAAGCCTTTCTTAAACTTTCAGCTGATTAGAAGGTCTTATTATAGCACTTATTAATTACATGTGTCATTATCTAGTCATTTTAAAGCAATGAACTAAGCTTAGAATGTTCTTCAAAATGCTCAGAAAGATGTTTACAAGTATTTCTAAGGTTTTAAACTTATTTTCCACCTTTTTTAAGTTATCTTAATAAAAGTCAGTGCTTTAGGTGTCTATCACAATGTATCAGGATAAAAAATATGCTTTTATCAGTTTAAAACATTTTAGAGGGAAACAAAATTTGAGATGAGATCCTATTTGGAAATGTGTCTACGCCTCAATGTATAAAACATAAAAGGCTGGTTAATTTGTTTAGAAAATTGAAAAAGATGTTCAGTTGAAAATCTGACTGGAATGTTTTATCAGGAAATGTAATCTGCATTTTAGATCATTTTTCTTCATTCTCACATTGTAGTACAGTACCTTGGATATATATGTGTTATAGTTCCAATGCCAGCGAAATGCAGGACGCTGGCCTCTCAAGCACATGCACTCTGGGACCAGGACCTCCCTAAAGGAGCTAGGCTGTTGCTAGGTGAAAGAGGAAACGAAAGAAGGCAATACAGACTGCAAATATCCAAAGTGGGAGTAAGCAAGAACAAATTAATTTGGTGGTTTTGAACACCCACTAGACTGAACGACATTAGAGGGGTAGGAATCTAAATATTAAGACATTATCTGTGGAAGCTCCTAATTTAATTTTTAACCTTTCACTTTGAAAAACATTTAGAGAAAAGTTTCAAGCGTTGTAGAAAAGGTTCCCATGAACCTATCACCCTGCTTGCTCTAATATTACTACTGCTCATAACCTTCATGTCAACTATTTAAACCTGACCTTGGTACAATTTTATTTAAAAAGAAAATGCACACACTTTGCTTCATCAATTTTTCCACCAATGTCAATCTTTTATCCAAGGACTTTCACTCCACACTGCACTTAGTTATCAGTCTCTATTTTCTTTCATGAAAGTTCTTCCTTTCTCCCTTGTCTTCAGTGAGCTCTTCATAGCTATACAAGTCAATGGTTAAACTATTATATTGGAATCAATAGGTTCAATGATGGAAGGAGTTTTTGCTAAATTGGTGGGTTTTTACAGAAAGATGACATTTAAACTGGACTGAAGGAGAATATAGGATTTTTAAAATTTATATTTCATCAACTCAATATAGATTTATAGTAGGGAAAAGATGTCAAACATTGGGGGCAGGGCCTTAAACAAAACAGAAATGGCCTCCACTTTTATGGATTTAAAGAGATCTGAAATAATACAGAAGCTGGGTGCTACTGGCTCACACCTGTAATTCTAACTACCCAGGAGGCTGAGATCTGAGGATCATGGTTCGAAGTTAGCCTGGGCAGAAAAGTCCAGGAGACTTGTATCTCCAACTAACCAGGGGGGGAGAAAAGTTGAAGTGGAGGTGTGGCTCAAGTAGTAGAGTCCCAGCATTAAGTGAAAAAGCCAAACAAGACATGAGGCCTGCTCTAGTACCTGAGCAAGCACACATGCGTGCGCGCGCACACACACACACATACACACACACACACACACACACACACACACACACACACACACACACACACACACACACACACACCATATGATGACAACACTTAGATTTACAAAGAGAAGACAATGAGGGAAAGATAACAATCAGCAAACAAAATTTTATCTTTTCTAAGAGGTTAAGGGAGGTTCCCTCAAGTCTATGGCAGAAAGCTTAGCTTTAAGTAACGACTGGGAATTAATCAGGTAAGAGTAAGAGAGAGCAGGAGTGCTCCATGGAGGAAAAGCAGACACGATGCTGAGTCAGTCTTTCCATTTCCCAAAGAATGGGGCAGAGTCATTCTTTCTGATGGAAGCATAGAATTCCATTGTATAAATGGAAAGACTTGGAAAAAAATTATATTAAGTGAAGTAAGCCAAACCCAAAGAAAGATGGATCCCATGGTTTCCCTTATTTGCAATAGTATACATCTAGGATAATTTGACCAGACAAAAGCTATATAGATATGTCCATATACGATGATGTTAAATGTTAACAAAAGTCTGTATAGCATGACAACTACTTAAAGGGGAGGATAAGATTTCTTTCTACTTTTAAGTGATACTGTGACACCGTAGGCAAAGCAGATTAGTAATGCTTTTTTCTAATTTCACCTTGGTTTTGGACAGGTGAAGATGTTTGTTGTAAGCTGTAACATGACCGGTTTATGGTCTCAAGTGTTTAGCTATTAAGCCAGATTCATTAGCAGACCAAATCTTTTGTCATTGATGTGTTCTGGCACATTACCTTGATGTTTAAAGAAATTTTTTTGTTGAAATGGCTTGAGTTTCATCAGAGAGGGTCCAATTAATGTTCCATTCCTTGTAGTTAATGCTGCATGTACTAGTCCTCTAGAAATATGTGTTAGGCTGACACAACTTGATGGAACTCCACAGGGCTTGTTTTCCAAAGAAAAGTGTACCATTTAGAGAAATACAAATAAACTTCCCTAGATGTTATGTTAAAAAACATTAAAGCCACTCCGCAGCAAAAAAAAAAAAAAAAAAAGATGATGTTAAGTGAAATGAACACCAAGATAGGGACATAAGAGGTATTTGCTTTGTTGCTGTTGTTGTTTTTAATGTACTATGTAATTTTTTTGTTTCTTTTGTATGTTTTTTCCCCATGGTATAACCCCTGTTGTCACTGTATATGATTCCGGTACTCTGCATTTGTATATACATTTTTCTAACTTGGGAGGGGAAGGAAAATAACAAAATGCTGAAATAGGGATACAGGTTGACCCACTGTAACAATGAGAACTACAAGACACTATGTTGAAAACAAACTTTACAACTTGGGGGAGGGAGGGAGAGGAGTTGGGAAGGTGGAGAAGGAAGGGGTGCTAGGGAAAACAAAGCAGGGGTAAAATGCTCTAGAGGAAATGTACTCATTACCTTACTCATGTAACTGTAACCTCTCTGTACAGTATCTTTACAAAAAAAATTTTTTTAAGATGCTGCATCAGGAACACTTGTCATATTCCAGTAATTTCAAGAAGGCAGACTGGATGATATTGGGAAGAGAGAAACTGCCAATTGCATATATGATGAGAAATTTCAAATAAGAAAAAAGAAAGAAGGAAAAAATAAGGGTAGAAAATTTCAAACTCTACTACAAAGCCATAGTAATCAAAACAGCTTGGTACTGGCACAAGAACAGACCTCAGGAACGATGGAATAGAATTGAAAGCCCAGAAATGAACCTAAAGACCTATAGCCATCTAATCTTCGATAAGGGAGCTAAAAAAATAGAATGGAGGGCTGGGAAGGTGGCTCAGTGGTAGAGCACTTGCCTTGCATGCTCAAGTCCCTGGGTTCGATTCCTCAGCACCACATAAGCAAAAAGAAAAAAGCCGGAATTGGTGCTGTGGCTCAAGTGGTAGAGTGCTAGCCTTGAGCTGAAGAGCTGAGGGACAGCGCCCAGGCCCAGAGTTCAGGCCCCATGACCGGACCCAAAAAAAAAAAAAATAGAATGGAAGAAAGACAGCATCTTCAGTAAATGGTGCTGGAAAAATTGTTTAACTACTTGTAGAAAACTAAAGCTAGATCCTTATATATCACCCTGCACCAGAATCAACTCCAAATGGATCACAGACCTCAGAGTCAAAGCAGACACTCTGAAACATTACAGGATGGAATAGGAGAAACCCTAGGTCTCCTTGGCTCAGGCCGAAATTTTCTTAATACAGACCCAGAAACACAAGAAATCAAAGAAAGGATGGACAAATGGGATTGCATAAAATTACAGAGCTTCTGCATGGCAAAGGACATAGCTAGCAAGATCAATAGAAAGCTCACAGATTGGGAGAAGATCTTCACTAGCCATATAACAGACAAGAGTCTCATACCTAAAATATACCTGGAACTCAAAAAATTAAATCCCCCAACAACAAATCCTCAAAGAAACAACTGTCCAATAAATAAGTGGGCTAAACACTTGAAGAGAAACTTCCCTGAAGAGGCAAGAAGGATGGCCAATAGACACATGAAGAAATGCTCAACCTCTCTAGCCATAAAAGAAATGCAAATCAAAACAACATTGAGATACCACCTCACCCCAGTTAGAATGGCTAGAATCAAGAACTCTAATAACAACAGATGCTGGATGGGATGTAGACAGAAGGGAACTACACTGCATTGTTGGTGGGAGTGTAAACTTGTTCAACCACTTTGGAAAGCAGTATGGAGATTCCTCAAAAGACTCTACATAGAGTTCCCCTATGACCCAGCAATCCCACTTTGGGGCATTTACCCAAATGATCACAAACAAGAACACACTAAAGCTACCAGCACCACTATGTTTACTGCAGCATTATTTACCACAGCTAAGATATGGAACCAACCCAGATGTCCCTCAGTAGATGAATGGATCAAGAAAATGTGGTATATATACACAATGGAATTCCATGCCTCCATCAGAAAGAATGACATTGCCCCATTTGTTAGGAAATGGAAAGACTTGGAAAAAAAATTCTATTAAGTGAAGTAAGCCAGGCCCAAAGAAACATAGGTCCCATGGTTTCCCTTATTTGCAATAACCAGTGTATGTCTGAGTTAAGCAGAATAGGTCAGATAAATTGATGTTAGGGAAATGAACCCCAAGGTAAGTATTCAAATGTTTTTTTTTCTTTCATGCAATTGTTTCTAACATACTTATAAGATGATTTCTTTGTTGCTTTGAATGTCCCTTCCCCATGGTATAACTCCTGTTTTTACTGTATTTGATGTTGGTATAATTTGTGGAGGGGAAGGGAAAAAACAAATTGTTTAACTAGGGATACAACAACGAGATGTACAAGTTGTTATGTCGAAAAACGAACTTCACAACTTTGGTGGGGAGGAGGGGGCGGATTGGGTAGGGGTGGCGGAGAGGGGTATGGGAAGGTATGGGAAGGGGAAACAAAGGAAGAGGCAACAATGCTTGATAAGAAATGTACTTGCTATCTTGCCCATGTAATTGTAACCCCTCTGTATGGTATTTTTACAATTAAAAAAAAGATTAAGCTGAAAAAAAATAAGGGTAGAAAAGCAATAAACTGAGATTCAATTGTATAGCAACCAGTTCCATTTATTTTCTGAGTTTTTTAGGGGGAGAGTGACTGGAACAAGAAAAAGAGGTCGTGCCGACCTAAGAAAAAGATAGATAAAGGTTCACATTTACAGAGTGACACAAACACTGCAGTATTTATGAAAATTACAAGAACTACATTAAGCTTCTGTGAAGTAATTTTAATGGTATTTTATTTTACCTTATTTTTATTTTGTAGTGTTCAAGACAAAACCCCAGGGTTTTCACATGCTAGGCAAGAAATCTACAACAGAGTTATACCCTAAGTCCTTGGTTTATGGAGACAAGAGTCTTACTATGTATGCAGTGTAGGCTATCCTAGAACTCATAATCCTTTGGCCTCAACCCTGCTTCGAGGTATTTTTGTTCCGAATTGAATCTAAGAGGAAATGAAATTTCCAGGTTTATGGGTTCTAAATGTGTTGATCTTAACTTAAAATACAGATGCTTGTAACATTCAGTCTCAAACCCTACCGGAACAGGAGATTCATAAGATTACAGAGCACAGCTTAGCAACAGGACAGGAGAAGAGGGGCATGCAGGACTTGGATGGCAGAAAGGAAACAAAAAAGGATCTGAGGCAGACTGAACCACAGAATAAGGAAAGGGAAAGTCTGAGAAAACTTCATCACAGGAATTAGGGAAGGGCAGAATTTCAAAGAAGTGTTCCTTCCCACAGACAAATGAAACAGGATGAATTAAAAAAAAAAAAAAAAACGATTCATACAATCTGTTCCTATGCAGGTTTTCTATTATGGGTGACCTTTGTGAGAATCATTTCAGAACAGTAATGGGGAAGAACTCTGTATAAATGTGATCTGAAGAGACAGTATTACATATTGAAATCCTCCTTCATAGTTTGTGCATAAGAAAGGAATGAGATCAGAGGGTACAGGGGTTATATCCAAAGGACACTGAGTTCCTAGGAAGAGGGGAAAACACAAGTCTGAAGTGCCACCAGACTACCTTAGGTAATACACTGCCCCTCAAAGGAGGTGCTGAGACTTTACACTGCACCAGCACTAATCATCTCTGTATTCCTTTTGAACAGAGTTTTTCAATATTTTTGCAATTTTCTTCTCGTGTTTTTAAATTATTTTTTATTCAGATTATTTACTGACTTATGTTTACCTTTTTTTGCTAACTTAGTTTTGATCGTTTACCTCATTTAATTTTTTTAATTTTTTATCTCATTTAATCTTTTACCTCATCTGTCCTTGTAATCACTTGCTTTCTCTGTTGGTAAATTATAATGCATTAGCACCTAGTGACATGAACTCCTGTACTTCCTTCACCTCTACCATGTATAGCCTGTTTGGCTCCAGTCAGGACACCCTTCCAATCCTCTGTGATGTAGGAATGAAGGTCATGTACTGAGAGGAAGACAGAGGTGAAGCAGACAACTTGGGGTGAGTGCTAAATTTAGGATGGCGCAGAAAAATAAGGTATTTCTCTGTTCCAAACTGATAAGGATTTTGAAAATCATTCCATATGCAAAAATGTTCCACCCTAAAATCAGTTTATAGACCATTGCAACCATGTTGTTTTATCATAAGCTCACATGGCCAGATTAAAACTTCTTCTCCAACCTTGGCCAGGGTCATCAATTATGCCTTCACAGTCTACTCTTGCAGTTCTGTTCTTCTCACATCCAACTGTTGTTTTCAGAGTGCCTGACAAAGGTCTTCATTCATCGAATTGATTATATAAAAAGCTGCCGTAATGGAGGTAGAAACCAAGGATCTCTTTCTTCCATGTTAGCACCCCTTTTGCCTTCTCTTTCTACCATGTCTTTTATTCTATTTATGACCACCTTTTCTCTTCTAAAAGACCACCTCTAGTAAATAATTTCAAAATTCACAGAAATAGGATTAAACACTTTCCTTAAAGTAATAGTATCCAAATGATCTCATTTCTACGACTTCAGTGTCTCATTTCATCTAATATTGGCAAACCATCATCAATCACAATATTCTTCTAGCTTCTGGTCAATGCATTTCATCAAAATATTTTTAAACAGAATTTCAAGGTTGAAGAGCATTATTAACTAGGATGACTAGACACATACTACATGCAATTCTAGACACTGCAGCACATTAATTATGAATATTTCTTGTCTAGAAGGAAACACTCATGCCAAGGAGCCATCTTGTCCCTCTTTTCCTGTCATACGTGTTCTTTACTCTCCCTTTCTAGACTCTGTCAACATTTTCTTTCTCTCTCTGTCTCTCTCTTCTCCCTTCCTCATTCTCTTCTCCCCTAATCCCTGCCTAAAAGTAGAAGGTATTTCCATCTTCAGGGCTTAGCTTCACATTATTTTCTATTCTAGGTTTCCATAAAATACAAAGAAAACTGGGAATAAGGAGATGATGTATCAAAATATTACAATTTTTTAAGTAAACTAAGAGCCCAGTTTGGAGGCATATGCCTAAAATCTCAGCACTTGGGAAGGTAAGGCAGGAGGACTCACAAGTATGAGACTAGCCAGGCAACAGTAACTTCTAGACAGCAAGACCAGGCAATAGTAACTTCTATGCAGCAAGACCCTGTCTCTAAAAGAATGAAAAACACAGAACACAGAAGAAGTCTTCTCTGTTTAAAAGTCATGGCCCAGTGTGGTTCTGAAACAGTCTCCAGGGGGATGTAAGAGATGTGTCAAGGACTAAGTGATCCTAGAATTTCCCTTACCCAAGGTAGCTTCACTTCTTTACTTACTGGACCTACTAAAGGGAGGCGGGGGTGGATCTAAAAGCCAACCTAAGCCATTCATGAATTCATCTTTTTCACAAGCCTGTGGTAAGTACCCATAATGTGACAAACACTATGTTAAATGGCAAGGACTAATATACTTTTAATAACTGAACTTTCAGAAAACCATTATAATTAAGATACAATCCAAAATGCTTTGCATATCTAATATTAGAAGACACTTTCATGATTCTATTTAAGCACAATTCTGTATACAAGAATCCTTTGTTGATTTGTATGTCCCTCCGCCATGGTATAACCCCTGCTTTCACTGTATTTGATGTTGGTATAATTTGTGGAGGGGAAGGAAAAAAAAACAAATTGTTTAAATAGGGATACAGGTGGACCCACTGCAACAATGACATGCACAAGTCGTTATGTCGAAAAACGAACTTTACAACTTTGGCTGGGGTGGGGAGCGAGATGGGAAGGGATGGGAAGGGTAAACAAAGGGGGAGGCAACAATGCTTAATAAGAAATGTACTCATTACCTTGCCCATGTAATTGTAACCCCTCTGTACAGTATTTTCACAATAAAAAAAAAAAGAATCCAGCCATATATAAAGGAGAATGAGGCATAAAGTCCAGTGTGAAAGCTAACATACACATAGCTCTTTTTCTATAAAATATAATCATTTAAAATGGTTTGAAGATATATTTTCTAAATACAGGCTTTGCATAAGAAATGTGTTTCAGTTTTAACCTCAAATTTGAATACCACCTGCTTTCAAGGAAATTGAACTAATACATATAAGCCTTTTTAAGGCATGCATAGATATTAGTATAATGTGTATTAAATTTGACTTTGATCTTCCTGGCAGCTTAGAAAAAAAGGCCAACATGAAAGGACATTTAATTGTACTTGATTCATTGGATAAGATAAAATATTCACCTTCTTGTAGGGAAAAAAAAGTGTATTAGGACTAAATTACAAACAGAAATTTTCAAGAAGTGTACATCAAAGAAATTCAAGGAAAGGACCTTTAGCAACACCATGTTTTCATCAACATATGCAATGGAAAATTAAAAATAAAAATCCTAATAATATTATGTATTGCTTAGATCTTCAATTAAATTTGATAGAGTATTTTTGTAAACAAAGATCTTGAAGAAGCCAAGAAATGTATCTCTCTTGGGAATCACTATTTTATGAGCAGAACTTAAGTTAATAGAAAAGATCATCTACTAGTTTCTTTACTTCTCTCCTCAGTTGTACCTACTGTAGGATATTAATAGTAGTACCTTATGTGGTACCTCCAGTTTAACTACACAAAAATCCTATTGTAGAGGTATCTCTATTAATGTCTAAAGGAAGCGCTTTTTCATATCAAATACAAAGCTTACAAGCTATTTTAGAAGCTAAAAAATTAGATAAGAGCTCTTTGTGCAAGTTTACCAGCCACAGCAGCGCACACAGCCAAACTCAGCCTCATGAAACAGCTTTGTTTCTACTCCAGTACTTGAAAATTTTTCTTGTTTGAAACTCAAGAATATCATATCAAAGAATATTGTTTCTCTATATGTTTATTTATGACAATACTTCCTAGAACTTTTAATAGCTATTATGCAGTGCAAAACCCCCAAAGTAGGCATACAATGTGCGGTAAACTTCCTAGAAACCATGTCCCATTTCTCGGAGCATTTTGCAAGACTGTCTCATGGAACACAGTTGGGGAACTAGCACCAGAACTGACTAATGTTGTAGAAACAAGTGTTACCAGCTCGACTAAGAGGCAACAACAACAACAAAAATAGCACCCCATAGAGCCATGCCAATAAATACTTGGCTTGTATTAACATTGCCTCTTCAAAGGTTCTCCTCAAATTATCTCTGAAATATGTCCACAATAATAAAAGACCCTGAATAGCAAAAACAATCCTTAGCAGAAAGAACAGTGCTAGAGGAATATCAACACCAAATTTCAAATTCTACTACAAAGCCATAGTAATTAAAACAGCTTGGTAGTGTCACAAAAACAGACCTGAGGACCAATGGAATAGAGCTGAAAACCCAGCAATGAACCCACAGACCTATGGCCACCTACTCTTCAAAAAGGGAGCCAAAAAATTAGGATGGAAGAAAGACAGCCTCTTCAATGAATGGGGCTGGCAAAATTGGTTAAACCTGTAGAAAACTAAAGTTAGATCCTTATATATCACCATGGACCAGAATCAACTCCAAATGTATCAAAGACCTCGATGTAAGTGCAGATAACCTGAAAACAATACAGGAAGGAATAGGAGAAACACTAGGGCTCGTTGGCACAGGTCAAAATTTCCTTAATAAAGACCTATAAGCACAACAAGTCAAAGAAAAGTTGGACAAATGGGATTGCATGAAACTGCAGAGCTTCTGCCTGGCAAAGGACATAGCTAGCAAGATCAATAGAAAGCCCACAGACTGGGAGAAGATCTTAACTAGCTGTACAACAGACAAGGGCATCATATCTAAAGCATATTTAGAACCCGAAAAATTAAATCCCCCAAAAACACATCTTCAAAGAAACAACTTCCCCTTTAATAAGTGAACTAAAGACTTAAAAAGAGACTTCTCTGAAAAGGAAATTAGAATGGTCAATAGACACATGAAGAAATGTTCATATCTGGCCATAAAAGAAATGCAAATCAAAACAACATTGAGATACCACCCCACCCCAGTTAGAATGGCTAGAATCAAGAACTCTAATAACAACAGATGCTGGAGGGGATGTGGACAGAAGGGAACCTTACTGCATTGTTGGTGGGAGTGTAAACTTGTTCAATCAATTTGGAAAGTAGTATGGAGGTTCCTCAAAAGACTCCACATAGAGCTCCCCTATGACCCAGCAATCCCATTCTTGGGTATTTACCCAAATGATCACAAACAAGACCATACTAAAGCTACCAGCACAACCATGTTTACTGCAGCATTATTTACCATAGCTAAGATATGGAACCAACCCAGATGCTCCTTGGTAGATGAATGGATCAAGAAACTGTGGTATATATACCCAATGGATTTCTATGCTTCCATCAGAAAGAATATTTCCCCATTCGCAAGGAAATGGAAAGACTTGGAAAAAATCATATTAAGTGAAACAAGCCAGACCCAAAGAAACTTAAATCCCATGGTTTCCCTCATTTGTAATAATTAGTATATGTCTAGGATAGTCCTACAAGGTGAGCATAATAGCTCAATCACTATGTACCTAGGATCTTATAAGATGAGACTAAGCAAAACGAACTCCAACACAAGGAAACAAGAGGTTTTACTTTGTTATTGTTGTTTTTAATATACTATGTGATTTCTTTTTTTCTTTTGTGTTTTTTTTTCCTATGGTTTATCCCCTGTTGTCATTGTACTTGATTTTGATACCTTGGGTATTGTATATACATTTATCTGAATTAGGGACAAGAAGGGGAACAACAAAACAGTGAGATAAAGGACAAAGAGTAAACCAATGTAAAAGCAATACTCACAAGAAAATATGTTGGAAATGAACTGTACAACTGGGGGAAGGTATTGGGGAAAGAGGAAAAGCAGAAGAAAAATGAGGGAGGGGTAACGTTTGATATGAGATGTACTCACTACCTTACGTATGCAACTGTAACTCTGTACATCACCTTGACAATAAAATCATTTTTAAATGGAATAAGTAAATAAAGTGAATACCACCATAGTGATCACTAGTAAAAGATGACAATCTGGGGCTGGGAAGGTAGCTCAGTGGTAGAGTGCTTGCCTTGCACGCATGAGGCCCTGGGTTTGATTCCCCAGCACCACATAAACAAAAAGAAAAAAAGCCGGAAGTGGTGCTGTGGCTCAAGTGGTAGAGTGCTAGCCTTGAGCTGAAGAGCTGAGGGACAGCAACCAGGCCCAGAGTTCAGGCCCCCTGACTGGACCCAAAAAAAAAAAAAAAAAAGAAAGAAAATCTGTTCGTTTCCATGATATCGTTAGTAAAATAAACTCATGCAGAATCTCAAAAAAAAGTATGTCCATCGACAACTGAATGAAATGAGCATTGCTCATCATTGTTGAATTATTAAATTATTAATAATTTATTATGTTATTAATATTACATTATAATTGTCAAGAAAATAGAATATTTTATATTAAGCTGCTCATTAAAGCATTAATGCAACAAGATCAACACTTCCCAAAGCTGAAGACAGAAATTCAACATTTCAAGCCTAAAGAAGAATTTTTTCTATTCAATTACATCAGGTCATTCAAGTCATGATTCCAGGAACTGTAATCGTAAGATAAATTCAAATAAAAGGACATTTAAATATTATACCATTTAAACCATTTGATATGAAAACTAGTCTGACAGTAGATAATTCCTTTTCATTCCTGGCATCAAAGAGGTATTTAAATACTGGTTTTGAAGAATCATTACCAGTCTGGGACTGATTATGATAACAGCCAGAAATTACTGTGGTCTATATCACTGTAGAATCAAGTTGTTAAATTCTTAGAATCATCCTATGAAACTGGTATTATTTCCAACCTTGTTTAGCCAATGGGGAATATTCTAAAGACCATGAAGGCTACCATGAGAACTAAGGAGATCTTTTTCATATCACCATACTTTTATCACTTTTCTTACCATGAAAATAGCAGATTGTGAAAAGTAATTGATTTTAATATGACCTAAGATATCTTTCTCAATAATCATTAATATTGGCCTTAGTAATGAGAGAAATATTTCCAGATTTTCTGCCTAATTTGTTGTTAACAATACAGGTAACGCTGATACTCTTTCCGCCTCCGCCCCCTCTCTATTCCCCACCCCATCCTTCTCTCTCTCCTCCTTCTCCTTCTTTGGACTGAGGTTTGATCTCAAGGCCTTGCACTTAACATGTACAAAAAGTATTTCATAAGTATATGGGTCAAGAAGCTACAAAATAAAAGACCTTAAAATGTTGTCATTTTATATGAAAAATTTATATATAAACATGTATTTATTCCCAATAATTTAGTTCCAAGTAATTTAAATATGAGTCTCTTCTGCAAATGCTATGCTACCAGTAAAGTTAAACAAGTAAAAGCCATGTTTTACTAAAGAACAAATTTAAACATATATAATTTTATTTCTTCAAGTTTCATGAAATTTGTAAGTTTGTAATTGTGAGCCACATTGCTGCAAATTTTACGGCCATCTTCATCTTTTCTGCTTCATTTTGCTAATTATAAATGTGATTATAGGTATTAAAATAGCTGTCAGATGCCAAAACTTTTATTACCACATCAGTAATGACATTAGTATGCTGGCCATTCTTTGTGTCTTAGTTTCAGTTCTGCTTCCTTCACCCAAAGAAAACATATCACAACCAAATGGGTAAGCATTTGAATCTATTCAAAACTACATGAACAAAAATCATTAAAATAAAGTCTTAGAGCTGGATTTCAGTACACCATAGAACTCATGACCGATACATAAGGTCACAGTACATAAGGACTATCCTCCAAGTCCAATCTGTACACCTGGTGACTGTTTTATAGTTTAGAATGTATACAACATTTGAAAGGTAATGAAAACAAAACTTCCAAAACATGACAACTAAACTTCTCCTGCACTTTGGCAGGAGAAGTGCACATAATATAAAGTCAATGCAGGGGATCTAATCAGAAGACTGAATTAAAATCATACTAAAGCCCAGAGAAAAACAAGATTCTTGTTTTATAAGACATAAATCATGATTCTGGGTGACCCAGTTTTGTGGGTTCTAACTTGCTTGACCATGAGGGAACCAAAAATCTAGGTACCTTGGCTGGCAAATAAAGTCCATAGTGGACATAAAAGCCAATAGAAACTTTAGCAGGCCAGAATATGCCCATCTGACATGCTTCAAGTGGAGGGTTATTACCACTAACAGCAATAAGCATCCCAGCAAATTCCCTAAGTGAGGAAAAAACTGTCATTTTCTTTTTGGCAAATACCTCCTTATTGGCAAATGCCTATTAACCGCAGTAACTAACTCCGTGAGAATGAAAGGCATAATTGCCATGCATCCTGGGGTGGCAATAGGAAAGTCTACGAACTTCCCAGACAAAGCCATCTGGAGACAGAATATAGAATTGTCTAGACAAGGACCTAGCAAAGTTTGAGAGAGGGGGGAGAAGAAGAGTATATTGTAACAAAGGAGAGTGATCCAGGGAGAGGGTGGGAACCACACAAAGTCTGTGTTCTCATCAGCACAGTCACTAGGTGTGGTGCAAACCAGGCCATGTGAGAGAATGGATATGCTGTCCATCATTAGTCACCAGGCAGGTTCCAGAGATGGCGCAGATGCTCCAACTGTGAAGCTTCTCCAAGTGGAGTATTCCAGTTAAAGAGAAGTAGATTAAATGGGTGAATGAGATGGGCCTGCATCTTCTATGCTGAGTAATAAACTTGCAAAAACCCAAATCTGACTACTCAGGATTGTTTTCAGAAAAGGACCTGCTGCTCACTGAGCAAGTCTAATGAGTTAGGGCCAGATATCAGGTTAGTCACTGGATTGAGACCAATAATAAAACCTAGGTCCATCCTCCGGCTGCTAAGTGCCTTTTAACAACACAAACTGGAAGCAAATATAGAGGAAAGGCTCAGAACTCTCTTCTCATAGGAGTCTTTTGTGAGAAACTGGTCATACCAGAGGTGACCAGGCAAGCCCTCCACTCCTCAACACAGACACACACACACACACACACACACACACACACACACACACACACACACACACACACACACACACACACACACACACACACACACACACACACACAAAACAGTGCATATTCCAAAGTCAATGTTCTAAGGTATGCCCATCTCTGTCTAATATAAGATTGATGTTATAAGAATGTCTATTGCAAAGGAAAGTCATAAATGAAATGGCTTTCATTCAAAATTAAAGGCCAAAGACAGTATAATACAGCCAAGTATATGCAGAGAAAAGAAGGTATCCACATATCATCCCTCTCTGGCTAGAATGTGGTGAGGGGCCCTTCAGGGCTAAGATAACCCTATGAGGAGGATTTGAGAGAGAGAATCCTGCTTTCCTGTTCCCCTCCACCCAATCATACTTTCTATCTAATCAGGTTTAGACATGTAGAGCTCAACTCCCCTGGGAAGTCCTGATTTTGTACAGACAATAGTCTCAGCATTTGCCTTCCAGAGCCTTCTTCAGAAGCTGCCAGTGCTTTTCATGCTTAAAAAAAAAGTAAAAATCAAACACCAAGAAATAAAAACAGCAATTAAAAATAGCAAAATGCACATATCAATACTTGAGATTCTCACATTCTAACACTGCTTAAACAATTTTAAAAATAGATTTTTTTTCTTTTTCATTCTATTTCTTGAAAAATCTTGCAGAAGGAATATTGAGGGTAGAGGTGACAGTTAAGGCTCAAGCAGAAAACAAATACCTTAAGGAAAAAAAATACATTTCTGGTGCTACACTCTTTGACTAGGATGGAAATATATTAATCTATTATCTTTGTAAATATTCTTAAGAAACTGCCTAATTTTGTTGCTTCTTAAAATTAACTTCATTCAGTACAAGATAGGTATCTTAGAGCACTAGGCATACACTTTTGTGAGATAAATCACAGAGCATGTTTTTTCTTTGATGGCTATGCTAGACAGTATTCTCTTTTCCTTACAAATGATCCAAATTTGTTATCTACTTTCTACTGGTCCATAACACATACAGAAGATCTGCTGTATTTAACAAGAAAAGACTACCTGCTACATTGTGAATATGAAATGTTCCTCATAGGTTCATGTGTTGAAGGGTTGGTCCTCAGCTGCTGGTGCTATTTTTGGAGATGACAGAAACTTTAGGAGGCGGGGCCTTGATGGGAAGAGTAGGTTGCTAGGGGCTGTCTTTGAAGAGTATACCTAGTCCCTTCCCCTCTCAATGCATCATGGCCAGCATGATGCAAACTGCTTTATTCTGCCATTCACTTTCAACATGATGGACTAAAACATCTCTAAACACAAGACCTCAAATAAATCCTCCTCATTTGTTTTGCTCAGATATTTCATCATAACCAAAAGAAACAAATCCAATACATTACTCTAGTCTTAAAAACTACATCCCACACTGGACATGGTGGCACATGCCAAGCAGTCGGGAGGCTGAGACAGGAGGATTAATGAATTCAAGGCACACTGAGCTACACAGCAAGATCTTGTCTGTAAAATTTTTAAAATGGCCTTAGCTCACACCTGTAATCCTAGCTACTTGGGAGGATTGTGGTTCTAGGCCAGCATAGGCAAATAACACACAGAACCCTCATATCAACCAATAAAGCTAGGTATGGTAAGGCATTCCAGCTAAAGAAGCATAAATGAAAGTATCAATGTCCAGGCCAGCCTAGATATAAATGTAAGAGAGATCAAAACTAAAGCAAAGAGCCAGGTACTGGTGGCTAATACCTGTAATCCTAGAGACTACTAAGAAGGGTGAGATCTGAGCCAGCCTGAGTAAGAAAGTGTGTAAGATTCTTATCTCCAATAAACTTCACCAAAAAACTAGAAGTAGAATTGTGGCTCAAGTGACACAGTACTAACTTTGTGCCAAAAAAGCTCAAGAATAGCAGCCAGGCCCTGAGTTCAAGCCCTAGGACTGGCGCGTGCACATGCACGCGCGCGCGCGCGTGCGCGCACACACACACACACACACACACACACACACACACACACACACACACACACAAAGGGCTAGGGCTATGTAGGGAGGATGACTTGCATGGTAGAATACTAGAAAACACAAAACTTGGAGGAGTTCATATCCTAGTACTGGAAAAAAAAATCTCATATGTTTTTTAAATATTGTGAAGTTTTTCATGTATACCCTGCCTATGTTTAGTTTAACCTTTCCATACTTTAACCACCATAACAGTACTTTAGGATATGTTCATGTGTAGCCATTCTAATCAATATCCAAAACAAGAAAATAAATAACCAACAATCTCTTAACCATTCCTAACACATTTATTTCAAATACAGTCATCCTACATGACAAAGGAACACAGCTGTTATCTAAATATTGAAGGAAATTTCTTTAATAGAAGAATTAACTACTGGAACTGGAGCTGTAGCTCAAGTGGTAGAGCACTAGCCTTGAGCTGAATTGCTGAGGGACAGTGTTCAGGCCCAGAGTTCAAGCCCCATGACCGACAAAAAAAAGAATTAACTACTAATGGGTTAAACAATAAGAACAGTTTTATTAAGCTGATCTATTCATAATTACTTAAGTTAAAAGTATGCCACAATGCATGTCAACAATGAATTCGAATTCATAACTGCATTTTCATGCTATTAAATTAATATGACATTGATAAACAATAGGCAAAGAAATAATTTTCTTTTAGCATATGCTAAGTGTACTGTTTCACTTTAACATTATTTATTCAACACCTTAAAAAAAAACAGATAGGAGATTTACAGCATTAATTTCAGCCACTAGACATTAAGGATTTCTTAAACACTTTTAAAACATTATTTTCATTCTCTGCTTTCTCAGCATCATGCTTTTTAAATCAGATATTCAAAAAAAATAAACAGAATAAATTAAGTCATTTTATATAATGTTCCTCCTAATTGTAATTTTCAAAATGATTACATTTCATTATCTTTTTCTATATTTTTGAACCAAAACTACTTAGTCCCACTGTATCAGTCAGGATTTGCCAGAGAAATAAACAAAATAGTTGGAAGGTAGGGAGGGAAAAGGAAGGAGGGCAGGAGATTCAGTAAGGAGACTCAAGGAGGAGAGACTCAGAGAAAGAGAGAGAATATGAACTTTTAACCCGTTTTCTCTGTATTTGATGTTGATACAATGTGTGGAGGGGAAGGGAAAAAACAAATAGTTTAAATAGGGATACGGGTGGACCCACTGCAGCAATGAGATTTACAAGTCGAGTCGTTATATCAGAAACAAAACAAACTTTACAACTTTGGCGGAGGGGGGGGTGTGGAGGGGGTTGTGAAATGGGAAGGAATGGGAAGGAATGGGAAGGGGAAACACAGGAACAGGCAACAATGCTTGATAAGAAATGTACTCATTACCTTGCCCATGTAATTGTAACCCCTCTGTATGGTATTTTCACAATTAAAAAAAAAAAAAGAAAGTGGTTCACACTTATGTAAGCTGACAAATCTCAATATCTGCAACATGGATTGGCAAGCTGGAACCACAGGACAACAAAAAGTTTCCTTGTAGTTTGAATCCAAAGGCCTGAGAACCAGGAAGAATAAGTGGTACATCCCCAGGCCAGAAGCCAGTGGACTTGAACTCCAGGAAAAATCTGTATTTCAGATTAAGTCCAAAAGCAGGAAAAATTTGATATCCCAGTTCACAAGCAGTTAGATGAGAGAAATTTCCTTCACTTAGGGAATGGTCAATATTTTTATAATATTCAACTGACTGAAAGAGACTCACCCACACTAAAGAAGGCAATAAATATTACTTTACACAATCTACTGATTCAAATGTTAATCACAAAACACCAGAATAATGTTTGAATTAATATCTGGGCATCCTATGGTCTAATCAAGTTGAATATATTACCTATCAGACCAAAAAGTGATACTACCAAACAAATATTTTAAATTTTTTCTACTTTTCCCTACCTCAAATTTTAATTTTACTGTATTACAATATTTCTAGACAATAAGAAATACATCAGCAGGCTGGGAAAGTGGCTCAGTAGTAGAATGTTTGCCTTGCATGCATGAGGCCTTGGGCTCGATTCCTAAGCACCACATAGCAGAAAAAGCCAGAAGTGGTGCTGTGGCTCAAGTGGTAAAGCACTAGCCTTGAGCTGAAGACCTGAGGGACAGTGCCTAGGCCCTGTGTTCATGCCCCAACTGACAAAGAAAAGAAAAGAAAAGAAAGGAAATACATGAGCAAGAATGTTACCTTGTCATGCAGAAAAAAAATATTCTTTCACATTTTTATAAAAGTTCCTTACGATTTATTCCAGCTCTCCCATGAAATAGTTATATCATCAAGATAAACTAAAAAAAAAAATGTTAAGATTTAATTCAAATACCAGTCTTCATTTGGTAACTCCCACCTAGATGTTCTAGAATATCATTAATTCTACAAGGTATAGACACTTTTAAAAAGATATAAAATGAAAGCTAAAAATACATTTATAAATTAATATAAATGTCACAGAATCTTATCATTTAGGTTTTCTTTCATGCTTTTAGATAATCTTAAATAACATGTAAAAAAAATCACAAGTATTTGAGCATCTATCTTGAGCTTCAGAAAGCAGCCGTTTGGATCCCTCCAAGGTTATGGTATAAAGGAAGGGATTCACTATAAACTAATGAAGAAGAAGCCTATTTAAAGCCTGAATCCATCAACTGTGTAAGTGAAAGATTCTGTTTGACTCAAAAACTAAAGGGTCCATCTTCATAGGCCCTGACCATCTAGGGGTTATCATGGGAGAGTGTTCACCTAGAAGCAAAGTTAGCAGTTGCCAGCTGGCTTAGTGAGAACCGAGTAGAAGAAAGATTATCATCCTCCTTAGGGAACCTGAAAGGCAGTAGCCTGTTTCTCTACCTTGGGGATATTTTTATGTAAAGAGTGAGATGACTCATTAATAATCAGAACACCTGCCCTCTGTGTAGTGCTAGAGAAAAATTGTAAATTCTTTCTCTGCAACTTCATTTTCCAAACAACAAGAACATGTTTGCTCTTTTATTACCTCATTCATTACATAATAGACTGTCATCTGCTTCCTAATGATGTAAAGGGAGGGACCTCAATGACACTGGTGAGGTGAAGCAAGAATCCAGTTTGAGCTGATTTTTTTCATCCAAAACAAAAAACAAATGCAAATCGCAGTTATTACCATTCCAGTGAAAGGGAATAGGAAGTGAGATAAAGTAGAAAAATGTGTCACAGTGTATATTCCTACTTACTAAAGTAGGATATATTGGCATCTGAGTAAGTAAAAGAGCTGTAGATATAAGAACATACAAATCATATGAATCATAAACACAATCATTAAAGTAATAAATATAAATCAATCATAAATAGTAATCATAATAGTAATACTTAAGGTTTAACAAGAATTCGATGAAGCTGGGAGCTAATGGCTCACGCCTGTAATCCTAGCTACTCAGGAGGCTGAGATCTGAGGATCACAGTTGAAAGCCAGCCTGAGCAGCAAAAGTATGTGACCTCTTATCTGCAATTAACTACCAAATAGAGTTGTGGTTCAAAGTGGTAGTGCACTAGCCTTAAGCAGAAACTCTCAAGGACAGTATCCACCCTAAATTCAAGCCCCATAACTGACAAAAAAAAAAAAAAAAAGAAAGAAAAGAAAAGAAAGAAAGAAATAGATAAAGTTCTAAAAGAAGTTCTCAGAAAAGTAAAAAGGGGAGGCATGGTTATCAGAGGTTACAATGGGGTGAAGAGAAATGGGAATAGTTTGGTTAATGGGTACAAATTATAGTTAGGTAAAGCCTAGTATTCTGTAACCCACAATAGGGTAACTATAGTTAGCCATAATTTACTGTATATTTCAAAACATCTCGCAGAGAGAAGTTTAAATGGTTCATCATTAAAAGAGGATCAATGTTTAGCTGACAAATATACCAGTTACCCTGATTTGATCATTTCACATTGCATAAATATACTGAAATAATAACATGTACTCCATAAATATGTATCATTATTATGTATAGATTTTAAAATGTTAAAGTATTAGAATGAGGTAAGAAAAATTAAAGTACTTAAAAATTGCCAGCTTTGATTAATTAATATCAAATATCAAATTCTCCTCTGCCCAACACTGTCAAGCCATGCTTTCTTCCACCTAAATCTACACAGTATGTCAGTGGTTTACACTTGCTTTCCTGAACATTTATTTCTGGTCCTCTCCATCAACTCAATTACACTGATGATGACCTGATTACCCAAAGTATCTTCTAAGAACCCACGATCACATCTATGTTCCAAAAGCTCCAAAGAACACTTAGTACTGTCCTATGACTCTCAGAGATGCTAAGACAAGTTGTTCTGATTGAAAAATACCATTGGGGAAATAATAGAGGGAAAGAAGCAAGAATCACCTCCCAATCACTGATCACTCAATATTGTCATGATTCTATAGGAAAAGCTAAATATTTTATATTTTAATAATAGAAGATAAACAACCGTAAATAAGCTCAGACCCCTAAAAAGCTTTCCACTTTTTCTGGCTTTCCATCTTATCTAGATGTTCCAACTTTTTAAAAATAATTTCAATGCTGTTAATTTCTTTCTGTGCCTTCCCTGAATCCCTGAGTACTGCTGCTATCCTGCAACAACTCCCACTGGTTTGAAGAATCTCCCCTACCTCTATAATGCCCCCATCCTACACCAAACCATGGGAATGAAACTATGCAGTATATTCAGTGGAACAGAGCATAAAAGAAATTCTTTGGCTTTCTCCTGACAAAATTGTAACATGAGGCCAGTACACATCCTGTCACTCCCTTTCATTTGGGATGGCACAATAGAGCCTCTGAACACAGCCATCCCAATGACAGGAAATTAAATTCACACCACTGAGAAATGCGGTGCCCTGATGTGACCATTGAAGGCAGGTGATCTGTGTGCCTTTGTTACCAGTCATGAGACATCACTTCCCACCCTGAGGGAAATAATACATCCAAACCTTTCCATTCAGAGAACTGTTTGTAATAGCAAAGAAAATGCTAAGATAGCCTACAACCTGATATGTCATTCTGGGAGACAGATGAAATAGCCAAGAAAACGGCTTCCCATAAATCCTCCATGTGTCAACTGTCTTAAACCTCATGTGTGAGTCCACACAAAATGCTGAAAAAGCTCCTGCTTTGTGGCCCCTCTCTACTAACAAATAAAAAATGAAAAGAACAAAAACCCCTCTGGGTCATCTCAGAATGCCTGAGTGGCCAGAGACTCAAAACAATTCCAGGGCCAGGCCTCTGAGCAATTGATTGGACTTGTTCTTCAGCTGTAGTTCTGAGGTGAACCCACCTTGGGGTGCGGTGTGCTGATTCCTTCCAGTGCTAAAATTCCTGCTTTGGAACCCAAGGCATTTAGGGACCTACAGGTGGCACTAACTTTATAAATTCAACCATTGGTACTCTAGGGGACAGGGCATAGCAGAGTAAATCATGATTCTATTTTAATCTGCTTAAAACCATCCAGAGACATTGGAATCTCCATTAGAAGGCCCAGAAATGATCAAAGAATCATTTCTATAGACAGAAAAGTACTGTTTAATCCTCTACTCTGAATGTCCCTGTTTGATATCATTGCAGATATTTTTAGCCTCTTCCTATGCAACTATAGTTATTAGGGACTTTGCTACTCTTTCCACTTGACTGCTATCTGCCAGGCAAAAGGGTTAGAAGAAGAGACCACTGCTGCCAGGGACAGAAATATAAAAATTGTTACCATAAAAAATTATTTGATTCAAAAGTGTTTGTTTTACCTTATCTATGAGGATGTAGCTGGTTTATATTTTTTATTTTTATTAATAAGTTTATTTTATTGTGAAAATACCATACAGAGGGGCTACAATTACATGTGCAAGGAAATGAGTACATTTCTTATCAAGCATTGTTGCCTCCTTTGTTTCCCCTTCCCATACCTGCCCTCCCACCACACCCCCATCCCCCACCTTTTTCACTCACCCCCACCCCTGCCAAAGTTGTAAAGGTCGTTTTTTCTACATAATGTCTTGTGTATCTCATTGTTGCAATGGGTCCACCTGTATCCCTATTTAAACAATCTGTTTTTTCCCTTCCCCTCCACAAATTATACCAAACAGGGGTTTTACCGTGGGGGAGGGACATACAAAGCAACAAAGAAATCATCTTATAAATATGTTAGAAACAATAGCAAGAAAAACAATTTGAGTCCTTATCTTGTGGTTCATTTTCCTTTAGAAACCAACTGTCATAAGAAGAAAGCAACTGTGAAATTCTCTTTGGAAATGAATGAAGAAAACCAATTAATAAATACACAAAACAATCAGCAATAAACACCTTTTAAAAGTATTTCCAGCTTCCCAGACTCTAGAATACATCAGAAACCCCAAAGCATTTTACATGGCATAAGTCTTGCCCTAGGGAAGAAAAAAAGAGGAAGCATCTAATAATTATTTTTATCAATTGGGATTAGCTTCAACTGCTAGTAATAGGGAACCAAGATACTACTAACTTGAAAATAAAAGTTTGTCTTGTTCTCATACAGAAGTCTTGATGTAGGTAGTCAAGGGTTTGTATCTAAATAGTCATCAATGGTTTGGTTGTTTCTTCCTTTTTAGTCATACTTCCCATCGTCCATACTGTCTCATAGTCATGAGATGACTGCTGGAATTCTAGCTATCATATCCATATTCCAAAAAGTCAGTAGGAGAAAAGGAAGGAGTGTAAAGGCTGTTGGAAGTTCAATCAGCTCCCTCTGTAGCATATTCCCAGAATCTTGTCAATGGCTTTGCTTAAGTCTTGATGAATACTGCTTAATTAAAAGAAGTACAGGTATTAGAATCTGACTCTGGTTTTTAAAAAATATTTTCCTACAGTACTGAACATTACTTTGCAGTTTGATGCTCACTAAGTCACTGTATCAACTAGTTCTCAGACCCCCAAATCAGCACCTACCCCAAGAAGGAATCTACAAGTAAAAACAAGAATTCTTACAGAATCTCAACTACCCACCAACAATCTCTATTACTCTCTCTCTCTCTCTCTCTCTCTCTCTCTCTCTCTCTCTCACACACACACACACACACACACACACACACACACACAAACACACCCCAACTCAGCAGATTTCACCTTAAACTCTGGTGTGTTTGGGGTGAGGGTATAAGAAACATCAGATAAAGACCATCATAGCTCACTCCACTAAACCCATATACACACTTATGCTATGAGTTAGCATGAGTCCAGAGCCCAGACTCTAGTTTCAAAGTCATGATTGAAATCCCAGCTCTGCCGTTGTCTCTTACCCTGTCTCAACTTGAATTCCCCATGTATAAAATTAGAATGATTGTTGGTCTTTTGAAAGAATTAAATGAAATACTTTAACCTTTTGAGTTACTTAAACACAATGCCTAGACTACAGGAAGCACCAAACCATTGCTAGTTCCTATGGTGATGAAGCCCACATCTCATTGAGCATACTTCTACAGTGACAAGAGGCTGATACACAGTGGACATATAGTAAACACTTGATAAATGACCTACACCTAACAAATACCATTTAAAATCTAGGGAAATCCTTAGAAAATAAAAATGGGTCTATATCTTAAGCCTATGAGCCAGGGAACAAAGACTATACCTTCTCTAGAGACATATCATCAGATGAAAAAGGCAGCCACATTTCCTGAATTTCCTTTTGTTTTCTATGGTCCTATGAACAGTGACATCATTCTAAAAGAAATGTACCCATCCTGACTTATGTAACTTTAACTCCTCAGTATATCACCTTTTTTTTTCAGTTTTCTTGTATTTATTTATTTATTTTTATTGTGAAAATACTGTGCAGAAGGGTTAAAATTACATGGGCAAGATAATGAGTACATTTCTTATCAAGCATTGTAGCCTCCTCCTTTGTTTCCCCTTCCCATCCCATCCTCTCTCCACACCCCCCACCAAAGTTGTAAAGTTCGTTTTGGTCATAACGACCTGTATGTCTCATTGTTGTAATGGGTCCACCTGTATCCCTATTTAAACGATTTGTTTTTTTCCCTTCCCCTGCACAAATTATAACAACATCAAATACAGTGAAAGCAGAGTTTATACTGTGGGGGAGGGACAGACAAAGCAACAAAGAAATAGTCTTATAAATGTGATATCACCCTTATAATAACAATAAATTTTTTAAAGAAAAAAAATTTCTAAAACCTCGGTAGGAAAGTACTTGGCAGATCTTGTGTTGGAATGGGTAAGAATGTTGAGGGATTTCACAAAGCAAAGGAGAAGCCATACTCATAACTAGAATATTGTATATTGCATATAAAAATAAGAATACTTCATTCAAAATATAAGTAAGTCATGTTATTAGTGATATATCATTTGAAAAGCAATGATCCGATTCAAGACTCACCCTTTAACAGATTTTGAGAACTTAGGTAGATAACATGCACAAAGAGAGTGTTTAAGCATATAATACATGAATAAGAAATGAGATCTATAGATAAGTTCAAGAAACAATGCCAAAAGAAATTTTAAATTGATATCCATATACAAATTCAGAATATTACATAATGGATGAAAAGAAGTTCACACAAATATATTCATGCTTAGTAGTAAAATAGAGTTTGGAAGTGGCAACCAAATGGGTCTGGTATGGATTGCTAACCAGAATATGAACTACAATCTTCTGCAGATTAAATATGGAAAGTAATAAATACATGATTTATGCTTAAGCATACATGGGCTATGAGAAATATGATGAAGCACCACTCTTACATTATACAGAAGTGTGGGTAACCACATTTAATTTCCATTTGTCTGAAGTCACATGGAGAGAACAAGGAATGTCAGGAATTTCTGATCCTGGAGAGTACCCTAAAACCTGGTATGTGACAGTCAAAACGTTTCAGAAAAATTCTGAACAATGAGAAATAGCATGGAAAGTAGGAATCCTACTAAATTACTCAAAAGACTAAGCTTATTGGACATATTAATATAGGAAACATAATGATATATATTTTAAGAGGTGATAGACAGTCCTCAACAAAGCCAAATAAAGACACATTCTCAAAGAAATACTTCCTCCCTCAGTGTTAGCAGTCATTATCTTTCAATGTAATTCTGAAAGAGGAATGAGGAGCTTTTGTTTAAATTTTTCAGTGTTCTACAGTCAATGGTACCAGTTCTACCAACAATAACTTCAATTTTTCCACATATAATAATGTTCTTACCACCTAAGTAGTCTATTATAACTTTTTTCTTATTCTAATTGGCCTATTAGATAAATAAAGGGGTCTATTCAAGATTTACTAACACCCATAGTTGAAAGCTAGCTATTGTCTGAAATATAACTTTCGAACTAAACTTGCCTCTCTCACCCTGTACTGTTGAGCCCTTTGAACTAGTACAGTTGAGAAACCTGAGTTCACAGTTGAGAAACCTGAGTTCATGTTCTGTCTCTACTGTTTCCTAGCATGAAATATGCCAGGCCTCACCCAGCTTCTCCAGGCTTATGTGTTCTCATCTATGAAACAGAAATGCTTGGGTAGGGATCTTTCAAATATTTCTTCAGTATGTCCTCAAATATTTTGATATGATGTTAATCATCAGTTTATTAGGCTTGAAGTTATTTTCTCTCAGACACAAGAAGACAACTGGGGCTGGGAAGGTGGCTCAGTGGTAGAGTGCTTGCCTTGTATGCATGAGGCCCTGGGTTTGATTCCTCAGCACCACATAAGCAGAAAAAGTCAGAAGTGGTGCTGTGGCTCAAATGGTAGAGCGCTAGCCTTGAGCTAAAGAGCTGAGGGACAGCGCCCAGAGTTCAGGCCCCACGATTGGTTAAAAAAAAAAAAGACAACTGTACTGCATATAAAATCAATGCCTGTGTGCTCCAAACAAGCTGGCTCTTGTTTAATATGGAATAGTGAGTCAAAGCCCATTTTACTAGATTATATTTTTCCATTAGAAATATAGTATGCCATTAAAATAACACAGTAGTAATATGATCACAAATCATACTTCTAAAAGCAAGGAAAAGAATAAGTAAATGTAGGCACAGTGGGACATGAAGTATTTAATGTAATCATATTAGTCTCCCAAATCTAATTAGAAAGCATACTATTCATTCATCAATTATTTACTGAATGTGCACTATGTGTTAGGTGCCACATTAAATATTTTCAAGAAGAAAAACTCTATTAGGGCATACTATTCCAACTTGTCATCTTATATCACGGCTTCACAGATTTACTGAAATGAAGTCTTCCCTTACCTACTCATACCCACCAAGTAAAAAGGAATAAATTTACCTCCTCAGATTTTTTACCTTACAAAATTATCCAAGTATTCAATCCTGTCACTAAATTTCTGTTGTTCAAGCCTCGGTTAATCCATTATCTCTACAAAAATTACTAATTTGGACTACAAAAGAACCATTATTTTAATAAATATGTGAATGTGCTCAGCATGGGTTAAGCAATGTCTTGTGTGCAAGTTTATATGATTTGAGGAGGGTAAGGAGAAACAGAGAAATGGTGGAGAATAGGTGAACTAATTCAGCAGTGATACCCACTAGACGCCATATTGAAAATGAACTATATAACTTGCGGCGGGGAGGGGGTTAGGAGGGAAAAAACTGGGAGAAAACTAGGTGACATTGTTCAAAAAAAATGTACTCACTACCCAACTCATGTAACTGTAATCCCACTGTACATCACCTTTACAATAAAAATAAATAAAAGTTAAAAACAACACAAAACAGAAAGCAAGATGCCAGTGGCTCCTGCCTGTAATCCTCGTTACTCAGGAGGCCTACATCTGAGGATCACAGTTTAAAGCTAGCCCAGGCAGAAAAATACTCATAAGACTCTTATGTCCAATTAACTACTCAAAACACTGGAAGTGGTATTGTAGCTTAAAGTGGTAGTGTTAGCCTTGAGCAAAATTTCTCAAAGACAGAGCCCAGACCCTGAGTTCAAGTCCCACAACTGACAAATAAATAAATAAATAAATAAATAAATAAATAAATAAATAAATAAATAAATAAATAAATAGACTAAGGAAATACAAAAAACAGAGAAAGGGGAAAAACAGAGAAAAACACAGTGGACAACATAGTGAAACAAGTCCCGTGTTGCATACAGTTCTTTAAAGTGATTAAGATCAATAAGACCCCTGTGTATGTTCTTGGTCATTCCCATATCTATCATTATACTTTGTTTATGTGTTCAATCTATGGGTTTCTGTTCTCAAAATATAGTAGAAACCAGTGAATATTTCTAAAGTGTACCATCTTTTTTTTGGGGGGGGTGAGGGGGTCCGGTCGTGGGGCCTGAACTCTAGGCCTGGCCGTTATCCCTCAGCTCTTCAGCTCAAGGCTAGCACTCTTCCATTTGAGCCACAGTGCCATTTCCGGCTTTTTTTTTCTGCTTATGTGGTGCTGAGGAGTCGAACCCAGGGCCTCATGCATGCAAGGCAAGCGCTCTACCACTGAGCCACCTTCCCAGCCCTGTACCATTCTTAAGGATATGGAAAGGCTTAAAAAATATATTAAGTGAAGTAAATCAGACAGAGGAACAAAGGATGCATGGTTTCCTTTATTTTTGGTAACTAGAATCTAGTGCCTATAAACATATAAATAAATACATTGGGGGTAGTCAAGTGGTCACAAATAAATCAATTGAAGTTAATAGAAACTATAAAGAGCTCAAATAGTGTAATTTTGTAGAAAGACCAAATCATAATACAATAAAATAAGCACCAGGAAACGGGTACTTGCAAGGGGTGGGGCAAGAGGAAAGGGGAAAAAAATGAGAGAAGAAATGCAGTCAAGAACTTATGGTGAAGCCATGCACAGGTAGCTCATGCCTGTAATCCTAGCTACTCAGGAGGCTGAGATCTGAGGATCACAGTTCAAACCCAGACCGGGCAGGAAAGTCTCTGTGACTCTTATCTCCAATTAACCATCAGAAAACCAGAAGTGGTGCTGTGGCTCAAGCAGCAGAGTACTCGCATTGAGCTGAAGACCTCAGGGACAACGCCTAGATCCCGAGTTCAAGCCCCACAACCGACAAATAAAAAAAGAACTTATGGTATATACCACAAATTTAAGAAAAGTAAGGGAAGGGGAGGGCCAAAAGAGGTTAAGAATGGTGAGGGAGGTAACACTAATCAAGATGCATTGCATTCATAAACTGCTTTGTTAAATCCCACCACCTCCTTTGCACAATTGCTCAAAGATAAACTTTCAGTTTCTCTTCACAAGAAGGAAACTACTAATCCAAAAAACAGATGAGACCAGTAAAAACCAAATTTAATCCCATTATTAAAACATCTCTGGTTGTTTTCGTAGACATTCACCTTGCAGGAGTGAATGAATAGTCCAATGAATAGCCATATTCCTTTCTCTTTCCAACTGGAGTCATGGTTCAGTTAAGGTTTCTACCTTCCAGTTTGGGCAACTGTCCCCACATCCAAGGCTGTGTTAGATAGCTTACTCTTATGATCCTCTCATTAGCCTTCATGATAATGATTCAGAGTGAATGTACGACCTAAATTACTCAATCAGCCTGGAGGGAAGGATTATCAAGTCTATGGATGCAGAACAAGCTTTTACTTTCAGTGTGGTTAGGAACAACTGCCGCTGTTGTCTCCAAAATATTTTGAAATGTTTGGTCTTAAGACAAAGAAAAGAACTTTAAAGTTCTTTCCTTGAATTGGAAAGGAATTCCTTTGAATTAAAAGCAATGTAAAACAATCTACATTTGATAATTCATTCATGTACAGAAGAAAAAAATTTTAATAATAAATAACCCAAGCATGAAGCTTTTTTATTTCTTTTTTAAAGAGCCATGGATAATAGACTTGTTGCTGGGAAAAACTTCAGAGACTGTGCAGTTAATTCTTCTGAAACTTTTCCACTGAAATTACTGTGTGAAGCATTTTCATGAGTATGGACATAGTGCCCCAAGTAGCTTGTCAAAAGCATGAAGTATTTTGACATTTGACTCCTTAATCTTAAAAACGCAAAAGAATTTTGCATTCTAATGCAAAATATTTATATACAAAATTTCCCAAATGCTTAGTGCAATTAATAGCCCACAAAGTCTGGTATCTGTAGACACCATGGATCTGGATCGACTGCTCTTGGCACCTCACTGTGTATCCCCAGGGGCAGATGGTATGTTTACCCAAGCACAACACACAGCACAATCTATAGCCCGCAAGTCTCAGATAAAAGAACTAACATGGAAAGAGCTTAAAACTTGCCCAACATCCTGAAGATAGTTACTGGCAGAGCTGAGAACTGAACCAACTTCATTATAATTCTGAAGACTAGTACACTCTCCAGTTTCTTCTTTCAATCTTGTACGAAAATAAGAGCTGAAAGTACAAGTTCAGATCATTCTAATCTAATCTAATCTACAGGCCCATCCAAAGTGCCATTGTACGTGCTATTCCTTCTCTCTAGAAGGCTTTTCTAACTCTGGCATGGCTGACTTCATACCATTCTCTATGTCTCAGCTGAAACATCACCACCTCAGGGAACAGGCTTTTCTGACCACCCCATCTAATGGGGTCCCTGCTCCAGTTTCTGTACATATCTGATTTGTTTCCTTCTTAAAACATATCATCATATGAATTGCCATATACAAGTATACACTCCCTTTTATTATATTGTCTGGCTCCCTCTCATTCTTTTGAATATGAATTCCAAAAAGGAACAATTCTTTTCCATTTTTTTAACTGATCACATCAAAACCAGAGGTTCACATATAGAAGGTACTTGAAAAAAATTGAGTAATAAATAAATGTAGTATACTACCTTACTTACGTATCTTTACCTGGACTCAAACCCTGACATTATGAGCCAGAATACACCATTCTTCCTTTTAAGTTAGGTATTTAAGGTATCTGTTACAGTAGAAAAGAGCTAACATTATATTCTAAGTACAACTCTAATGTTGATCTTACAGAAGCTATCCTGAATGCTTATAAGGATATTTAGAAGAGGAAACTAGTCTTGTTCCCAAATCCCAACACAGGTCCTTCCCCTTCTGTCTCCTGGCTCACTTTTCTTTCACATCTGTGTCTTTCTTTTCTCCGATAAGATTATCCTCCTCATGATTGACTATTGTATCAATGCTGTTAACTCTATTTCCCAAACAATCCAAGGAAATTTTACTTTTGTCATTTCATATACTTGTTTTTGCTTTTCCAATTTTTGCTCAGCAAGATTTTCTTTCTACCCCCAATGTATTCTTTCCTTTTGGATATTCTACTCATCCTCTTAATAGCATTCTTAAGTTATTTAAAATAGCAGGTTAGTTCCTACAGTAAATTATATTCTGAAATGTTCTCTTCCTCTGGTCCTTATGCTTAGTGTTTATTTCCCTTAATTTTTTACTGTTAAGAGCCCACATTTAGGATTTCTTCTGCTTTCATCCTAGTGCTAAAGGATGCATAGTGGACCAAACAAGTAAGAGGTGATTTACAGAGCTGTTCACCTTACCTCCCTTTTAGTTTATTTGTTTTTAAAAACAATCTCACTATGTCGTAAAAGCTACATTCAAATTGAGATCCTCTGGTGTGCTTGATTACAGTACTGCATCACTATTCCCAGCCAAACTTACACTTTATCCATGAACAGACCGAACTCTTGATCTGAAGCAAAGGAAAAGTTAGTGTGTCAGGTGTATCCTAGCTCACAGAACCCAGATTAATTTAGAGAAATGCAGGTGGGCTTCAGTGGAATCTTCTTCCAATTCCATCACATGTATAGATTCATTCTTGACTTTTGAACTCCTTGACAAGGGAAACTACTTCCTAAGATGCAATACACTCAGACCTAAAGCATGTACAAGGTACAATATTTCTCAAGATTTAATGTTTTCCTCCTTGTTCCCTCTATAGTATATTCTGATTTGCTGTTCTCTGGGTTTATTGCCTTCAAGAAGACACTGAAAGTCAAAGGAGCAAAATTAAAGCTTCTCCATAGGAGACAGAATAAAAGACAAAAACAAGAAGCCAAGAATTGAGCCTTTAAAAATTGCCAAAATCACGAATTGGAGGAAGAGGAGAAAGAGGAAATACATAAGAGCTAAATGATAATCATATCATCTCATAAGATGACCTGAGACAGAGAAGACTGAAATCTGCAAAAGGTGACAATCAATGTCTATGATTTCATCAAGGAAAAAGAATGAATACTGCATGATTAAGAGAACCCTGATGTCCTTGGGATTGGCAGAAGAAGGATAACAAAGAATATCATTCTGGCAGGTGATTGAGCAATGAGTAGAATGATGAAGAAAGGGAAACTAGGGAATGCTTGTTGAGAAAAATTGATAGTGATATCGGGGAAAATAGCAGTCATCTATTAAATATAGGAGATATTTAAAAACTACAAGCACTATTTGAATCTCTAAGCAAAAATATTAAATATATTAGCCCTCTCTGAGGTTGGGAAGACTGTCTCAAGTATAAACATTAAGTGAGAGTAATCATTATGTAAATCCTCTTTTAAGTTGAAGGGGCACAAGAAGTATGAGAAAAGATATATTAAACCCTAGATATTAAAATCTGAAACTATTAAATAAAATACCAGAGAAAAAATATAGTGCCTCAAGACTCCATGAGTTTCTAACAGCACATCCAAATATTTCTTCCCTGAGTCAGCTAAATCACCATGGAATTTTTTTCACATCTCTAGTAAATACTTTGTTGAACTGCTATGAATCTGAACCTAAGTTTCTAAAGCAAACCAACTTTTGATGATCTGACTCAACTTCTTTCTGAATACAATGCACACTGAGGCCGTCTCTAGTCTTCCAAGTTTTATGCCAATATAAAGGACTAAGTATGTACCTCTTCCCAGAGGAGCTACAAAAGGGTTCAAGATCATCAACATGTTGATTCTCTAGAGAAATCTACAATAAAACATGAGCTCACTTCTGTGTAATTAAGCTAAAAATACATTCTGCTGTCATTTTCCCCAAACATAACTTCAGTCAGGGTAAAATCAGCATAGCATTCTGTTGATTTTGAAATTTACCTGTCATCTAAATATATATTATTTACAATTATACTTCTTTGTCTACAAAGTAGACAAAGAAGTATGCCATAGTATACATCTTAATTTCTTCCTATTGGTTTAAAAAAATTGAATGGCTATCTTATACCAGCTATTGTCCAAGGATCTTAAAAAAATGAAATAAAATTAGTAAAATAGCATATCTGCCCTCATGGATATAAAAACATCCATCCACATCCATCAACGCATAGGATAATATGCATATTACCAGCTAAATGCATAGGGCAATCATCAGTAATGTTTATTCACTTCCAAGTGGAATCTATTTTCCATCTAATCTTGGAAATCTTTAAATAGCAGTTAGGCACCTAAACATGTCAATAAACCACTTTTGTTCTGTACAATATTAAATTGTACCCCAGCTCTAAATCTTAGATTCTCATAATAATCTATGGTCCATTTACACTTAAGATTGCCATTATACTTAGGGAGGTTATTTGCATAACCTTCAACTTATTACCACCAATATGTTTTTTTTTCTGTCTCCATCATCCTCTTCTAAATACGATTGCTCATTCTCCCAAAATGTACAAAAAGTATGCTCTCACAATTCATATTCTCATCTGAGAGCATCTTGTTTTGAATAGTCCTTGATCTCCTCTAAAAGACCAAGAAGAACTACAAATATTGCATACGATGTGATCACTCATTTTTCTCAGGTCATTTTGTTTTCATAGCTCACTTAATATTCCTCAGTAATGCTTTTGTTTCTCAGAAACACAGCATCTCTCCTCCAGGCCTCTGCTGGTGTTTCACACCCTGCCTGGAATGACCTTTGGCCATACTTTTTCCCAGACAAATATCTGGTCATCATTTACCATATCTGAAAGATGATTTCCTCCCAGAAATTTTTCCTGACCCTTCCACCTCTCCTCCCTTGGGGTCATTTAAATTCTTCCTCCTTGCTTCCAGAATACAAAAGAAGGAACTACATCAATTAAACTTACCACACTGTATCCTAAACACCTAAGTAGTATATGTGAAGAAGAATGAAGTTCCACTCATATTTGTTACCTGGGTATCAGAGAGTATTATTCATATAAACAAAATATGTATGAATTTAAAAACATACATCAGTACATTTTTAACAGTAAAAACAGACAAAATAAATTTTCCAAGCACTTTTAACCAATGAATATTTCTTAGTTCTCTGTCCAATATTTTTCTTCTTTTTCAATGCAAGCTGTCTATTTATTTAGCTCCTTGTTTTAACTAGGTATCAAACACAAGTAAATGCTTGTTTAAACTTGAAAAATCCTACAGGGATCATGGAAGATGATGGAGGAAAAAACAGTAAGCAACTGAACAAATATGTGTTATGAGGTTTACCCTCTGCCCAAGAGACAGTAGAAAGAACTTCATTAGCAAAGATCTTCCTTCATCTATGAAGTAATGAACAGGGAATTGCCAAATCCCTCAAGGCAAGAAGTGGGTGACATCAACTTTATCCTGAACATTTTAAATCTTTCTACAATGCCATGTCCTCTAGAGAAGGCCTGGGTGAAAAGGATGAATTAAGTACATTTTTCATTTAGCATTCCTTAATATTCTTAGCAGTTAGCTGACCCTCTAAGATCTCGAGCTTCTGACTGTGAAAATCCTCTTGATAGGATTTTTTTGCTTCAATTAATTGCAATGTTATTTTTGCACCAGCTGTCTTATAATAATATTCATAAGCAAAACAGTTTTTGAACTTGGCTGTTGAATAAACAAAAAAAGGATGTCTGGTCTTTGTCTCAAACTCCTGAGATAGAAAGAATCCCACAAGTGGTAGAAATATCTTCCTTATTCATGCAGGTCCTCAGACCACACCTGTTTATGCTATTAAAGTAATTTATGATAGGCCCTGACACAGTTTTAGGATGGCAGCTGGCTGTACTAGAAAGGCCAACTATGTGATTAGAAAAGGCTGAGATGTGAGCTGGGAGATTACAACTTCTAAGGAAAATAATGAATAATGATTAAGTTCAATCTCATAGCTGATGAATAAATTAATCATGCCTATGTAATGTCATCCCAACAAAAACTATAGATTCCAGGGCCCAAGTGAGCTCCTTGGAAGGGAGGTAAACACACTGATATATCTGACCAAAGGGAAATGTGTCTTAAATCTAAGAGAACACATGATAGTTCTGTGTTCAAGACACTTCTAGATTTGGCCCTGTATGTCTCCCCATTTTGCTGGTTCTAATTTGTACTCTTTATAATAAAACTGTAACCATATGCACAGTGCTCTCCTGAGTTCTATAGAACATTTTGGTGAATTATTAATCTTGCAAAGGCATGGAAACGTCTGAATTTGTAGTGCCTAGTCAGAAGTACAGATATCCTGAGAATCCCCAAACTTACAATTGGCATCTGAAAAGTGAGGTAGTTTGGTTGGGTGATCTTTCTGTGGAATTTGTGCTAAGAGAATGAAAGAGGAGGTGGGGATTTCCATCAGAATTGTATGCTATTTTACCATGAGAATCACACATGTATTTAGTATCAGTTTCACATGGCAGACCTGGAGTCATGGAACTTGAGTCCCGGATCACACTTAGACCATTTGATATGGTGATCTGGAGCAAGCCATCTAACTGTCGATTTTATCACCCATAAATGAAGTTGAGTTCTTTGGCTTCTGTCACTTATCATCTTTGCCTTGTTTGCATTAGAGAAAGCAATGATCAGGGCTAGGAATGTGGTTTAGTCATAGAGTGCTTGCCTAGCTTGCATGAAACCCTGTGTTCAATACCTCAGTACCACATACACAGAAAATGCTTGAAGTGGCATTATCGTGGTTTAAGCAGTAGCATGCTAGACTTGAGCTAAAGAAGCTCAGAGGCAGTGTCCAGGCCCTGAGTTCAAGCCCCAGAACTAGCAAAAATAAATAAATAAATAAAAAAGATCATCTTCGCATTTGGATGATTTTCCTCTATTGTTTCTTTTATTAACAAGAATAAGAAGACAACTTTGTTGTTCACCTGTTCACTCTATCTAGAATACACTTTCCCCATATATTTGTGGAACACTATAAAGCCTCCTCCAAGCTTTGTAATTGATGTACACTAGAGATGTTATATATAATTTCAACCTCCACCCTAGACACCTGGTCATCTCCTTCTGTGCTGTATTGTACTCCACCATTTATCATTGCCATTCCATGTGACAATGGCTTCTCATATTTCCCAGTAAAATATAAACTCCATGAGGATATATGGTCATTTGTCTGTCTACTGCTTTACTTTATCACCTATAAAAAGTGTATGGTAAGTAATAGGAATTGACATATGGATCAATGATTGCCTTTCCTGAAATCTGGTAGGTTCTGTAGCTTAGTTAAATAATATGTTCATTCTCGAAATAACTGTAAACAAAGAAAAAATTCCCAAGTGAAAAAAAGGATAAAATTATGAAGACAGATAATAAAGCTAAGAACTACAGCAAGACAATACCAAGAATCAGAGAACAAGGATGATGATAACACCTGAAGTAGGTATAAGACATGAGAAAGAGTGAGACCACAGATATTAAAGTCTTCTAATATAATTGCAATGAAAGGGATATGAGGAAAGACTATACAGCAAATAATGCTATACTAATTCAGAAGAGTGAAAAAATCTTATTGGGCACAGTAAAGATCACAAGAAACAAATGATGTGAGAGAAAGACTCAGAAATAGTGGAAAAGTGCATAACAATGGTTTAAAACAACTGGCCCATGCAATAGCCAGTGGACACCAGGGCAACTAAATACCTGAAATGAAACTAATCTAAGTTTAGACATGCTGTGAAAGTATTACATGCATAATAAATTTCAAAGATTTACTACAAATAAAAGACTTCAGCATACCTCACTAAAAATTTTTATTTGAATAACAAAGCAAAATGAAAACAGAAAGGTATGTTAGGCTAAATAAGACTGAATTTGATCCATTCATCTACTGAGGGGCATCTGGGTTGGTTCCGTATCTTAGCTATGGTAAATAATGCTGCAATAAACATAGTTGTGCTGGTAGCTTTAGTATGGTCTTGTTTGTGATCATTTGGGTAAATGCTCAAAATGCCCCTCAGTAGATGAATGGATCCAAAAAATGGGGTTCATATATATATGAATTCTATGCCTCCATCAGAAAGAATGACATCGCTCCATTTGTTAGGAAATGGAAAGACTCAGAAAAAGTTGTATTACGTGAAGTAAGCCAGGCCCAAAGAAGCATAGGTCCCATGATTTCCCTTATTTGCGATAATTAGGATATGTCTGGGTCAAGCAGAAACGGCCAAAAGCTATGTACATATGACCAGATAAGATGATGTTAGGCGAAATGAATCCCAAGATAGGGAAACAAGTGGTTTTTTCTTTCTTGCTATTGTTTCTAATGTATTTATAAGGTAGCATGTGATTTTTTTGTTGCTTTGTATGTTCCTCCCCACGGTATAACCCCTGTTTTCACTGTAGTTGATGTTGATATAATTTGGGGAGGGGAAGAGAAAAAACAAAATGTTTAAATTGGGATACAGGCTGATCCATTGTAACAATGAGATGTACAAGACACTGTTGAACATGGAACTTTACAATTCAGGCCCGGGGGGGAGGGGGGGGAGTGTAGTTGTGGAAGTGGGAGGGAAGGGAAGGGATGGTAGGGGAAAAACAAAGGAGGAGGCAACAATGCTTGATAAGAAATGTACTCATTACCTTGCTTATGTAACTATAACCCTTCTGTACAGTATTTTCACAATAAAAAAACATTTAAAAAATAAATAAAACTGAATTTATTTCACCTGTTTCTTTTTATTTTTTAAATGTGGAGACAGAATATTTAACATGACATACAAGGGCTATACCTAGACCACACTGGTTTAGGTACAACTTACATATATAAGAGCAATTTTGCACATTTGATATCAGTGCCCTGGAGTCTAAAGAAATGAGAGATATCATGATTTCATTAGAGAAGGAGTATCTGCAATAGAAAGCTGAGTTTTAACATCACAGAAAAGGTAAAATACTTATTGGAGCAAAGATGTAATTCAGGTTGGTAGATTCAATTATAGAAGAGGTAGATATTCATCTATACCATGCTAGTTCAAACCCAATCAGAATTCATTTAACTAAAAATAGTTTTATTTGGGGATGAGTAAGACATCCAACTATAATGTTAATCAACAAACACCTATTAGAGAATTCATGTTTCTTAGGATATTTGGATCTAAAAATGAACATATTCCTGCACTCAAATTACTCAGACCAGTAGAAAAAAAATGAAATAGATAAAATGTTTCTTTTATATGTTCTTCCCCCTATGGTATATCCACTGTTGTTACTAAATTTGATTTTGGTACCATAGTATTGTATATGTGTTTGTTGGAATTAAGGAAGGGAAGGGGAACAACAGAATGGTGAGACAAAGGATAAGGGTGGAACCAATGCAACATATCTGATATTCACAAGACAGTATGTTGGAAATGATCTGTACAACTTGGGGAGGGATCAGGGGAAGGAAAGTAGGAGAAAATTGAGGGAAGGGATAACAAGGTTGACAAGAAATGTACTCATTACCTTATTTATGTAACCTAAACCCCTCTGTATATCACCTTGACAATAAAAAAGATTAAAAATAAATAAATTCTTATGCATATCTTAGCAAATACAGTAATTTAGTACAATTATGCCCTCAAGTAAGAAATTAAGAGTGAAACATACACACTTTGCATTGTTTGCCATCATTGCAATGGGCTAAAGAAATCCTTCATCAGAATGTCTATTCTAGCCTCAAAAGGGGTAGTCTTCTTCTTTTGATAAACATTAAACTTTTGTCTACTAAAAAAAAATATATTTCCCACAAAGCCACTTGTAGAAATAAAAAAAATAAGCATTTGCAAATATATTCCACCACCTTTCATGTAAGTTAATGTTATTCAAAAACTTTAAAAATATCACTTTTATATGCTGAGGATGTGGATGCGTAGCTGATCACTTTCCATTAGAGGTGCCTATGTAATGCCATCCCAACAAAACCCATGATACCAGGGCCCAGGTGAGGTCCTTCGAAGGGAGGTAAACACTGATACATCTGTCCAAAGGGCAGATTACTTCTTGGCATGTGAAAATTCTAGATTCAATCCCCAGCACCACAAAAATAAATAAATAAACAACTCATATTCTGTAGTACTATTTTTAGACATCCATTCATGTTCATATGTTACCTGTTTTTACTGTTTTAAAGATGCCAGATGGTTACAAAAGAGTAATATTTTATTCATTTCCTGATTTCTTTCAAAACTAACGAATTATTGACATAACTGTTTTTCAAAAGGATAATATGAAAAAACTCATCAGTAGTGAAAAAAATGACCCTTTCAGGTTTTTTTCATAGTTTCAAAAGCACCACAGCAAAAGTGACACATACACAGCATATGTGTTTGGGGAAAAGAATGTATAATCTCAGCTTTCACCTGGCTACCAGGACAACACCAGAAAGAGCCATTTAGGCATTAGAAACAGCTTCTTAGAATTTCAACTTCATCACCAAGATAATGGCGACCACACATTAGAAGCCTTAGCATTGTCAAAATTAAATGAGAGATCTGGCAAAAAAAAAAAAAGTAGTTCTCCCTAAGTGTTACTATCTGACCCTTCTTTCCTCCAAGCTCCACTGCACTTCCCAAATTGGCCCTGGCCCAAGAATGTCAAAATTACATGAGGCAGCACAGTACATTGTTGTTTGAGACTGTTCTAACTGTATCAGTGTGGCTCCAAAAGTAGCCAAGCACACAGAACGTATTAAAGCCGAAGAAAACTTTCAAAATAAAATTCTCATGAATTTCTACTAAAAATCAAATGCTTGACAATTTTCTAGCAAAATTAATCCAAGTTAACTGAATAGTCCTTGGAAAGCAGGAGAATCAACAGGGTCATCACAGACTATTGATTCAGTTCTTACAAAGTTAAAAAAAAGCCAATTATAGATAGTTTTGATGAGAATCTCATCTTTGTCAACATGCTGAAAAGGCTCAAAAACTTCACTCACTAAATTCAACACTCTCTGCTGCAGTAGAATAGTATCTTATAAATACCCCTAGAAGACTGGTGCTTTTATCAGAAAAAAATACCTCATTTATATTTTCTGTGTAAAGAAGTGAGATCTGAACTTTTTAAAATTTTATTTTATTGTAAAGGTGATATATAGAGGGGTTAGAGTTACATAAGTAAAGAAATTAGTATATTTCTTATCAAATAGCATTATCCCCTTTTCTCAAGTAAAATGTTCCATTTTGGATATTAGTGTATTTTACCTGAATAAGTAGACATTCTATCGAAACATTCCTAAAGAAAACAACATTAAAAAAAAAAAAAGCTTAGTGTTGAACTGCAATGTAATATAACCTTATCCAGGTAAGGATGGCTATTCTCACAAGAGCCACAGAAATTCAGTACTGGTGAGGATGTACATACTATGTAACCCTTGACCACTCTTGGTGGGAATGTGAATTAGCACTGCCATAATAGAAAACAAAACAGAAGCTCCTCAAAATAAAATTAAAATTAGGATTATCACATGGTTCAGCAATCTCACTACTAGATTTCCAAAGGAAATAAAATCAGTATGTTGAAGAAACATCTCACTTCTGAAATCCTATTCACAATAAATATGAAGTGGAAATACTTAGATGTTCCTATTGATTGATGAGTAGATAAAATGTGGTAGAAACATAAATGATTACTATTTGGTGCCACTATTTTTTTGAAGAATGAAATTTTGTCATTTGCAACAACAAAAATAGACCTGGAGATGATTATGTTAAGTAAAATAAAAGAATTCCAAGCAGAAAAGGTCAGATAAGTTGATATTAGGTGAAATGAACCCCAAAATAAGGATTCAAATGTTTTTTTTCTTTCTTCCGATTGTTTCTAACATATTTATAAGATGATTTCTTTGTTGCTTTGTATGTCCCTCCCCCATGGTATAACCCCTGCTTTCATTGTATTTGATGTTGGTATAATTTGTGGAGAGGAAGGGCAAAAACAAACTGTTTAAATAGGAATACAGGTGGACCCATTACAACAATGAGATGTACGAATCGTAATGTTGAAAACCGAATTTTACAACTTTGGCTGGGGGGGGGGGGGTGAGGGGTGGAGGGGCGGGGAGGAGGGAAGGGGATGGGAAGAGATGGGAAGGGGAAACAAAGGAAGAGGCAACAATGCTCCATAAGAAATGTACTCATTACCTTGCCCATGTAATTGTAAGCCCTCTGTATGGTATTTTCACAATAAAAATAAAAATATAAAAAAATAGAAAAATAAAGAAATGTTCTCATTACCTTGCTCATGTAACTGTAACCCCTCTGTACAGTATTTTCACAATGAAAATGTATTTAAAAAAGCAAAAAAAAAGAATTCCAGAAAGTTATTTTTTTCTTTTTTTATTGACAATAAAAATATATTTAAAAAGCAAAAAAAAAGAATTACAGAAAGTTATTTTTTTCTTTTTTTATTGTGAAAATACTGTACAGAGGTGTTACAATTACATGGGCAAGATAATGAGTACATTTCTTATCAAGCATTGTAGCCTCCTCCTTTGTTTCCCCTTCCCATCCCATCCTCTCCCCATGCCCCCCCACCCAAACCTCCTCCCCCCCACCAAAGTTGTAAAGTTCATTTTCGACATCGACTTGTACATCTCATTGTTGCAATGGGTCCACCTGTATCCCTATTTAAACGATTTGTTTTTTCCCTTCCCCTCCACAAATTATACCAACATCAAATACAGTGAAAGCAGAGGTTATACCATGGGGGAGGGACATACAAAGCAACAAAGAAATAATCTTATAAATGTTTTAGAAACAATCGCATGAAAGAAAAAAAAATTTGAGTACATATCTTAGGGTTCATTTCCCTAACATCAACTTATCTGACCTTTTCTGCTTGACTCAGACATATACTAGTTATTGCAAATAAGGGAAACCATGGGACTTATGTTTCTTTGGACCTGGCTTACTTCACTTAATATAATTTTTTCCAACGTCTTTCCATTTCCTAACAAATGGGGCAATGTCATTCTTTCTGATGGAGGCATAGAATACCATTGTGTATATATACCATATTTTCTTGATCCATTCATCTACTGAGGGGCATCTGGGTTGGTTCCATATCTTAGCTATGGTAAATAAGGCTGCAATAAACATAATCGTGCTGGTAGCTTTAGTTGTTTATGATTTCATTTATATATGGATGGATCTTACAAAGGTGATCTCACAGAAGATTCAGGGGAAAGCTAGGCACCAGTGGCTCAAGCCTGTAATCCTAGCTACTCAGGAGGCTAGGATGAGGATCTCAGTTCGAAGCCAGCCTGGGCAGGAAAGCCCATGAGACTCATTTTTAGTTAACGACCAAAGAAGGAAGAGGAGGAGGAGGAGGAGGAAGAAGAAGGGGAACGGGAAGGGGAAGGGGAAGAGGAAGAAGAGGAAGAAAAAGAAGAAGAAGGAGGAGGAGGAGGAGGAGGAGGAGGAGGAGGAGGAGGAGGAGGAGGAGGAGGAAGAGGAAGAAGAGGAAGAGAAAGGGAGAGAGGGAGAGAGGGAGAGAGGGAGAGAGGGAGAGAGGGAGAGGGAGGAAGGAAAGAAAGAGAGAAAAAGAAAGAAAAAGAAAGAGGGAAAAAGAAAGAGAGAAAGAGAGAGAAAGAAAAGAAGGAAGGAAGGAAGGAAGGAAGGAAGGAAGGAAGGAAGGAAGGAAGGAAGGAAGGGAGGGAGGGAGGGAGGGAGGGAGGGAGGGAGGGAGGAAGGGAGGGGGGAAGGGAGGGAGGAAGGGAGGGAGGGAAAGAGAAAAGAAAGAAAGGCAGAAATGGAACTTGGTTCAAGTGGTAGCACACTAGCCTTGAGCACAAAAGCTCAGGGACAGCACCAAGGCTCTGAGTTCAAGCCCTAGAACTGGCCACCCCCCCCCCACACACACACACACAAAACTTCAGGAGAGACTAGAGTGTTACAAAGGGATGGGGAAAGTTAATCATACATATGAAGTTATGGTTATGTAGAAATATCTGATAGTCTCCTAGACATTAAAGTAATTACTGATTACAGTAAGGCACTATCCAGTTTAAAAAGCTAGAAGGAGGGCTGGGAAGGTGGCTCAGTGGTAGAGCACTTGCCTTGCATGCTCGAGGCCCTGGGTTCAATTCCTCAGCACCACATAAGCAAAAAGAAAAAAGCCGGAAGTGGTGCTGTGGCTCAAGTGGTAGAGCGCTAGCCTTGAGCTGAAGAGCTGAGGGACAGCGCCCAGGCCCAGAGTTCAGGCCCCACGACCGGACCCAAAAAAAAAAAGAAAAAAAAAAAAAAAAGCTAGAAGGAAGGATTTTGAAGGTGTTTGCCATAAAGAAATAATAAATGTTTAAGGACATGTTTAACACAATGGATACATGAATTGGCATATCGCAGTACCCCATGAATAAGTATAATCTTCTATGTCCCTTACATACCACTTATATTCCCTTAGTTAACATGTTAAAGAGAAAAGAGTAAAAACTGTTAAAACAGCCCAAGAAGGTTTTTTGTTCTATCTCCCAGAACACACTATGATCCTATCAATAACATTCACAGCCAGTATTTGTTTCGTCTCTATTTAACAGCTCACGACGTTTTTTGCACTTGTTTAATCTATATTTTATTTATTAATAAGTTTTCATTGTGAAAATACTGTACAGAGGGGTAACAGTTACATGAGCAAGGTAATGAGTACATTTCTTATCAAGCATTGTTGCCTCCTCCTTTGTTTTTCCCCTACCATCCCTGCCCTCCCACCTCCACAACTACACTCCACCCCCCCTGCCCCCGCCTAAACTGTAAAGTTCATTTTCAACATAGTGTCTTGTACATCTCATTGTTACAATGGGTCCACCTGTATCCCTACTTAAACATTTTGTTTTTTCCCTTCCCCTCCCCAAATTACACGGACATCAAATACAGAGAAAACAGGTTATACTGTGGGGAGGCATGTGATATTTGTATGGGGGGGGTCATGATGCTTCAACTTTGGGACTGAGTGCTGTCCCTCAGCAGGTCAGCTCAAGGCTAGTGCTTTACTAATTGAGCCACAGTGCCACTTCCAGTTTTCTGGTGGTTTACTGGAGATAAGAATCTCACAGACTTTCCTGCCTGGGCTGGCTTTTAACCTCAGTCCTCAGATCTCAGCCTCCTGAGTAGCTAGAATTACAGGCATGAGCCACCGCCACCCAGCTCAGCTCAATTCTTTTATGAGGCCACAGTTGCCATTTCTGAAATGTCTTCTTTCCAATGAGTCTAAATCTTCTCTCCAGCTGTTTTTATCCTTCAGTCCTGAGTTACAACAGCATAAATTTAACCCCCTATCACAAAAGAGCAGGTTCCTTTTAAACTTCGAATACTCCAGAACTATATATTCCTTCAATCCATGTGGTTTTACCATGAGGCACTACTGTGAATCCCATCAAGGTATCATGCCTAAAAATCCTTGCTCAGTTCTTCCTTCCCATTACCTCTTTCCGTCTCACCCACATACCAAAGGCTGGGGATGTAACCCAGTGCCTCATGTAAACTAGGCAAGTGCTCTCCGGTCAAAGCTACACTTCCAGCTCCCTTCTCATCTTTTGATATTTATTTCATACAACCCCTAAGGTAACCAAAACAATGTTATAAATATGCTTAAATATGCTTAAAAGGAAAAGGACATACAACTAAGCAGCAGCCAACAACATTCTCATGAATTATTCCTTGTTTTGAAATGCCTAGCACTATTCAGAGGAGTATTATTTATTACCCACATCTGTGAGGGTCAATAAAGTTATCAAATCTCTTCAACTCTTGTATTCAAAAACAGTGTTAATCCAATTGCACAACAAACATTTGCTGAACATAGCAAAGACAACACGCTATATCCTATACTAAGACTGAGCAGGCACCACCCACAAAAGAATCAGTAAGATAGCTAACTCTTTTCAGTTAAAAAAAATCAAAAGGAAAGAAAGGCAACAAGTATGCCTCTGATAAAATTCTTATAAGGGACACAGCATTACAGTAAACACATCTATAGATCATTTTGTTTGTAAAATTTCATTTGTAGGTACAATAAGCTGTTCTTTAAAAAAAAAATCTTTGAAGCACAGAACATTTGGAAAGCCTTTAATGTTTGTTGTTTGATACTAGCTCTCCAATGATCTTTTAAAAAGGCAGTGTAAATAAAAATCTACTGAAAGAGAATTTGACCCAACGTATTTGGTTCAACACATTCTTAATTTTACAGTTTACTTTGTATCCGTTTAGAAGAAGGCAGCAGAGTTCTATCTAATAGTTTTATAAATTATTTTCTGAAGTCATTTTTACCTAGGTTAACAACCACTTTTTAAGTTTATTACCTTCCATCTCTCTCTGGTATCCAGAGATGTCCAGGAGTTGCAATTGCCAGATTTTGCAGGGTTAATATAATGGATTAATACTGCCAGGTAAAACTTCATTGGGGGGGGGGGGAAATCTGCTGACAGAAAGGCCATTGACAGGGTCCCTGTGCCTCTCAGTGAGTGAAAGGGCACTCATTTCAAGCAGTAAAACTCATCTACTGTCAAGCTTTTGATCTGTTAACACAGGGCTCCCTGAAGGTCCTCCCTGCTCTCAATTCAGTGAATTGTGGATAACTTGGTTTTCTCCTACATACAGTTAGAACCTGATTGATAGCCTGACCATGTGACAACTATAAAAATCTGTCTTTTGGGTTTAAAAGGCTATGTCCTTTTAGGTAAATATGACATACAGCTTGAACTTCAAGTTGATAGAGTAGTGAGTGGTTTCAGTTAGAGCACTTGCCATCTTTAACAGCTACTTTGATGAACTGAGTGCTGGTGTAGTCACCCCAAGCCATGAGAGGAATAAGAAGCAAGCAGTCTGAGAGCAGAAAGGCAATTAAAGATCTCTGGGAAGTATAAGAAAGGACAGTGGCCAGAGAAGGGGAGGAATGGAGGTCGGGGGAAGAAGTGACCCAGGGGTCCTAGGGCCCGAGGAAGTTTCTAAGGCATTCCAAACCCTTTTTTAAACAGAAGTTTAAAAGACGAGATCCCAAGTTTTAATATGGAACTGCCATTCCCTTTTACCAGAAAACAAAGTTCACTATAAACATATTGTAGGTTATAATAAAAAAAAACAGAGTCCAACTGTCATCTGCATCTTATGGGAAAATTCAGTATATTCCCCAGTATTAGAACCAACTCTGAAGGCTTGTGGGCTCTGTCTGCAATTTTCCACTCTTGCTGAATTCTGGTTCATTGCTCAATGCTTGCCAGCTGTATTTTTCCTCAACCTCAGCACAGAACCAAAAGTGGAGCTTCCTTGTCTTGTCCTCATATATCCTGCCCTTCTTCCTGCCTCACAATTATTCAACAACACAGTTAAACAAAGTGGGAGGGGGGGCCGATGGGAGGTGGTTTACTGCATAGTCAACAACTTAATCTTTCCTTGAAATATCTCTTTCTTTAACCAGAATTCTCACTGGATCATTCAACTTGTACCTCTCTCTTTGCTCATTCTTTTCTCTCCTTCAACTCCCCACCATGTCCAAAGAAAGTCTAAATAATCTTGCTCTTTTAGTTAGAGTAATTTGGTATTCTCAGGACCTGTCTTATAAAGTCAATTCCAGATCAAGCTTTGTATAATGTAGACCCAGTAGAGAACCTGAGATGACAGCCTAAAAAAAAAAAATTATGGGAAAGTCTCAGGTAGAAGCTGTGGGGTCTAAATATGACATTTTCCTACTAGGTGTACAGTTTTTAAAATAATGGACATTAATTCTAAATAGAAATTAGCCTAAATATATTACCATGATTTCCAAAAAAAATAGACAAGGAGTATATAATCCTTTGTATAGTTTATTATAGTTACCCTCAAACTTAAGCTACCCTCTGACTTAGCTGGAGGGCCATATCTCCAGGGTTTCTGTTGAAGTATGCTTAGAAATCTGCACTTCAGCATCATATGTCCCTTTTAAAACTGATACTTAAAAGGAAATTCTCATCCCCTCCACCTGAGAAGAGCAGGAAGCACATCTCAGTGCTGTGACTAACATAGTGAAAGTATAGGTACAAATACTCTCACCTTTCCCCTTCAGCCTCCAGATGGTGATGAATAATGCTGCTCCCACAGATTCTACTTGTATTTAAGTGAGATCTACTGAGCATTAGCTGTTGTGATCTGTATATTAATTACCCCTTCCAGGCTCATGTCATTGCAGAATATCCATAAGGATATGCTCAGGGCTTACATCATGAATGTGAAGCTGTTTAGAAGAGGATGCTCATTTTCTGTCCTCACCATTTCCCCTTAATCACTGTGATTGTTGCTGATTGCTCCTGAATGCTGGTGGGAGAGAATATGCAGAGCGAGAACTCTGAAGATGAAAACAGTTGATATGGTACACACAGCTTCAAGCTTAGCTTTTAGATGTGTCAATAATTTTTGTACTCTTCTGAGCAGGTGACAGATGGGTGACTTCTGGCATAGAAAAGACTGATGTTCTGAATAAATGCCTGTTTTCATACCACCATCAACAAGGCATTGTGCATAAAACATGTAACCGCAATTTTAGCCACTGTTCAGCATCTCCTTAACAGTGAGATTTCTTTTGAGACAAGATGTTTCTGCATGATTCTTCAAATTTACCAACCTAATCAATAACATGTATAAGACACCATGGCAAAAAGAGCTACAAGTATGGCTCAAGTGGTAGAGTATCTGCATATGGAAGTGTAAAGCCCTGAGTTCAAAACTCAAAACTGGCGAAGGAAGGAAGGAAGGAAAGAAGGAAGGAAGGAAGGAAGGAGGGAGGGAGGGAGGGAGAGAAAGAGGAAGGGAGGGAGGGAGGGAGGGAACCCGGCACTAATGGCTCATGCTTGTAATCATAGCTACTCAGGAGGCTGAGATCTGAGGATCACTGTTCAAAGCTATACTGGGCAATTAAGTCTTTGATACTTTTATCTCCAAAAAACCAAAATAGCTGGAAGTAGAGTTGTAGCTCAAGTGGTAGAGAGCTAGCCTTGAGCAAAAACACTCAAGAGACAGAACCCAAGCCCTGAGTTCAAGCCCCAAGACTGACACCTCAAAAAGAAGAAAATAAAGAACCCTCAATGATATTAAAAGTTGAGTATGTCTTACTCAAAATATTTGCAACCAGAAGTGGATTAAATTTCAATATTTTCAATTTAGTAATATTTTCATATACATGAGTTATGTTGATAACACACAAGTATTAGTATTAAACTCATTTATGTTTCAAATAACCTTAAATGTATAATTGAAAGGTAATTTTAAACAATTTTTTGTGTATGCTAGTACTGGAGTTTTAAATTGGGGCCTAGAAACTGTCCATTAGCTTTTCCGCTCAAGGCTGGCACTCTACTACTTGAGCCACAGCCCCACTTTAAACTATATTTTAAATAATTTTGTGGATGAAGCAAAAAGTGTTAGAATAGTAGTTAGGATTTCAATTTTTTAGATTAGGGATTCTCAAGCTATAATAACATTACAGTTGTTTCTTTATTTCAGTGAGGGGAGGTTTAATTTTCAGGGTACCTGGCAAATACCAAACCACATAAATGCACAAAACCCTTATACAAAATGGCATAGTATTTGCTGATAACTTTTGCACATTTCCCAAAATACTTTAAAACATCTCTGTATTATGCATAATGCCTAATAAATGTTATATAAATATTTACCTTTAAGTACTTGTTATTTTATATTGTTTAGGGAATGACAAGAAAAAGTTTATTCATATTCAGCAATAAAAACTTTAAGTATTTTCAATCCATATATTTAAATTGATGGATATAAAGCCCACAGAGGAGAGCTGCCTATTTAAATTTAAAATGATATAGTAACATTTATTAACTTTTACTTTATTTTTATGATGGTATATATTAAATAGTTCACAGTAAGGGGCTACACTACACTTCTATACATGCATACATTGTACTGTGATTATATTCACCCTTCTATCTTTTATTATTAACTACACTTAAGTAGTATTAACTTCCTTGAGGAATTAACGTTTAAACTGAAACCTTAAGAATAGAAAGCAGTGAACTAAGTGAAGTGAGTGTTGGCGGTATGAGAACAGCTCAGGCAGAGGAAATAAGAAGTGTAAAAACTCTAGGGAAGGAGGAAGCAAGACGTTTCCAAGAATCTGAAAGACTAACAATGTGGCTGTTACAGGACTATGGAGAGTAATTTTGGAATCACTAAGGCTGGAGAGATCAGTGGGAGACATGAAGGAATTTGTGGGAACCAAGAAGAAATTTATGGACTTGATAAAGCCTTTCATTTCAACAAGAGGAACAGGATAAAACCAGTCCTGTTTTGTTGTTGATCTGAAATTAGCCTGTCTGCACTGTGGACATGATTAAGTAAAGAACAGAAATACACTGGAAATTGTTGTTGTGTGTAACAACAATCCTTCTTGTGGTCTGTTTGAAAGATCCTACTGCCCTTTAGCCAAGAGTGTCTGGACAGGTACAGAAGCAGACAGATTTGGCAGTTCCTAGGAGAGTGAAATAAACAGGTGGCTGTTTACTTCACTAGCTAGCTCTCTACCACTTGAGCCACAATTCTGCTTTTGGTTATTTTGGGTGGGTTTTTATTGTTGTTGTTGTTGTTTTAATAAACAGATGTGGAAGAGTAATGAGTAAAAGAGGTACTACTGCCAGGCACCAGTGGCTCATGCCTGTAATCCTAGCTACTCAGGAGGCTGAGATCTGAGGATCAAGGTGCAAAGCCAACATGGGGAAGAAAGTCCATGAGACTCTTATCTCAAATTAACCACCAAAAAACTGGAAGTGCGCTGTGGATCAATTGGTAGAGCACTCACCTTGAGCTGAAGAGCTCAGGGACAGTACCCAGGCCCAGAGTTCAAGCCCCACAACTGACAAAGGCTCAATGTATAGACCTAGATGGACAATGGTCATGTGAACGAGAGCTTTAATGCAGTGATAGAGGTGCCCCAGAAGCAAAGATGAGATTATTGCAGGTCTGGGGTTTAGAAAAGAGATTTGAGCTGAATATTCTTTTTTTTTAATTTAATTTTTTTTGGGGGGTCCGGTCGTGGGGCCTGAACTCTGGGCCTGGGCGCTGTCCCTCAGCTCTTCAGCTCAAGGCTAGTGCTCTATCACTTGAGCCACAGCGCCACATCCATCTTTTTTCTTTTTGCTTATGTGGGTGCTAAGGAATCGAACCCAGGACCTCATGCAAGGCAAGCACTCTACCACTGAGCCACCTTCCCAGCCCGTGAAGATTCTTATTGTTGGAATTAATAGCATATTTCAGAAAAAAAACTGATGATAAAAACATAGTATTGAATAGACAAGACTATAAATTGAGAAGAGAGGAAAACAGTGGAGAGAAGAGTCGTGAGGAGAAAGAAAAGAAGGAAGAGGTAGGGGAAACAGAAGCACAGGGACTGATGAACATTGAGGTGCTGCAGGATGGGATGACTGCATAAAACTTCAGAGAAGGATCTGCCAAAATCTGAAGTAAAACCATGTAACAAACCCAGATTAGAGATGGTTTCAAGAGAGGAGTGGCTATCAGGTGGAATGCTGTTGACAGGTTAAACAAGAAAAGGATTGAAAACAATTCCTTGGGTCGTGAACATTGAGTGTATCAGACAGCTCTCTGATCAAGACAAAGGTTACGTTACTAAAATAACAATAAGTGTCTATAGTATCCCAAGTTCAAAAATTCCAGGCCATTAATAGAAATTAAATATTATTTACAGACTATTAAAAAGGTGAACAACAATCTCCTTCATAAAGAAGGGACAAAGAACAATAGAAGAATTTGTTCGTATTTTTCCATGATTGAGCATACCATCTGCCCTAGCATGGTAAATAAGGACTTAAAAACAAAATATGAGTGGCAGTTAAACATTTGCTTTCCTTTTTAATACAAAGTATTATGCTGCAGAGTTCAAATCTCTATAACTCAATGTATTCAACATCTTTCATGACCACAATTGAATCTGATTTGGCATCTTATTAAAATATTCTCTATTTGCTATTGGATGAATGATTTTGTAAATTGCATACATGATCCAAGCCCTAGAGCACTGAAAAGGAACATGATTCTGATGAGTAGACACACACTATTTTCAGTTCATTTTTATTGTGCCTACTTGCAAAGTTATTCAAGTTTATGATCAGAGTTACATGGGATCTTTTATAAACATTCTGTATAGCTTGACTATGTGACATAGAAATTTAAATGCCAAAGTTGGTTCAGCATAGCTGCAACACAAATTTGATAGAGAAATGTTATGTTAGAGTTGAATTTCAAAGCATGAAAATTATACTATGTGTCCAAAGAAATCACTCATTAGCAACAAATGAAGAATGCCATTTTGTTGTTGATTTTCTTAACTTCGGATCTAAAAGAAAAGTTCAAATAATCCTGTATCCAATGCCGCATTTTGTCACGGTCAGTTGAGTAGCTAGATTTGTTGGGTAGGAAGTCACAGGTATAAACAGGACAGATAGAATCCATGGGAGAATGAAAAGCAAGACTATAACAGAAAGAATGGTGAGGCTGACAGAAGTATCTGGCAGTCTGGGGGAGGCCAGAGGAAGAGGATCATACTGGCAGCTACAGAACTATCAAATCATTCAGCACTTTCTCCAACATGAGGTCCAGAGGATACTTCAGAAGATTATGGCATTTGGTCCTCATATCAGCTCTCTAAAAGGCTGGTCATGTCCTTATTCACACATGAACACAAGGAAACGAAAGAGTAGAGAAGTGTTTTTGTTTTGTTTTCAGCATAAATCACAATGATAACAATGAAACATCAAGAAATTTAAGTGCTGCTCAGTAAAATGATAGATATGGCAGGCTTTAAAAGCAAAGCCAAAGTAAGATCTGGGTTCTAGGTATGCCCTAAGTTTTTAGCCTGACAATTCATCATAAATGTGTTCTCTCTCCATATAAGTAGTAGTTTAAATTATAATTTGTAGAAGTGTAAAATCTACTGTGTATCTCCATTGTAGGAGTTAATGGAAATACCTCCTACTAACAGGTATTTACCTAAATTTGTATATGTTTTCATATAAAATTTTTTATATGTTTTCATATTTTGCTGGAGCAAAATATCTGCTATAAAAATTATTTTATGTGCATCTAATTATTTTCTTTGGATAAAGTCCAGAATGGGATATTGAAATTTCTTTTGATGCATTTCACAAAGAAGATTGCAGAGCCCCACTCACAGAGAATCAGCACCATCTGCCCTTCAAACTTTAGATCTCCAGGTGCCTACTGCTACTGCAAACTTTAGGGGGAGGGGCGGAACTGGGGCCTCAAACTTGTTAACTAGATGCTCCAACACTTGGCCATGCCTCTGTGCTTTCCACAGTCACTAGTAATAATGTATTTATGCCACTGAGCCCTGCCATTGGTTGAAATACTCTTAATATCCTTTTTTGGCCAGGATGAATTTGAATCATGATGCCCTGGATCTCTTCCTCCATAGTAGCTAGGATTACAGGCTTGAATCGCTGTACCTGTCTCATTATTGCAATTTTAAAGTAATTTCCTAAATAATAGGTCAAACTTTGTAGTTGTTACTGATTCCTAGCTAGGATAAATACTGTTTTAAGTGTGTACTAGCTAAATCTACTTGATTACTGTGCTATTGGTAGACTTTTTAAATTGATATGTAAGATAACTTGTATAGTAAAGAAATTAACTCATAGCCTATAATGTATTTAACCATCATTCTCTAGTTTGTCCTGTGTCTCCTAATTGGTGTATGGCCATTTCTTTTTAAACAATTCATTCTATACCCCATATTCTACACTTTAAACTAATTTATATGGACTTTCTTTCCTCAGCTACATTTACACTTTACAATTTTATTCCTGAACTAAAAAATGTGTTTACTTTCATATTTTTGTATTATGTGAGCCAATCTAAAAAAGAGTTGCTGATGTCTTATCAATTGTGACATAGTCATGAGAGCAGAGATTATGCTTCTATTAAAAGTTATAGTTTATGACAGGTTTGTCAGGTTTAATTTATGACTCATACACATTTCTAGCTCAGTAGCCACAAATTATCTCCTTTGAATCTTTATGACATAGTACATTTTTTTTACCCAGGCCATTTTTTTAAGCATCCTGATACATTCTGTGGAAAAAAGGATGAAACACAATAAAAATTAATAAATAGGAAATATATTTAAGTGAAATTTCAAATGTATGGGTGTGTTGTTGATAATGTAATCTCCACTTTTTTATTTCTCATGCTAGGTTCATATATTTACAAACATACTCTCATTTAAACAAAAGGATTTATATAGATATTCATGCTGTCATGTTTAATGTCCTAATTCCAGGGGATATGCAGACAGAAAGAAAGAGAGAAAAGAGAGAAAGAAAGAAAAGGAGAGAGAAATAAAGAGAAGGAAGGAAGGAGAGGGAGAGGGAGGGAGGGAGGGAGGAAAGAAAGAGAGAGAGAGAAAGAAAGAAAGAAAGAAAGAAAGAAAGAAAGAAAGAAAGAAAGAAAGAAAGAAAGAAAGAAAGAAAAGAATGCGGGAGGGAGGAAGGGAGGAAGAAGGAAGGAAGGAAGAAAAAGAAAGGAAGGAAGGAAGGAACAAACGAACGAAAGAAGGAAGGAAGGAAAAGAGAAAAAAGCGAGAAAGACAAGAAAGAAGGAAGGAAAGCAGGAAGGGAGTGAGGGAGGGCAGGAGGTAGTGCGGGAGGAAGGGGAAAGAAAGAAAGAAAGAAAGAAAGAAAGAAAGAAAGAAAGAAAGAAAGAAAGAAAGAAAGAAAGAAAGAAAGAAAGAAAGAAAGAAAGAAAGAAAGAAAGAAAGAAAGAAAGAAAGGGAAGGAAGGAAGGAAGGAAGGAAAGGTGAGAGAGAAAGGGGGGAGGGAGGGAGGGAAGAAGACCATTTTTATTGTAATAGCACTGGTAAATTTCAAATCAGAAAAGGAAAAAGCATATATCCTTAATAGCAGGAAATAGGGTGGTGGGGTTGAGGAGGAGTTGACTGGGAACTATATTAATGTGTAGAAACATGGAGGTAAGAAGATATTCTTACAGTATATTCAGGAAATGGAGAGACAACATTCAGAGCCATATCACACAGACCATCTAGTCTTTAACCAAATTTCAGCCAGAAGGCAGATGGAGGTGCATATAATTAACTTTTCACATTCATGGCTTCATAAGAGTGAGTAATACAGAGAATATAGTGAAAGGAAGCAAACGTTCCTCAAGTCCAGTGTTTAGCCTCCTTGGTTGTCCAGGAAATGATGACAACCTGAACTGCACTGGGAAGAGTTATAAATTTGGTAAGAAGGAAATGAACTTGTGTTATGGTTGGAAAAAAACTCTTAGCAAATAATAAGCAAAGAATGAGGGGATGGGAAGATGATAATTTCCTATCATCACAAGATAGCATACACCCAGCATTTGATTCTTGGTTTTGCAATCTCTTTGAAATATCAAAGAAGATATGTAACTGGATTTCAGAAAGAAAGTCTGACTGTAGGCAATATAATGAGCTTGACTTGTGCAGCTCATAGTTGAGCCTTCAAATTGAACAGGATCATTTAGGCAATGAGTATAACTGGGGTAAAGCATATTTGGCTCCTTGGGGGATATCTGACAATGTCTAAAGACATTTTTGTTTGTCACAACCGAGACATCTAGTAAAAAGAGGTCAGGGATGCTTATAAGGAGCCTATTCTATGCACAGTCTGATCTTCACAACTAAGATTACTTAGATCAAAGTATCAATAGTGCCAACTCTGAGAAACTAGGATAGAATGTAATATAATGTGAGCCTGTAGAAAGCCTAAAAAAGAACAGTCCATCATGAGCAGAAGCTGAGGAATCAGATAGAACACCTGGAGGATCTGGTGTCACCAATACTGAGGAAACAGATTTTGTGCAAAGTGCTCCCAATGAATATGCACTGTACTGTAAAAACTATTTTTTTATTGTGAAAATACCATACAGAGGGGTTACAATTACATGGACAAGGTAATGAGTACATTTCTTATCAAGCATTGTTGCCTCCTCCTTTGTTTCCCCTTCCCATCCCTTCCCATCTCCCAGAATGCAAGTAATAATTTCTTTAACTTACCCTACAAATACTGATCAATTTCTGTTAGTTTTCATCAGGCCACAAAATAGGCCCCTATTTTACAGAAACAGATATGGGATTCTGTATCTTCTCATTATCCCCAATATCAGACACCTTCCCTAAATTTTCCTATTTCCCAAAGACTTACCTCAATGGAGACCATGTTGACTAGTGATTTAGGGAGAAAGACTAGGGAATATAGGTGGGATCAATGATTAAATGAAACAAACAAACAAAACAAGCCAGACTTACAAATACGAAGCACTCCAAATGATCATTTACAGATTGTTATTTGGAATGTTGTAGGCAGAATGCCAAACAATGTTATGAGAGAGAATGTTAAGTTGAAGGGAGAACTGTAAAACCGGTTTGACCAGTAACATCTTCTCATAGGAATGACAACTAAAGAAGCTCATGTGATCATATGGGTCAGAAGAGTTTTTTAAAAATCAGTTCCTCTACGCTTATCGAAACATCTTAAATTCCTTTTTTTGCCCCAATACTCAGAGCCTTGCAGCTGTTAGACAGGTACTCCAACACTTTACTACTTGAGCTATACTGCTAGCACTTTCTGCTATACTTATTTTATAAATAAGATGGACCTCAATCTTTCTATTTATGATTCCTGCAGCTGTAACCAAAAACATACCCCCATCAGGCTCAGCTATTGGTTGAAAAAAGGGGTCTCACTAGCCATTTCTCTAGGCTGGCCTAAAAATCACAATCTTCTTGATTTCTGAGTCCAAAGAAGCAAGAATCACAAACATGAGACATCACACCCAGCAAATCTGTGTTTTAAGAGCTCATATGTTCATTGGATACTTAGGTTTGTCTAGTATTTGTATCCCTCACTAAATGCTAAACAAACACCATGCTTTACTCTGTTTACTACAAAATGCTAAAACATCACCACTGCTGACTGACATCCAAAACAACTGTAATTTATTAATAAGTAGTGATAAAGAAACACTAAAAAAGTGACACTGATCAAGATGCACTGTATTTATAAACTGCTTTGTTATATGGTACCACCTTTACACAACTACTTAAAGATAATTTAAATAATAATATTTTAAATCCAAAAAAGTGGATGCAGTAGTATTTTTAAGAATGTTTGTATTTCAGTGTATTTTAGCGTTCAATTGTTTTTCAATTTCAACTACATTTCAAAAGGTGATTTTTATGCAAGATCATCCTATAAAATTTTTTTGTTAAAACAGCCTGAAAGTTAAAAGAATAGTTTTTGGGGTCAGAAAAGTCACCCATAAATAGTTCAGGCCAACCTGAGAGCCTACTGTGAGGCCAGCTAGACTTAAGAGAGGTGCTATGTATTGCATACATATTACCATATATGCATGTGCATGTATATATACATGCATACATATATTTGTACTGTTTATACATATGCAATTAGATGTATCCTCCTCTCTTTGAGATACTAAAACATCTCTCCTTTGCATGATTGTGGTAGTGCAATGCAAGCAAAATTCAAGCTAACACTTTTAAACATAGGAAAAAACAGCCTATTTCCTTCAGTAATGAAAGAAAATCTTTAGGAGAGGCAAGTATTGAAATGTACAGAACCTGCCAACAGGATTATTGTAATATTATAAATAGTTTTATGCAAAGGAACTTCCACATTGGACTTCAAAGGGAATGGAATTTAGACAGGAAAAGTGGGTCAAGTGGAGAGGACTTTTCTGACTAGGAAAAGATGGTCATAAGAGAGTATTTCGCAGAGCACTCAAGCATTAGACCTTTGTAGCATGCCTGTCTTAGAGCTAAACACAACCATTTAGACCAAAGAATGGTATTAGAGTAGGAAAGCAGCCTCTCTGCAGAAAGCAGGCAGGAAGCAACAAGAACTGGATACCATTTAGGAAGCCATGTCATTAAGTCGTCAATTAAGAAAACCACAGATTAAAAAAAAAAACTGCAAGCACACGTTTTAGGAAGCCAATAAATGTGTAAGCATCCAGGACTTTCAGATATTTGAGGTATTGACATAGACATCCACCTGAAAACAAAAGGAAGAAAAAAGTAAGATCCTGATTAACAGACAATGAATAAAAGTCAATAACACACTTAATTTTATTCTATGATGTGTATTAAATGATGCTTTAACTTTCATTTCATTTTGTTGGCAACTTATAATCAGTAACTAGTAGGTATATTAGTAACTTAATACTCATGAGAATTTACTGTGTGTTTTACAAATTACCTATCACATATGTGCTCACAAACATAGCATAAAGGTACATTCCATCTAATTCAACAATCCACAAATAGACAAACCCATAGTTGCTCATAGAAGCCATGAATGAACACTAATGTTCTAAACTAGGAACACAGTAAGTAATATTAGCTTAATAATTAAATATGATATAAGAGCTAACAATTATTGAGTGCATATTATCCATTTCATCTAGACTTTTCAAGAAACCTATAAAAAGGTAGGTATTATGAAACCTATTTTAAAGATAAAGAAAAATAAGATGTAGAGAGGTTAAACAACTTACCAAGTTTAGAGCTTCAGAGGCATGCATTCTTCTTAAGAGTCTATAAAGTAACGACAAACATAACAATAAGGAATTCACAGAACTTTTGGGAAGTGCATTAAACTTCTGACTGCTTCTTCGTTTTCCTGTTTCCACTCCAATCTCAATACTCCTTGTTCTTATTTTCCGTGTCTACATACTCTTCTCGAGGAACTCCATCGTTTTTTGTGCCTTCAGTTCTGTAATTTGAAAATTCCTAAACTAAATTCAGTCCAGATGGTCTCCTTGATGTCACTGTCATGTAGACATCTTGACTTGGATATCATTCTGCTTTATCTAAAAGTAAACATGACTTGCACTGAACTCAGTAGCTCCTATCCACTTCCCAAATCTACTGTCGTTCCTAAAGTCTATACCAAGTCAGATTTCCATTCATGATTCTACCACCAACTTTGCAACATTACAGCAACAGCCTCCTGTTATCTCTGCTTGAGGCCACCTTCAACCATTTTCCAGTATTGGCAAAATCTTTTTCCTAAAGAACAAATCACAATTTATCCATTTATTTATCTAGCAATTTTGTTGTTATTGATGAGGATCATCTTTGAGCCAGTTAGCAGAAAAACACAGCAGTAATCAAAAGGAACAAAAAAAAAGCATCCGAGAGCTTATATTCTAGTGAGAAAAGATGGAATATAATTCAACAAAGATAGATATGAGCCATGTATCTACATATATGTTACATATATGACGTGTGTGTATTAGATGATAAAAACCTTTACTTTGATGTAGAATCTTAATGCTACCTCATTTACATACTCCAAACTACTTATGATTTCTCAAACATGCTGGGATCCCATAAGCATGTGTTAGAATTTGATGTACCTTCTATTTGATGTACCTCCTACTCACTTCCACCAACTTTTCCTAGAGCCTCACCAGGTCCGGTTTTGTTACTCACCATTGGGCTTCCAAAAAACAAACTTACACTTCCCCCAGGACAGCATTTACTACACTATACTATCACTACATAATTATTCATCTATTCCTCTCTAAATTTTAAGTACCTACAGATTAAAAATCCCATACTCTCATTGTGTAGTGGGTTATATGTATTTCTAGGGTTTGGCTCTCATAATAAAATACCACAAACATAATGTCGCAAACAGCAGAGATGCGTTTTCTTATAGTTCTGGAGGATAGATGTCTACAATCAAGATGCAAGCAAGTATGGTGACACTTGGTTGGTCACCTCCTCCCTGTCCTTTATTTTTATAAACTCCTGGACTTTATTCTGTACATGCCCAACCTTGGGGGCTACTTCTGTGCTCAAATAACCTTTTTCTATAAGAACACAAGTCTAGTTGGACTTAGGAACCAATCTAACTTCATTTGAACTTCATCACCTCTTCAAAGGCTCTATATCAAAATACAGACTCATTGGTGATAATTACATTGGTGATTAGAGTTTTCATACATAAATTTTAAGGGAGCACAGCTCAGTCTATATCAATATTCTACAAGTGACTCATGGCTAATCTTGGATTGCCTATCACATATTTTCTACAACCAAATTATTTTGATGCAAATTAAAGACATCATATCTTTTAATCAAACAAAATTCTAAATGCAATGCATTTTTCCCTCTAGGGAAACAGCAGTAAGTACTTCTGAGCTCCTCAATTATTCCTTAAAATCTGATATGGTTATGAGATGCAATGACCTTTTAACAAAAGATTCCTCTTATTTGAAAAATCTTTTCCTTTGAAATAATCAATTCTATTGTTTTAAAATGCTCGGTATGGTAGAACTTCATTCTATACTAGGAGTTATCTATAGGTAGTTTCAGCTGAGGTTTAAATTTTCTTATATGTTGCTTAGAATACTGAAAACAAATTCTATATAGGTAGTTGTGTGTATATGTACAACTCAGCTCAACACAAGGAATACCTGACAAAGTCTACTTGAAAATAAAAAGGTGATTTATTAAGCTTACAGTTTGGAAGATTCAAAGTCAAGGAACAGATAGCCTCATTGGTTTGGCCTCTGGTGACTGGAGCAGATGGCAGCACATCATGGTGGGTAGCTATGTAGGAACATGAACGCGACTGTGTCTTGAACCAGCAGACAAAAAGAGAGTGGACCTGAGCCAAGTTTGCTTCTTTTATAACAATGCTTTCTCTTTGAAAAGTTACCAAGGAAGACAGGCAAACTGGCTCAATGTGAAGAATACTTTCCTAGGTACCATGAGGCTCTGAGTTCAAACCCAAGTACTGACAAAAAAGGGAACTCCTCATGAATTTTTTTTGTGGAAAAAATACTTCCCATTCTCAATAACCTAAAGATTTCTACTAAGCCCCACCTCCCAAGGGTCCTACCACCTCCTGATAGTGTTACCACACAGACAAAGCCTTCAATCCCTTCAATGCCCTTTTGGGAGAGTGGAGGGCATAGGAATATATAAAGCATTATGTAGAAAATGAAGCCAACAAACTTTCATGTTGAATTTTGAGAATTCATATGTCCTATTCTATGCACTATCAATGACAGTAAAGAAGCTGCTTTTTCCTTTTCATCATGGATGCTCATAAAAGCATCTCCACATCTCCCAACAGCTGTCATGGCAACATCCTTACTCCTCTGTCAGGATGAGAAATCTGTAAGGCTCACCCTCGTAATGCTTGAATGAGCCAGGGAGGCTTCTGAATAACAGAACTCCCCAGAGTTTAGTTGACACCATTGTAAAATACAGTTTTGTAGATTCTGCCAAATACTGTTTTCAAATTGATGCCTTCTACATACTGGCTTTTCATACTATAATGATAAAACAAGTAGAAGATGAAAGAAATGGTCCTCCTTTATTTTCCATTCGAGGCTCTCTACATATTTTGTCTTTAAAGAGCAAAATATAAGATGACAATGAATATATGGACATTGAAAATATGTATAGAAGACAAAGGCTTTTAATGACTAAATGTACTCACATGTGTTTGCAATGGAAAATGAAAGAAATGCTATAATGTGGATATAAACTAAATATCACAAGTACCAATAGTTTATTTGGCAGAGATTCGTGAAATTGTTTCAAATGGCCTTGGGTAAGAGTTCTATAGATGAACATATGTAAGTATATTTATGCTGACTTTTCAGTTCATAGATTTTTTTCTTACATCTGTTCTTGCATGTTGTATTTTTTATTAGAGCCCTAAACATACAAATCCTAGTTAAATTGTTCAATAATTCCAGATTCTTTACTATCCCTGAGTTTTGTTCTAACATTTGGTTTCTCTATTTTAGAACCTATTTTTGCATTTTATCATGCCTATTAATTTTTTGTTGAAAGTTAGAGATAATACATTGGATAATAACTGAGATAAAAGGATTTTAGTGGGGTTTATGTTAACTTGGCTGGGAGTTGAACTAATTAATGTTTGCCCTAGATAACACATTGTTTCTTCAAATTCTACTAGTGTCCCTTCTTCCCTTTCCCGTTAAGTCTTTGGCTTTACTAAGAACCTCTCCTTGGGAATGGTGTCTGCATCCTAAAACTCTTCCAGTTGTAACCCACTGTTATATTAGAGGCCAACCATGGTGTGATTGTGTGGCAAAGAATGAGGAAGGGAAAAAATCCTCTATTCTTACAATTAAAATCTTTTGGTGTCTTTTGGTAGGCCTATTACTATACTGTGTCCTTTAGGAGCCCTTTTCCTCCTCTGTTGGATAGTAGAGAAAATCTACTATAAAATTCAGGTAAAGCTTTCTTCTTTGGAGAGCTGGCCTATACACAGAGTATATTCATAATATTTCCTAGAGGTGACATTTCCCTAACCCTTACCAGAAAAGGCAGAGAATCTTTCTTGGCTTTTCACTATGAAAAACTGACAAAGTTCCTGGAGGTAAAACTCATGTAAATGTGAGGCATTGTCTTTTATTTTTCTTTCTTTAGTCTTTATTTTTTTGGTGGGTTGTGGGGCTTGAACTCTGGGCCTGGGCACTGTCCCTCAGCTCTTCAGCTCAAGGCCAGCGCTCTACCGCTTGAGTCACAGCACCACTTCCGGTTTTCTAGTAGTTTATTGGAGATAAGAGTCTTACAGAGTTTCTTGCCTGGGCTGGCTTTGAACCATGATCCTCAGATCTCAGCTTCCTGAGTAGCTAGGATTACAGACGAGAGCCACTGGCGTCCAGCAATGTGAGGCATTTTCTAAGGGACTGTTGTGTTTCTAGCTCATGAAAATTACTATTAAATTGTCAATCCATTCTGACTATTATTTTTTTGCATCAGGAAACAAATCTTAGCTATGACTGTCTGAAATTGAACTAAAAATTACCACACATTATAGGGTTGTGACATATGCTGGATAGTAGGGATATAGTGATTAAGAATACTCATAGATCTTATACTGTAGTGAGGAAGACAGAATTGGGATATACACAAAATAACAGTAATCTCAATTTTTAAGAAGCTCATCAGTGACTAGACAAAATGCAACAGTCGTAAGAAGTGATATGCTTGAGCATACTAGGAAGGTACTTCAGCAATGAGAAGGATTAATGTGTGCTTGAGTATTCTGAGACTTAGGCAGAAGTTAGAGAATAAATACAATTATGGTTGTAAAGGAATGTCACTTTTTTTTTGATAAAGAGCACAGCAAAGGCAAACATTTGGAGTCAGGAAAAAAACATGTTTTCCATTGTAGTCAATTTAGCTTGTCTGTAGTATAGTTTTCAGTGCATCATAGGAAAGAATAGTGTTGTTTTTTGTAGCTGTTGTTGTTGGGTTAATGCTTGTCTCAGACATATACTAGTTATTGCAAATAAGGGAAACCATGGGACCTATGTTTCTTTGGGCCTGGCTTACTTCACTTATTTTTTTCCAAGTCTTTCCATTTCCTAACAAATGGGGAAATGTCATTCTTTCTGATGGAGGCATAGAATTCCATTGTGTATATATACCACATTTTCTTGATCCATTCATCTACTGAGGGGCTTCTGGGTTGGTTCCATATCTTAGCTATGGTGAATAATGCTGCAATAAACATATTTGTGCTGGTAGCTTTAGTATGGTCTTGTTTGTGACCATTTGGGTAAATGCCCAAAAGTGGGATTGCTGGGTCATAGGGGAGCTCTATCTGAAGTCTTTTCAGGAACCTCCATACTGCTTTCCAAAGTAGTTGAACAAGTTTACACTCCCACCAACAATGCAGTAAGGTTCCCTTCTGTCCACATCCCCTCCAGCATCTGTTGTTGTTAGAGTTCTTGATTATAGCCATTCTAACTGGGGTGAGGTGGTATCTCAATGTTGTTTTGATTTGCATTTCTTTTATGGCTAGGGAGGCTGAGCATTTCTTCATTTGTCTATTGGCCATCCTTCTTTCCTCTTCAGATAAGTTTCTCTTTAAGTCTTTAGCCCACTTATTTATTGGGCAGTTGTTTCTTTGAGGATTTGCAGAAATGATCATATAAGTTTAGGAGAAATGAACCCCAAGATAAGGACTCAAATGTTTTTTTTCTTTCTTGCTATTACTTCTAATATATTTATAAGATATTTCTTTGTTGTTTTGAATGCCCCTCTCCCACAGTATAACCCTTGTTTTCACTGTATTTGCTGTTGGTATAATTTGTGGAGGGGAAGGGAAAAAACAAATAGTTTAAATAGGGATACAGGTGGACCCATTGCAACAATGAGATATACAAGACTTCATGTAGAAAAATGAACTTTACAACTTTGGGGGGGGGGGTGGGGAGTGGGGGGGGTGGAGAGGGGGGGATGGGGAGAGGGGGAGAGATCAGAAGGGATGGGAAGGGGAAACAAAGGAGGAGGTAAGAATGCTTGATAAGAAATGTACTCATTTTCTTGCCCGTGTAATTGTAGCCACTCTGTATGGTATTTTCACAATTTAAAAAAAAAAAGGCTAATGCTAGAATCCAAAATGTATTGATCAACAAGAACTATAAAGTCATTGTTGTTCCAGTGTTAGTCAGGTGGGGCACTAGTGGCTCACATGTGTAATCATAGCTACACAAGAGACTGAGATCTGAGGACAGCAAGTTCAAAGCTAGTCACAACAGATAAAACTGAGAGACCCAAACTTCCAATTAACCAGCAAAACTCCAGAACTAGAGACATAGCTCAAGTCATAAGTGCTGCTATAAGTGAAAAAAAAACAGAAAAGGTCAGATAAGGTGATGTTAGGAAAATGAACCCTAATGTATGTATTTAAATGTTTTTTTTTCTTTCATGCATTTGTTTCTAACACATTTATAAGATTATTTCTTTGTTGCTTTGTATGTCCCTCCCCCACAGTATAACCCCTGCTTTCACTGTATTTGATGTCGGTTTAATTTGTGGAGGGGAAGGGGAAAAACAAGTCGGTGGACCCGTTGCAGCAATGAGAAGTACAAGTTGTCATGTCGAAAATGAACTTTACAACTTTGGAGGAAGGGAGGATTGGGGGAGGGGCGGGGGGAGTTTGGGAAGGGATGTGAAGGGTAAACAAAGGAGGAGGCTACAATGCTTGATAGGAAATGTACTCATTATCTTGCCCATGTAATTGTAACCCCTCTGTACAGTATGTTCACAATAAAAAAAGCCAAGCAAGAGGGAGAGATCCTAAATTCAAGACCTAGGAGTGGTACAAGACAAAACAAAAGCACTAGCCAGAGTATAGAATGGGAAAAACTATATGTCTGGAAATCTATGTAAGTCTATGTCCTCATCTTTAATAAAAATTGCCAACTTCTCTTCCCATTTTAATATCCCAAGGTTCTCTGTGGAAATCTCCTCTACATCATTCCAAATAAGTAGAAATCCATTGCTGCAAGAGTCTTCTGAATGACAGAAAGCCTCACTACCCTTTTGAAACATCAGTTCAACAGAACAGGCACAAAGCAGTTAAAATTCAAATCCTTTTAGTCATAGGTAAGTTGAAATCTGACTTTCCACAGTTCAGTCCATTTAAATTATACAATTTTAGCGCAACTCTGTCTAACAAAACTTTCTACAATCATGACATATTCTATATCTATGTTGTCCAATTCAATAGTGACTAAGTCATTAAGTATATAAACTGTACTTTCTATGAATGGAGACATAAATTCTTAATTTAACTTAAATGTGGCTAGTGGCTACAGTACTGGACTGTCTAGATCTAAAACAACCCAAAATGAATGTATTCCTTCCACACAGCAGCTCCTCAGATATGTGCCAGTTCATGATTAACCTGTCCTCCAAGCTTTTCTTCTAGCTAATCATCACATAGTGATGCTCTAACCATTGTTCATATGGCATATATTTTAATGCCCATGTTCTTACTGAAACATTCTCATTCACTCCCACTCAGTTGAGGTCCACAGATGGTTTCTAGGAACCAAGAAACCCCTGAAATTTTATGCAAACTGTTGTGTGCATATGCACATTTCTTTTTTAGAGGCAAGCTTTCTTGGCTGCCTTCAGTTTCTCAAAAGAATTCCTGACCCCCAAATGGGAGCTGGGGTGAAAGGAGAAGATAAAAGAGAATGGGAAACAATGATAGTATTAAAGTTAGCTCTGAAGTATCACATAACAAATAAGAGGCTGAGATGAAAGTAGACCTCCAGACCCCTAGTACTTCATCTGGCTTCTGTTTCAACACCACTTATGCATTTCTTTCACAAAAGTTGCTTCAATTTTTTCTAAAACATAGCCATCATTCTTTTTCTATAAACAGGGACATGCCAATATGCAATTTTTATCAATCTCTCCATGGCATGTCGTTATGATTCTTTTCAGTACAACTATGATCAAACATTGGTGTATATGTGTGTGCGTGAATGTGTTGCAAAGCATTCCTTAACATATAAAAAATCCACTATGTAGGTTATTGAGAGACTCAGGGTAGTTTTTTTTTCTGCTAAATTTTTTCTCCTTTGGCATGACAATTGAAAAGCATCTCAGGAAAATGCACCTCAGAACATTTCTTCACTCTGTTAAAGCCATTTGTAATTCTCTTCATTCGGCTCTTGTTGCCTCTTATAGAAGGGTATATTTTGAAAAGAATTCTGAATGAATTAGTCTTAATAAAATCAAAGGACATATGGGCAGTCAAGTAATCTGACCTCTATTGGCCTAAATCAAACCATCAGAATTCCATCAGTGTTTATCTATTTTCAAAGCACTTCAAGAAGGGTAATTCTGTTACATAACAACTCAATTCAGTGCCATTCAACAAAAGATTAAGTACAATGTAACACTGAAATAATTTTGAAGGTGCTCTATTACCTTTTCTAAAAATACGTATCAAATAGAAGAGCCTTGCTTGACAACTGGGGTTTCTCTTTAGCTGCATCCTAATATAATTCAGGCATTAAAATTGCATGAGAAGGCCCTCTGACATACTGAATATTAAGTTCTTGAGCTTTCCTAGATTTTACGGTTTGGAAGCATTCTTTTTTCTTTTCTATTCATTTTCATTTCTTTTTAAAAATAATGAACATAGTTGAAATGGCTGGAATATAAAAATTCTAAACTCTATCTTAACATTAGCTGTCCCAAATCTGGATAGCTATTTTGTTGTTTTAATAACAATTGACTAGAAAACAAGGCATGGATTACTTAAAAATTTATCTCTTTGAAGCTAGATCTTTCTGACAAACTTCAGAACATTCATTTTTGTCTTGTTGGTTCTAAAGAAAGAATTCGCCATGACGTGTGGGCAAATCTACGTCATCATTCCTATCATAAGTGGCAGAACCTTCAGTCAGTCTGGCCAGAGTTGACTACCAGGAAGTACTCACGCAGGCAGGAGATCTTTCCCTTACACTTCAGAAAGCATGAATGACAGCCTTTGGCTAGTGATGCCCCGCATATCAGCTGAATGATTCTGTCATTCAGCTGTCTATGAAACTAAACGATCTATGAAAACCAAACAATCTGGCCCATTCTCAGCACCTGCCTCCTTGTTGACAATCCTTTGGCCCCCACCAGATCAATAAGATACCACACTTATTCCATACCTGGTCTCTCCTATTTTTAACCCAACTGTCATAGAGAAACTTAAAATATAAGCCATATCATGTTTTCCTCAACACAGCCTAAATTCTTCCAGTTTAACTTAAAGGAAAAGCTCAGATCTTTATATGACCAGCCTGATTCCCTCCAGCGAATGTTATCTTCTCCACGGAGAGATAGAATCTAACTCCTACTAGAATCTCAACTCCTATCCCAAACTCATACATCCTTACCTTCCCACCTTAGTACCTGTAATTCTCTAAATCTATATAGACTTTACTCACATATCTTATTTGGTGACTCATTTACCTGGTATCTCCCCCAATTACAATAAAATGTTCATGAAGATGGAGATTTAAATGTCCTAAAACATCATTTAGCATTCCGTAAGAAGGTGAAGCATAAAATGAATGAATACAAGTTTATATAAAAAATTGAGGCCGCAAAGTAAGGTTAAAATGATCATGATTTTGATATTATTTAAATTAGAATTTTCACTTAAATGCTGTTTTGTTCTTAGCAACTTCATTTGTTTGAGATGGGTTCTCACAATGTATCTCAGGCCAGCCTCAAATTCATGACTGACATTTCTGCCTCAACCTCCTTGCTGCTGGGATTATAACCATGTGCTCTCATGCTTAGCTTTCTTCAACATTTTTAAATAGAAATATAATTTTATTGAGTAAGTAATCAAAAACTCAGTATAAAATCAAAATGAAGTCTTAATAAAGTGTAAGCACACAGTAAGCAATTAAATGTTTAGTATTGTTCATCTGTACTGTATATGTCCCTTAGGACAAGTTCTTGGAAGTACAATTCTAGGGTGCGAAGCGAATAGAGAGATAGATATTAAGTGACTAATAAAATATTCAACTTCAGGGACTTCTTTTGCTACCGTCTCTTCTAAGACATGAGTATTTAGTGACAATTTTCAAAAATAAGTTCTTTTAACTGCATCTGTTAATAACTGCTATTTCCTTACATTTCAATTGTCCTTTCACCAAGCCCTTATTAAATTAAGCAATAATGAAGTAGCTATGAGCATTTTGGAATCTGTGGAACAGACTGAGTTGGGAATTATATTTAATTTTGGTTTAGTACCTTTTAAATGTGGGCTTTGGATCATTTTCAGAGTTGTTTTTATTATTAGCATTAAGTAGCTGTGCAATAGAATGTTAAGTGAAGTAAGTCAGGCCAAGAGAGATAAAGGATGACTGTTTTCTCTTATATGTGAAAGCTAGATATAGCGTATAAACTTGTAAGTAAATATGTTGGGGGATATGCAAGTGTATACAAATTTATTAACTGAAATATAACAGATTCCAGCAATATTTATTGATAGATGTTCCTCAGTAAAAAGTTCCATGAATATTTCCATGGCCAATCATTCCAGCTCACCCTGTAGGGCCAGAGATCATATCACAATGAGAATTCCTTTTGTCACACCTGGCACCAGAAATATGTGGGTATTGGAGAAGAAATAATATCTGAAATGTAAAGAGCCAGGATCAGATGTCTAAACATCTTATAAATAAAGGATTCAATTTTCAGCAGTTTTTAGACTAAATGGAAATTCCCAGGAATACATTAAGTGATGCAATATCTAATTATAAATGCAACAAATCTCTAGCAATAATATGAATAAATATGGATTACCAGATTTTTGCTAATTTCAACTTTTCTGTGTGTGTGTGCTGGTTGTAGGGCTTGAACTCAGGACCTGGGTACTTCCCTGAGCTTCTTTTGTTCAAGGCTAATGCTTTACCACTTGAGCCACAGTGCCACTTTTGACTTTTTCTGAGTAGTTTGTTGGTGACAAGAGTCTCATGGCCTCTTTTACCCAGGCTGGCTTTGAACTGCGGTCCTCAGACCTCATCCTCATGAGTGCTAGGATTACAGGTGTGAGCCACCAGTGCCCAGCCATTTCAACTATTATCAGAAAAAAATGCATGTGCATCCATCTTACTAGAAAACTTAATGAATTTTCCTGTAACATTCCTATCTACATTCCTATAATATTCCTATTCTAACAGTGCAAAATCATTTTCATATGCAAAGGCAATTAAAGGGTAACAAACTAATATAAAGAAGTAATATGCTATAGAGAAATATCAGGAAATTAACTGCAAAAAATTTAACAAACATACATTCTGTTCATAAATTCTATTCCAGTGATCTAAGAGAAACCCAATGGAGGTTTGGACCAGGACACTAGCAGTGGAGCGCAAAAAAATCACAAATAGGCTTTGGTCTTCAGTAGTCAAAAGACAGATAGAAATGACGCATGCTAAAACAGAGCACAGCTGTTCTGTGCCAAGTCCTGGCACCAGACTGACTCAAGTTTGCTACTAAATGATGTTTTTTTTATATTTGTGGTACTTATCAATTTCATAACAATTTGCTGTGACATTTTTAATCATTCAAACCATTTGTTTCCATGTTTAATTTTGTGTTCATAACCTTGGATTAAAAGAAAAACTCCTCTTCCTCAATTGCATAAGGCTCAAGCTTCCACTAGCCCTATAATCTGCCTCTGGCCCTAAGGTATGTACATTTTACATTTTGAATCTAACTGTTTAATTTCCCATTGGAAAGATAATGTCAACAGGCATTTCCTATTTTCATAAAGTTTCGTCAACATTAGACATTATCATTTTTCTTGACCTAAATAAGGTAATATATAAAATTTTACCTACAATTTTTATATCTTTCCTTGTAGACTGTCTGGTCCAGCCCACTTATAATTTTCTATTAAAAACTTTCTCTTCATAATCTGACTGGCAAACATATAAATGCATGGTAAGTGTTACATACTGTTACTGTTTTGAGTACACATTTAAACACTTACCATCCACCTGTTTTAATTTAAATGACTTGTTTCTCCAAATAGAAAGCAAGTTCCTTCTGGGAAAAAAGAGGTAACATGTATTTTATATTCTATATGTTTCATCAAGTTGAACAAAAGTCTTTTAAACAAATGATATTCAAAACAAAATCTAAACTGTTTACATTAATGCCACTACTGGCACTTTTGCAACCTGAACAGCTAAGTTTATTCAATCAACTGGAACTGAAGACAAATGATTAATTGGAAGTGTAATGTGCCTTGCCAAAAGGGGATTCCATTATATTACTTTTGAGTGAAAAGTTGCACTCATATCTTCTCCCCACTCTTCCAAAGGTCTTCTACATCAGTTCCAGGTTATTTTAATCCTTTTTCTTTTGTAAAATCATCCATATTCCTGAGAATCACAAATACATACATTCAAATTTATGAAGTATTAACTAAATAATAAATTTGAGAAAGAACTATGTTCTGAACTGAATATAAATTATAATAGTTTAATAACAGAAGACTTTGAACACACTCTGACTCAAAAATATAATTTTAGAACATAAGCAAGTTGTTAATTACAGGGAATATCAATGGCAGTTCTCAGAGAAGCATTCATCAATTTGGGTCAAACTTTTACAAAGACACATCAGTAAGCTTACAAAATTAAAATTTATTCAGGATAAAATTATCTTAAGAAAGCATCTAAATGTCCATTAAGTTCTATATTTCTTAACTTTTGAAAATATCACACAAGGTAAAAAAAAAAAGTAAACAAATGACTCTATACAGTCTGATAAGTTATCACAAAATGGACGCATTCAAATCAGCAGCTCCCAGATCAAAGTGATTACCAGAAGCTGTGCTTCTCCACATCATGATGTAGATTAGGTTTGTTCAATCTTTAAATAAATGAGAATTCAAGAATAAATAAATGAAATAAATAGGAATCATACACAATGTACCTTTTCAGTATCTGGGTTATTTACGTAACAATATTTGTTCATACATTCATGTTTTATTGTATCATACCAGTACAGAATGCCTTCCTTTAGCCTTTCTAGTTTGCTCTAAAGTTGGGCTCTTATTTCCAAAAACTGTTTTACAATTTAAACTTCCAATCTAAATCCAGAAACCATTTCAGTGATAGTTAATATACAGTTTCAACCCTTGTGGGTTTTTTAAGAAGACTTTTTAATAAGGTAATACACTTATACATCCTTCATTACACTAAAGTTAGTAATAATGAAGTGTTATCCTCCAAAGTTCTTGCAAGTTTTATTTGAAAACCATGTTCATAAGGCAAGGCAGCAACAGCTCATGCCTGTAATCCTAGTCACCCAGGAGGCTGAGATCTAAGGACTAAGGTTCAAAGCCAGCCCAGGCAGGAAAGCCCATGACACTCATATCTCTACTTAGCCACCAAAAAGCTGGAAGTGGAGCTGTGGCTCAAGTGGAAGAACATTGGGTTTGAGCACAACAGCTCAGAGGCAGAGCCTAGTTACAGAGTTCAAGCCCTAGGATTAGAACAACAACAAAAAAAAAAAAAAAACCACTTTTGCAAAAGTAAACTTCAAGTAGTATGAATTATAGATCACATCAATGCAGGCATATCAAATGCTAAGCACTGTATTCAGTTTTAAGTGTGTTACTCCAAATGAACATTCTTTCTGTCCCCTAACCTCCATCTTGTGTAGTGTTACCAGCTCCAATCTTCCTCAAACCTCCCTTTTTTTTTTCTGAAGGAGGAAATGGTATTGTATAGTATATTGCCTCATCTACCACATCACAGCATCCCTTCCTTTCATCCATCCTAGACAAGCTATTTTCTATTGTTTCCTCCAAACCCTTTTGCTAGATTTGAGCCAAAAAGAGAAGGGTTTATTTCAAAAGCTTAAACAGAAAAGAAAAATAACTAAACAAAACTCAAAACAGTCTATTTTTAAAATATGACATCTCCATTCTATTGTTCATTTTTCTCTTGTGCAATGACATTCTCATTTTCCTTTACTTGATCTAACGTCTAACCATGTTCATTCTTAAATTGTGGGAGCTAAGCCTTTGAAAATATTAGCTGTAGCGCTGAGGATTCGCAAGGATAAATAGCAAATTGGTAGACCATGACATACCCTAGCTCAAGGCCACAAAATCCAGCCAAGCTTTCAGCCTTCTGCAGCATGCTCAGCTCTGTGTTAGGTCAGTGGCTTTACACCATCTGGGTTGCTCCTCCAGGTTATATGATTTATTGAACCTGCTGGGATCCCATGTGTGACGCCTCCCAAGGAATTAAGCAGGAAATACATTATGCCTCCTATATCGCAGTAAATTTGAAACATTTTGATCCCCATGACTCCACTTGATTCATAAATATCCCCAAGACATGAAACTTATATTAAGCAAAAGCAACAAAACAGCCATCTGACATATTGCAGGTATCACTAGATAAATCTGAAACTGCTGTTGTTCTTATATAAATGTATGTATTTTAGAAGACAGAAAATCTCTGAATGCATAGACCCAGAAGTAAAAGTGACTTAACAACCTAGCTATAGGACAACTGCCTACATCCACCACCCCTCAAAAGTTAGTCAAAGCTGGGGCTGGGAAGGTGGCTCAGTGGTAGAGTGCTTGCTTTGCATGCATGAGGCCCTGGGTTTGATTCCTTCATACCACAAAAGCTGAAAAATCCAGAAGTGGTGCTGTGGCTCAAGTGGTAGAGCACTAGCCTTGAGTTGAAGAGCTGAGGGACAGCACCTAGGACTAGAGTTCAGGCCCCATGACCAGCAAAAAAAAAAAAAAAAAAGCTAATCAAAGTTCAGCTTCTATCTCTATGAACTCATCAAAACATCACCCAACCTAATAGACCTGCACAAGGCCTTGAAAGACACTTGTCATGAGTTGAGTGTGTCCCTTAGAGATACAATGTGAATGTGCCCTTATTTAGAAATAGAGATTTCTTTTTTCAGATGTTATCATATTGAGATGCTATTAAGATAGGACCTAAGCCAGTATGACTTGTAACCTTACAGGAGAAAAAAAATGCTATACGGGAATTTAGACAATGCACAAGAAGAATACCATGGAACTAACTAGGCAGACACTAGAGTGATAAAACCACTGCATAGCAAAGCTAGAGATGCCAGGAATGGTGACCAATAACAAAAGCCCAGGGGAGGCAAGCAAGGGTCCCACTGGGAGACTCAGAGGGAGGATGGGCTTGCTGTCACTCTGATTTGTGAAGGATTAAGTGTCTGTTGTTTAAAGCTATCCAGTTTTTAGTGATTTGTTGTGGCAGCCCAGGGGTATAGAGACTCACTAGGAAAATGATACTAAGTAGAGAAATGGCTGCTTTCACTAGCAATCCTTCCATAGCTCCTTCTTTTTATCAGACTCCAGACTGCCTGATCAGAATAGTCTAATTTGGCCATTTCTATTCACTATTTTTTTCCATTCTGTTTGCAATGAATAGGTGAAAAGATAAAGAAGTTAATCAGTTTGCCTTTTAAAAAGTAATTTGTACTTGTTTCTGAATAAAAGTACAAAGTGACTGGCCTCCTAGAAAGGCATCAAACTTCAAAAACTATGATAGCAAACATACATTGAGTGATTACTACATACTAGGCTCTCCTCCAAGAATTCACTCGTCATCTCTTTTCATTCTTACAACCTGTGATGATTATTACCCTTATAAGGAAAATACATGATCAAAAAGTCACATCATTAAAAAAAATCAAATCATGTCATTTTAAGGAAGTAGATAGATTTGGAGATAGTATCATGTTGACTTCAAAAAATCAAATACCATATGACTTCACTCATTTGTGCCAAGAAGATATATAGAACATATATGCTCAAGGACATGACTATGTGTATATATGCATATATATCTAATCCATAAAATATAACATATATAAAGCACGATTATAACTATAGGAGTTAAGTTTAGGGGAATAAAGGGGAAGAGAGAGAAAATGAAAGAGAATGAGTAATTTTACTCTCTTAAATCAGGCTGATCTCTCCACTCTGCTTTCAGTTGCTAGGGTGACTTTTCTTAAAAACATTAGAAGTTGTTGGACTTTCATTAAAAAGTCTTTGAATTGCCCTAGTTGATGGATAATGTGAAAGAGTTTTTAGCAGGAACCAAGAAATGTGGAGAACTAGATATGTCCTTTCTGTTTTCCTTTTCACCACTTTCCACAATGTCTTTAAGCAACTTTTCTGTATCAAAAAATGTAGTGTTGTTATTCACTGTCTTTCAATACCACAAAATTATAGTTGCTTTACTTAGCTTAGAAGAATAATGAAGAGGAAAGGTAATCTGTGGATGAAAAAAAGTGAGTAATTTTGAAACATATTGCAACTATATATAAAAAATGGAATAAGGAATCTCAATGGAAATTGTTGGTGGTCAGGGGGTTGGTGGCAAGGAAATAGCAATAACGAGGATTATTCTGAGAAAATTATGAAATATGATAAAAATAAAAACCTCTTGATACAATTAATACACAAATGAATGGAAGGAAGGAAGGAAGGAAGGAAGGAAGGAAGGAAGGAAGGAAGGAAGGGAGGGAGGGAGGGAGGGAGGGAGGGAGGGAGGGAGGGAGGGAGGGAGGGAGGGAGGGAGGGAGGGAGGGAGGGAGGGAGGGATGCATGAGAACAACAGATTGACAACTGCAAGAGGTCTGACTCCAGAGCCAGTTTCTTCACTGCCATGCTAGAGGGCCTGCCTACACATCCACACAAGATGAAGTGTTGACTATTCAGCTTACCCACATTACTGTTACTCCTCTGCTCCTTTTGTCTTCCTTTGTTCTTTCCAACTTTCAACTAGTGGTCAAATTACCACTAGTTGATATAAGGAGTTGAGTCCTACCCACAAATGTTCTGTTTCCTATTTTTCCTTGGCAGAGACATTAAGCATTTTGATTTAAAAGGCCTTCTATTAGGTCTTCTATTCCAACAGAATGATAGTAAACAACACTATGTCAACCAATCACTTAAGCAAAGGAGATGAGCATATCAGCAAGTCTTTCTTTAAATGCTTAATATGCATAATCTCTAATCAAAAGTAGCCTGTGTACTAGAATGATTTCACTTGTGAACTAAAACCTGGAAGTGGCTCCTTTCTCTCTCTACCTCCTCTTCATATTTAGTGCTTGTTTATGATACCCATCAGGAACTATCTTATTGGAATACTTTGTGTTCACAGGTTCTCCTTTCACAAGTTACTTGGTGTCAAAATGACCTTGGGGGCAGGAGACAGACACGGGAGTGTGTGACTATGATTTATGTATTTATAAGTTTTTTCCTGAACTTCAAAAGGTTGTACAAGGGGGTTAAAATCCAACATATGCTTCTAAGTATCAGTGCTTTCTGCTCAGAGTCACCCTTTCCATCATTCTTCCGAATCCTGAAAAATGGCATTTTGTAACTGCCTCCCCCAATAGCAACCAACTTCTT